>NW_017296157.1:1404272-1442438 GCF_001594075.2 Trachymyrmex cornetzi | reverse complement strand
TATATATATATATATATATATATACATACTACATTTTATTATTTTCCAAAATAAAGAGTTAATATTTATTCTAGAAAGTTCAAAGTATGTTGGTGAATTTTTAGAGATTTTTTTTATTATTTTGAAGCAGTGAAAAAACGAAGAGATTTGAAGTGACCCTTGATAGTATGGATGAGGTACCAAATTGTAGATGGTATGGTAAGGGTTAATTTCATGATTTCATCATGCAATTGTGTGACGTGATTTTTTTCAGTAGGGACAGCTCATAGCAATCGGACTACGTCTATTCTATATATTTTCACTTATATATACACTTATTCTATATTTTCACTTATATATACGGACTTTCATGTATTAACGATTTAAGGTTAAATACGCCAATTCCATATATATCACAATCAGTCCATATTAATGATTTAATTTGGAAATCCATCAATAGTAACAATCGGACTTTATACGTCTATCTATTTATTCCATATTTTCACTTATATATAGATATTCATGTACTAACGATTTAAGGTTAAATACGCTAATCCCATTTGTACCATTGTAGTTAATTTGAATATACCAGTATTTCCAATTAAGAGTGGATGATTAGGATATATCTGAAATTTCAAGTGACTTTGGAATATATTCACTTTTACAGACAAGTTATAAATGTGAATTTCAAGATATGTGTTTGGTTATATCTGGCTATTCACTATACAAAACCCCATTTATAGCTAAATATGTGCCAACTCTTATTGGAATTTATTTGGAATTTAGTGCAGGGCATGGTGGAATTCCACCATGGTTTCAATATGGAATGAACATTATTACTGTTCTTTTATTTTTAATAAAAATTTAATACACACACACACACACACACACTTTTAATAAACTTAAATTAATTTTAATAAATTTTTATTACTCGCTTGTGTGTCACATATAAAAAATGTCATATATTATTTTTTACAATGCTTATTCGTTTTTCGTCATATACATAGATCAAGAGTCACTTTTAAATGCATAATTCGAGCGACAAATATAAAAAAATGCAGATAAAGATTCATGGAATTGTATATCGACTGTATATCAATGTAAGCTTATCAAACATCACATTTGTCGTCAATGTAGAATTATTTGACGTAAAAAGAACTCAATACTTAAATATTAATGGAATTATTTGTGATCTGCTAAAATTAAAGAAATATTGGCACAGAGCAATCAGTTGGGATACTGATAAACACTGTTGTCCAAATTGTGGAAGGCCATTTGTTCATCGATCCATTGACGACCATAGGCTATATTAGCATAAACGCCGGGAGTTCCATTCTCGCCACAGCCAAGACCCCAGGCTACGATACCAGCTTGAACGTATTTAGTCGGATCATTCCTTAGCGGGCACACGAGGGGACTTCCACCGTCGCCCTGCAACAAAAAGATTTTAAAAAATCACTTTTATCTAATCGCATGCAAAATAGAAAAGAACATGGAAGTTTCTTCATGGAAAATTGTAAACAAAAAGTCGCACTTAATCCTGTATTTAGCACCAGCTTCCAAATAATTGTCCAAGTTTATGCTCTTCTTTTTTCAAATATAAACAATAAGTAAAATATAAATTCCCGCTCAAAATTGTCAAAACAATTAGATTTAAAAATAGGTTTAAAAAATGAGCAAAAGATCAAAACATTTACTTTATTATGACGTCAAGTTCACTACCACAAGTGTTAATATTAAAATAATATTAAATATGTTGAAAGTTTCGATTTCTTTAGCCATTATAAAAGAACAAAAATGAAAAAAATAATTTAGAACAATAATTGGATGTTAGAAAGATCACAATTGAAAACTAACGAAATCATATCAAAAGTATCAGACACTATAAAGAATATCAATATGAATAAATTAGTATTATGTATATTAAACTAATAAATCTTCATATCAGTGAATAGTTAAAATTAAATCCGACACTGTTTCATCGTTCAAAAGCGAAAAAGTAGCATATATATAGTTAGAACGTCGTTCATGTAAATTATCCAAATTAAAATTCTAAGATAACTATAAATATATATATATATATAAACATATATCAGCGTACAAATTAATTCGGTGCCTTTTTAAATAAAATTTAAAGTTATTACACAAAGACAAGTATACATTTAATATTTGAAACAATCGAAATAGGTGGTAATCCGACGAGGCGAGATCTGGTGAATAAGCCGCATGAAGGAGAACCCTCCCCAGCTCAATGTATAGATAACGTCCTTATATAGTCCCTTTTGTGGTACATGGTCGAACCGGTCGAACGTTGTTGTGCTGTAAAATCACTTGTCTGTTTCCGCTGCCTTTTTTGCTCCAACACAATACATCGTTCAAATATAAGTTGTTGTTGATAGTATTCCGCAGTAAGTCTGGCCAAAATTCAGTAACTCGCAATGCACTACACCCTTCATGTCCCACCAAATACTCAGTAAAACGTTTTTTGCATGAATGTTCGGCTTCGGAGTCAATATCAACAGTTCGCCGGGATTTACCCGATTTACAATGATTTTCTACGTTTAAGGTTGTCATATAATACTCATTTCTCATCACCAGCAATGATTTTGTACAGAAAATCTTTTCTTTTAAATCGGGTCAGCAAAGACATTGCCGTGTCGAATCTTCGCTCCTTGTTTTCCGGACTCAGGTTGTGTGAAATCCACCTACCTTTCTTCTGAATTTTACCGTGTTTGACGATAAGATATGCATTGTTGGGTAATTCTGAATTGTAATGCAAACTCCTGTTGAGTTTGAGAGGAGTTTTCAATGAACAGTTGTGCTCGTCGTCGAATTTTTGTGGTTGACTTGGATGTTGTCGATTCGAAAGATAAAAATCTCCGTTCCGAAACCTCTAGCACCACTTTTTATACGTTTTATGTGTTACAGCGTCTTCATTCAGAGCGGTACAAATCATTTCCGTAACTTCAGCAATATTTTTCTTTGATTGAAATACGAAAAGAATGCAGTACCTCAAATGCTACTTATCGAATGCCATTTTCGATCTAGTTGTCTGTAGTCCAATAAGCGCTTACAATTAGTATTATTGGTATATGGTATGATTAGTAAGTCGAAAATGGAGGACCTTTGTGCTACTTTGGTATATCTAGAGCTTTAGTTTTGAGAAAGTGGTACACACTTACAAATCACAAAGGAGCAGGAAACTATTTAGTTTTAAAATGGAATTATAAATCACGAAATGTAAATAAGGCGAATTAATTTGTACACTTGATGTATATTAATAAAAAATTATGTTAATATTATAAAAATATATTCTATATTATATTCTTTATCTTTGATATTGTTTTAATACTAACATTTTTGGTAATAAACTTGATATCATAATAAATTAAATGTTTTTGATCTTACTTCTGCTCGTTCTTGACCTATCTTTTTAAATATAATTATTATAAACAATAAAGTAGTTATAGGGGCAAGGAAATTAGAAAACATTCAACGCTGAGTTTATCAAGCGGATTTTATAAGAATAGGTTCTCGAACTTTGATTTCTTGATTCGAAGGAAATTTGAAGGTCTCTATAATTTTGTATCTTTGAATCGTTAAAGTGTTGTATATCGTTACATGAAAATAAAACTTCATGGAATTTTTTGAGCTTAAAGAATTTTTGTGAAACATAAATTTCAAATTTACCTTGCAAGTATCTTTTCCTGCTTCTCCACCCGCGCAGATAAAACTTTTGTCTAGTAGAAAGTATCTTCCCAATCTGGTGGTACGCATAATGTCTTGACACGTATTATGTTGTACTATAGGAAGCTCCACCTTCTTTAAGATCACTTGGTAACGTCCCTCTTTACCTGCAATTAAATTTCACTAATTAAAACCCATAATACATTATATTATATTATTATATTATTACATTATTATATAATTATTTCAAAATAGTGAAAAGGTTTTAAAGAATATAAATCAAAGAGATGAGATGCCTATAAGAACACTATATAGTTTTTCGTGTGTTAAACTTTAATGAATCTAAATTAAATTTAATGTAAAACGTTTCGATTCACAGTTTGTGTTATCTTCAATAAATAATCGTCTATTCAAAGATTACATGTTCACACAAATCATTGTATAAATCACTTATGGCATGTACTATGAAATGATGTGAATAATTAGCATTGTTGAACTAAATATTATTGTATCATTACTATTATTTAAATATTCAGGTCGATCTATATCATTATTAACCGATTGTTAAACAGAGGCAATTATTTAAAAAAATTAATATATTAAGTTAAAGATATTGTTGAGAGATTCAATCAATCAATATTTATTTCTTTGCACATTATAACATGCAAAAGGCATACCAAATATGTCTTTTCCCCATCCGCTGGCGAAACATCTGGATCCGTCGAAGTTTGCGTTTATTTCAGCGAGACATACGACATCAACGTTCTCCGCGTACTCAAGTGGAGTTTTCAGGATCAGGATGGCGTAATCGTTGTAGAGCGCGCCAGAATGGAAACCTTCGTGAACCACGACTTTCTCGACTTCGCGGTCTTGATGTGGATAGATTTCGTTCTTCGTTTGCGTGTCCCATTCTCCCGCACGAACTTTCAACTCCTGTGGCTGTTTCCTATTTGATCAGAATGCACTGTTAATCTTCCACTAGCAATGTTGTCCTTTCCAGGCGCAGTTGATTTTTTATTATGAGTTTTAAGAAAATGAATACATAGCGAGATTCAGTATCACCTTCTAAAAAAACTTTGTAATGTTGAAATTGTGTGTACGACGATTCCACTATCCAATTGTGTTTCGTTGCAAAGACAAATAAAAGTACATACACGTGCTCTTAGCAACCCGTATTGCAGACAACATAAGATTTTATGCAAATAAAAAATTTGGATTTTTTTATGTTTTATATGTTTTTTTGACACTAATTGTAAGCATGTAAAGATATTATTTTTAAAAGAGATTTTTCAGTATTTTATATTACTTTTTTAAATGAATAAAATAAAATTTTTTTAATGAATAAAAAAAGTAACGAATAAAATATTTATTCGAATGTACTTAACGTGATCCAAAGCTGTTTTCATCCATACTCCGATATATAAACAAACTTGAAATCAGTTTTATTAACTAAGGTTATCGAATAACTGTTTGTAAAAATGTTATTTGTTATTGCAAACATATTCATTGCAAACTGATTACTGACCCATTGACGCAATGAGCTGCAGTGAGAACGGCCTGCCTATGAATAAGAGCTCCACCACATTGATAAACATTCAATTTCTGGCCATTGCTGCCAATAGCCTCTTCTTTCAAAATAGCCACCATCCATGGAAATTCGCCGAATTGGGCCTCATTATCGGTTTGACCGGTGATCCTGAAGCCGACTCCTTGAGCATGTCGTTGTCCACATCCTTTCCTACCGATTGGTTCAGGCGTGGATGGTGGCTGCAGATCCGGCGGTTTGCAGCAAACATCCAAGTAATTATCGCATACTCCAAGAGCTCTAAATATTCCAAAATATGATTGTAAAAACGTGAGGCTCAATTATTTTAATTAATTTTATAATACAAATAGATGCAATCGTTTATTCACATAAATAAGATATTGATAGAAAAGAAAGATTATCTAAGAGAAGAATATCTAAGAGAAAATATTAAATCTAAACAGATTTTTTTGCAACTTACCCTTTTAAACTTTAAATTTTGACGACATTTTATGTGCAATGTTTTACTGACAATTTATTAAATTACTTTTCTTTTAATTTGCTAAACATTAAGAAATCGTCAATTAAAAATTCTTCTGTTAATTTAAAGTTTTTCTGCAGTTAAAATTAACTAGAACGTAAATTTAACGATATCATCTTGAACTTGAAAACAATTTAAATATTAAATGATTATTAAAAAAAAAAAACAATTGTAATTTTCAACAATTACACATTTCTTCTCTGACTTAATTTTATATTTAATTAATTAAATAAATATTAATTTTATGTAATGTGGTGTAACAATAAAGTTCAATGAATATTATAAGAAAATATGCACTACTTAATTAATATATAAATGACATTTGTTCTCTAAAGTATTCCTCTCTAGAGACAATACACTTCTGACGTTTACATACAGTTTACAAAAACTCTGTGAAAAATCATCTTTGGATATCGCCTTAAGTTCTGTTGTCATACGGTTCTGATTCAAAATGTGTACAGCAATTCTTAAATCAGCATTACCATTTTGAATCTGTGACTACGTTTACACGGCTCGATTTACGCCGAAATTATAACATCGATGTTAAGAAACTGGCCAATCATAACTATTCCTCTAAAGAATGGAATGATTGTGATTGATCAGTATGTAATAAACAGATTGTGATATCATAATATCGATGTAAACTTCGGCGTAAATCGAGCCGTGTATATATAAACGTAAAGACTTCCATTTTCCCTACTTCTCCGACCTTGCTCCTGTAGACTTCTTTTTGTTCTAAAATTCTAAGTTAAAGAAGATCACGAAAAAGACTCGACTTACAAACATTTCAGACATTCAGAACCGTGTGACAACAAAACTTAATGCGATATCCAAAGATGACTTTTCAGAGAGTTTCTGCAAGCTGTACAAACGTTGTCAGAAATTCATGATCTCTAGAGGGGATTATTTTAAAAATAAAGGTATTTTTATAAACAAGCATGGGCATTTGGAGTTAACGCTAGATATTTGTTGGCTCAAAATTGTTAGCCGAAACGTCCAAATTAGTGTAATAATATATGTTATAAATATAAGATAATTTTACGCAACAAATATCTAGCGTTGACTCCAAATGCCCATGCTTGTTTATACATTTAGTTTGATTATTTGAGGAGTCCATTGATTGTAATTTTCTTCATGTATTAATAAAGGTATTTGTATATTAATTAAATAGTGTATTTTTTAACATTCACCGAACTTTATTGTCACACTATATATACACATCAAGTAAAACTGTGTTTAGAATGAAAACGATATATATTATCCAGAGGAATTTCATTGTCCAAAGATAGTCTCATGCGGCGAGAATAGTAAAGTGGCGTGCTAAAAATAATAAACCTAAATTGAAAAGCATCAAAGAGAATATTTATTAAATCTAATTTTAACAAGACAAAAATATCTATTATATATACACATAGTAATGTATATATACACATAGATTCTACCATGCACGGAAAGCATTTATAGCGGAAGTTAATCATAAATCGCATCGACTTCCGATTCCGCGGTAATTAATTCTGATCGTGATACATGTTCCTAGTATTTCGGTTTCCCAACTTGATCTGCAACTTTAATTGCAACGCTTATTCTATTTCACTATTGTATCAATTAAAACATTACTTTTTGGAATATTGCAACACAATACCTTCAATAAATGTCAATCGTCATATAAAATGTAATTACATTTAATTTAATTATTTTATATAATTATTTAATTACATCATTTATGAGAGTGCTGTATTGTGTCGAGCACCGCATAACAAAAGGAATCGCCAACTCTTCCTGATTTAGCAATCGGTATAGCAATGCTTCCGCTTTCCTAACACTGTCACTCTCCGTATACGGTTCAAACTATACTTTGTAACTACCATACCATAATCATATTTAACGACACTATTTATTGTACATTACAGAGACTTAAATAAAGTGATAAATAATATTGAAGTCTCATATCTATCATAGTGAAAATTCATAACAAAAATTCTTGTAACAGAATGTTTCGTGATATTTTATAAGAACCATTTTCTGTAAAAAAACATCTTTACAATAACAAATAAAAAAATATCTTAAAAAATATCTTATTTACTAAAAAATCGAAAAAATATCTTATTTACTGTTAAGAAGAAATTACAGTATTATTTTATAAAACAAAAAATAATTATAAATAAATCAGAAGGAATGTGTGTGTGTGTGTAGAGTATATATACTTTTTAAATCTAAAAGTATGCATTTAAATGAGAGATCATAATTAATTATCACTATGCATATCTTAGTAATGAAAAAAAGAGTCATGCATTATTGGATACCAGTACCAATTTAGTAATTTAGTTGAAAATAAGAAAATTTATGCAAGTATATTCTAGAAAGCTACTAATTATTGTCGCATATGGTTGCACCGAAACCAATCGTTAAAGTTTTTCCTCGATTTTACGATACTAAAAGGAGTTTAAAAAACGCGAACGAAAATTTCACAGCATACTGTGATCCATCGCCATCCGGTAGAAAACCAGTTGAGACTCCGATCTTTGGTCAATAAACTCACCCCGAAGGCTTCTCATCCTTATCACCAAAATCGGACCTGATATCGATGATGCCGACTCCGTTATCCAAGATTTTGCCTTCTTTGCACTGATAATAAGGCACACATTCGCAGTCGTCAGGTTTCGAAGGTGTTTGATTCGCGGTGCCGAGGATAACATTTGAGGAAGCAGTAGTGGTACTGACGTTGCTGAAGATGTCTTTAATGAGGCTATCGACGTCACCGCCTATTGCGGGTACCCCCTGAGGGGTCGTTGTAGCATTTGGGGGGAACGCTTGGGCGATGAGGTCGGCGAGACTACCTTTTTCTTGAGGCAACGCCGTCACTAAAGTCACGCCGACCAAGGTCAATGCAAAAACCAGTTGCCGCATGGCTTGCGCCAAGGATTCTTTGCTGAAACAAACACGAAAAATGGTGTAATATCTTAGAGACTGTATTGCGGAACGATCATATCTAAACCGATTTTACGATGGCTCTGCAAAACCTCATAATGGTGCAATCGCAAAGAAGGAACACCTTTTTGAAGCTATAAATAGTGATGATACATCGATGCCTCACTCTAAGGTAAAAAAAAAGAAAAAAAATAAATGCAAACTAAATAGCTCGAGAAATCTTTAATCACATTTGTCTTTCGTGCGATCGTTAACATGAAGCAATTTTGTCTTTGGTAATTCTCGATTATCATCGAGAAGCATTATTGAATAAAATGCACTTTAATATGGTAGATAACGTGTTTACATGCTGCGTCAACGGAATAGAGGATATATAATAAATTTATGTGTGGAAATAGTTTTGACATTACTGGTGAATTTTTTAAAGAACATTTAAAGTTGCATTATATGGAACGAGCTTGCTACTTTATATTTTATCTTATTACAGTCGAACTTGTCTCCATAAATAAAAATCTTTTTATTATGAAAAAAAATTAGATTTCGAAGTTATAATAATCATAGAATAATAAAGAAGTAGAAATATTAGTATAATACATGTACATGTCCTATATGTTCGGTAATCTATATATATTACACATAATTTTTCTACTTCTCGGGATTCTCCCGAATTGTCGGAACGAGTTCGAAGTTATAATAATCATAGAATAATAAAGAAGTAGAAATATTAGTATAATACATGTACATGTTCTATATGTTCGGTAATCTATATATATTACACATAATTTTTCTACTTCTCGGGATTCTCCCGAGTTGTCGGAGACGAGATTCAATCATATTACGCGTTCTACAATCCTAAGCGTAATGAGTCATAAAAAAATTTGTTGTCTAATCAAAACAAAGAAAATGCAACTTTTAATACAGATATCAAATAAAGCTGCCTGTTCGAATTTAGTTGGAATTTTTAGTTATCTAACAGATTCTAACAGATAATTATAATAGATAATTATAACAAATAATGATATTAACGGCATTTCGCATGCATGAGTTACTTAAAATTAATTAATATCATCTCTCTCTCCCCCCCCCTCCCTTCCCCTTCTCTCTGATCTGATGCATATATAACATATTACGAATTCTATTTCATAAAAATATTAATGTATAATAAAAATATTTTTTATGAAATAGAATTCATAATTTTATATATGTATAGACACATCAGATCAAAGGATATTAATTAATTTTAAAGTAATTGACGAGAGAGAGAGAGAGAGAGAGAGAGAGAGAGAGAGAGAATATACCTATTATATATTTTACTATTCCGATTTTATTATCTCCTTATTTTTGTATATTTTACTAGTATGTCTAAGATATTCTTCTAATTATAACAATAACAATAAAATTATTTAATTTTCACTCCAATGTTAAATCTGAAAGAAAACACTAAATCCTTCGAACAACAGGACGCTTATAATTTTCCCAAAACACGTATAATCATGAAATACATACAACGCAATAATTTGACCACATTTATCCAGAACACTTGATGCATTCAGATAATTAACATTATCTGCAATGTACTTCCGCAATAAAGATGCACACGGACATTCGTCATCACTTACATAAATATTCGTCAACACTATTTTCTTTATTTAATTCGTTATGTGCATAAACGCACTCTGATAGATGTATTGCAAAGCTAGAAATGTTTTGTCACTTATTCCGAGCATTTAACATTTTTTTTAGCACATCAATCCGATTAATTTGATAATTGATTTAATTGATAATTGATACGTTGATAATTACACGATAATGTTGTAGTAAGTTATATAATATTTCTATTGCAAAATCTTCTTACGGAAAATATATTTAAAATTACTTGCCACTGACCTTTCTGCGTTAAATATTTCGCAAACCAGCACGAACATATTTTGTTAAACCGGTATCAGCTTCCAACTATTTATAGCCCAAAAATTACACAAATTTTGAATCAAAAAGTTATGAAAGAAAATTATATACAATAAGATGATTTTGAGAATTTTTTACATGTCGAAATTATATAATCATTGCATTAATGTTAATGTAATAAACGTGATCATATGCTAAGGTACAAAAATAGATTCGATATTATTGAGCGTAATCTAATATAATTTAGATTTTATGATTTCTCTCTCCCTCCCCCCCTCCTTCTCTCTCTCGAATAAACAGCAAACTTTATTACTTAACTAAACTTTATTAACATTCAGAAAACTCGAGCGAAACAAGTTTATATCATGATCAAATTTGACATAGTACTCACCACAGAAGGAAACACCAAAACACAATGAACAATAAACAAGCACCTTCTACTTGGAGCAACAATGCTCGAATACTTTGGTTCTGAGTTAAGATCGTGATTTCCTCTGTGCATCAAGAAATCCCTACTCCAAGCACATTTATCATGGATTCTCCCCACTTTCCTTCTGTCGTTACTACTCCGAGACTTGGAGAACCGGCATTTCCCACCCATATAGATTCTGCGACTCGACGTTGTTTTCCTAGAAGTTCCAGTAGAGAAACTCATGCATTCCCTTAATTGATGCAAAATTCCCCTTTTTCGTGACGCACAATAATCGAAAAATTCTTTGAAAAAAAAAAAAAAAATATAAATATCTGTTGACCCAACTGACCTTAGGTCAATAATGATCAAGCGAGTCCTTCAGATACCGATGTGTTAATTCTGCAAAAAGTCTTCGAATTTTTTAAAGAATGTCAGTTATGATCGTACTTTGTCAAATAGTACTTTGTTGAGATTCTTACAAACTATAACGGCAATAATTTATTTAACTACACGGGAAGAATGATTTTACTAAAGTATCTAAAAATTTAGTTAGATACAGACCTGAAAATAATTTTGTTCAATCATGAAAGTAATTATGTAGTACTCTCAAGCATGATGAGCAATTCTACAAAAAGTTTTGATATTCTAGCAACCAGTGTGTAAGTATCCATAATTATATTAATATTTTCAATGGTTCAATAAAATTATTTTAGACTTATAACTAGATGAATTTTAAATACAGTAAAACTTTTTGTGTACAATTTCAATATTAAAATCTGATAATCGTATTACTGAAAAACGGCTCGCATAAAGATACACGGTCTTGTCACTTCGCGTGCTTAGCGCCGAGACTCTACCGTCTCTCTTGATTCTTAACGCAAAGGCCTCAGGCGCGGATGTACATGATAAATTGATAATCTTTTACGTTTTTGCTTGGTTTTTCAATTGTATTTGCTGTAGATGATGTATTCTGCAATATTAGTTTCGATGTTTATCAAGATTCTCTTCAGTGGATGGCCCTGAATAAACAGTTTTATTAACAAACTAAGCAAACTGAAAAAGTTTATTCATTTCGTAATTAATTGAGATATAAACGTTGCAATAAGAAATTCGAATAGATTATTTGGCTGAAGATAATGTGTGAGAACTTCACGTAAAATTTGAAGTTACGCGTATAAGTATTTTTTTTTTAAGTTGAAGGAATTAATCTCAATTTTTTGCTAGTGAATAGTCAATGCACGTAACATTCAAATTAAATACAATTTTAGCAATTGTTTTTAAGTTGTTACTAGATGCCCTTATGTAACGCGTTTCATAAAGTCTGGAATTCGCAAATTCTTTATGTTAAGATTAAATACATGTATAACATGTACCTGATTATTTTTTAAATGCGTTATAAAGATGCATACATCTCGTTTGCCGTATGATTCTTTTCCGCGCAGCTTGCCGCAAAAAGAGATGGACAAAAGAGACAATAAAATATCATGACAAAATATAAAAAATAAATACGAAAATCTTTGTCTCATCTAAGAAATAATAAGGGAAACGGTTACAAATCACTGATATTTACATCAATGTGAAAACTACGTCATTCTCTCTCTCTCTCTCTCTCTCTCTCTCTCTCTCTCTCTCTCACCAATACTTACTATTTGTATATCGTAATACCCGTCGTTTAAGTTTCCTTAAAGCTTAGGCGTCGTCTACAATACACGGAGTAAGAAGTAAGAGTAAGAAATTGACTAATCACAGTCGAGTATTCTTCTCACATTCGACTGTGATTAGTCAATTTCTTACTCTTACTTCTTACTCTGTGTATTGTAGACGATGCCTTATAGGAATATGATAGTAAAAGTATAATGTTAGTAGGCTACTTACCTCGATTTGTCCAATGCCTCGATAAAGGAAAAGCATGTTAAAAAATGGACAGTTGAGTATGTGCCACTTCGTCATTAATGACGCACGTCGAATACAGAAAGAGATTGTCGAGATTGTCAAGCTTCGATCCATTTGGTTGCACGTAATACAGGTGACACATAATATCATCAGATATTGTTCGCAGGTGTCGCAATAGCACTTTATTCAATATTATATCTGATCGGAAATGCCGCTTAACATCCCCATTTTATCGAACGCGAGAAATATAAATGACATTATTTATTAGCTCGAAAGCAAACTCTCTGCAAAAATATAGAGACGAGTTAAAACAAGATTTATATTACAAATATATACTTATATTCGTGGAATTAAGAAATTTTAAAGATCGTAATCTTTAAAATTAGCTACGCAATTTGCGCGAAAAACAAATTGTTTCCGTTTTCTCATAATTCTATATCATGAAAGATTAATGAAGTTATTTATATATTTTCTGTATTGTTTACAGTAACACGTACGATTACACCACAACTTGAAAAGAATTGAGTACATTAAAATATTCTGTAGTAATACTAAAGATATCATCACTGGCGATAATTATATTTAATTATTAGCAGGAAGTCATAAATACGTTTAGTTTAACTAAATGGTTGTGTCTTCATTTAAAATGCGTCTTTACGTCAGTAGGACGTCTTATAAAATTAAATATTTTTATAAACGCGTAAGTTATTTTCATAATATTCGGCTATTAACTAAGATCGTACTTCTCGAATTGTTCCAAAACATAATTCAGATTAATTCCTTTGAATTAATCAAAATTTGAATTAATCACATTCTCAAAGAATATATGTACAAAGTAAAAGATTACGTGATAGCAAAGTTCAGTATTTGTGTGAAGAGATAAACGCTGCTTTTATAATGAACGTAAATATCGTGATTATATTATCATCAAAGACTGAACTTAACGAAATTGCGCTAAGAAACACGCAAATACAATGAATGCAAAAAATATTCGTATAGAAGATATCTTTTAAAAAAAACTTAATTTTTACAAAGTAAACGTTAACTAGCAATTTATTAATAAAGAATACAATAGAATGTATATATACATGCATTTTTTAAATTATTTTATACTTAAAAAGATATGTATAATAAAAAAAAAAATTAGAATATGTTATCTTCAAAATAAATGAAAATTAAAAATTTGGATGCACAAAGGTATAAATCAGTATAAATTGATAAATTTGGCTTCTAAGATTACGCGAAGCTCTTTTATTTATGGTTATTTAGAACAACGTACTTACTACATATATAAAATTGCTAATTAATTTTCTACAAATAAAGTTTTTATAAACAAAAATTGTCCTTGTATGAATCGTTTTTGCACTCGTATATAAAATATAGTAATTACAGATAATACTATTTTTTCAATTTAATGCATAAATAAAAGTATTATTTTTAAAAAAAACATGATATATTTATGCAAAGAAAATATTAATTCCTATTTTTTTTTAATTCTACATTATTCTATACATAAAATTATTTTATTACAAATAATTTAGTATATTATATGATTTGTTATGTAATCGAATAAAGTGTATATTTAATTTTTCTCAACGTACGCAATTACTTCAATATAAGTAATTTAATATATTATCTAATTTATTACGCAATTGGATAAATATATAATTAATTATTGTAAGATTGTTACCTTGGTAGAACTCTTCTATTAGATCCTCCAGTTCTGGAACCAGTTCTTCCAATAGCCGTGATCGTCTAGTGGTTAGGACCCTACGTTGTGGCCGTAGTAACCCAGGTTCGAATCCTGGTCACGGCAATGTGAATAACATTGTCACGGTGGAAGCTTTTTTTTAAATTTATTTTCAAATTATGCATTTGAGAATTATAGTCATGTCAAATTATGTACTTAAAAAATAAAATGCACAATTTTAAAAGAATAATTTCTCAACTTTTTTATTCGGATGTGTGTTTTGAAAACTCATCTCATCACTGTCAAAGTGTCAACTATCTACTTCTAGAATTTCTTAAATTGCTACTTGGAATAGACGATAGATAAAATACAGATATAAAAAAATATTTAATATAGGTATATGTATGTGCGTATATATATGTGTGTGTGTGTGTGTGTGTGTGTATATACAAAACAAAAATATCAACTTTTGCAAAATTTTATAACTACCTTTGCCATCTATCTTTATTACATATTTATCTTGTTATTAATAATGTGTTAGCTATATTGACTATTATAGTTCTCTCGGTCGAAGTATATATTTAATTTAGAATTTTTTTTATTTAACTGCGAACAATGTTTAATTCCGAATGTTTACTCAATTCTTCCAGTAGCCGTGATCGTCTAGTGGTTAGGACCCTACGTTGTGGCCGTAGTAACCCAGGTTCGAATCCTGGTCACGGCAATGTGTAAAACATTATCACGGTGGAAGCTTTTTTTGTAAACTTTTTTATTATTCATATTCACAATATAGTCACACAACTGTAGTCGCGTTTCAAAGATTTACGTTTTTCTAGAACTTTCTTAAGGAATATCTACAGATTACCTTATGGTATTATGGAATAAATTTTGCTTAACTTTATAGAGAATAATTTTTCAATATCTTATAATTCAAAAGATATATGAGAAATATTTGCCTTGAAACTAGGACAAATGTGAGCTTGATCTCCCACGTGGGAATGTTCCCCACGCTACGATAAGGTTTATGTTACATAACCATCGATGAAACAAATATATTCAGATAATAAGAATCAGTATATTCAGATATTCGTTTTCGGAGAATGCATTTATAATGCACTTACTACTCATTGCATAACGAGAAGATTTAACAAAATATGAATTGCTTGAACGAATTAAAATAAATAATGTAGAATGAAGTACATAAAGTTATTAAAAAATATTCAAATTATTAAAATACCACACATTATTATTTTCATAAGTTATGAATGATATTGTACGTACACAGCACATCGTAGTCGCGCGTTGAACTAGAAATATCAAACTACAATACATATAACACATCATTATATGCCATAAGTTGCGAACTGTTGATCTATCCATTGACGATGTTGCGATACACTAGCGTAAACTGCAGGCACATTAGAAGCTCCACAACCAATACCCCACGATACAATGCCGGCCTAAAATAAGAATTTATCCAAGTTCATTTCTTTTATTCAATAGAAAAATGAATAATGAATTTAATTTATGTTATGAACTCAAAATGCTTAGAAACTAAATTTGAAGTAGCAAATAAAATTAATAATAGATCATGTAAATCGTATAAATAAATAAGAATTAAAAGAATAAATTTTACTAATTAAAACAGTATAATTAATATAACAACGTGGGTTTTAAAACGAAAATATTTAAAGAAGAATTAAAAAGAAAGCATTAAGTTTGTCCATTCCTTTCCGCTCACTGCTAAATTCTTTTTAGTGTATAAAAAAAAATTAAGTATTTTTATTATAATTTTTTCACCTGAAAGAATTGTCCTGTAGCGGTTTGACAAACCAACGGTCCACCACCGTCACCGCGGCACGTATCTTTATTCGTTTCGCCGCCGGCGCAAATAAACGATCCATGCAATTGAAAGTACTGGCCTAATTTCGTGCTTCGTAAACGTGTCTGACAATCGTCTTGATTAATGATAGGAAGATTCACCTTTCGAAGCTCGGCCTGATATTGCCCTTCCGGTCCTAAAACGAGGTTGTGAATGAATGCCATGTATGAATGCCGGTAAGCAAAAGGAATAATAGCTAAAAATCTGTAAATTTAATTCGAGCTCACCAAATGAACTGCTGCCCCATCCTAACCCGTAGCATCTAGTCCCAGCCAAGAAGACTTTACCTTGTTCGGGAAGACAAATTGGTAGGACGTTCGCGCTATAAGTGATTGATTTTTCCAAAACGAGGACAGCAACATCATGGAAAAGCCCGTCGTTATAATAAGACGGATGTATAGCTATTGCGACAATTTTCACTTCTTGAATAGGTAACGGTTGGATATTATTTCCTATATTCCACTGTCCGAAGCGCGCAATCAAATTTTCAGGCTTTTGGCTGTCGGGAAATTAAGATGAAGGAAAAAATAAACCGATTAGAATCAATGAAACTGTGAGAAAAGTTTTAGAAAGTCATCTTTTTAGACGTTTCTTGCGTCTTTTGTATACACGTACTTCGCAACGCAGTGAGCGGCAGTGAGGATGGCCCCATTACTGATTATCGAAGCACCGCAATGAAAAATATAAGGACCGGTCGTGGATTTTAGAAGAAGCGCGACCATCCATGGAAATTCAGCGAAATAGGTTTTCTCGGAATCAGAAGAAAAAGGTTGCGCTGTAAGCGATTACTTTCTCATTATCACTCGAGTAATAGCCTTGAATCAAATATTATTGAATTTATACTTCACTTAGGCGACTTTGACCAAACTTGATCAAATTCCAATTAACGGATAATTCGATCGGCAGAAACGTTTAAGACAAAAAATCTACAATACACAATTCGTTATTCTCAATCTTTTTTCAATAAGTACATAATTCCATTAATTAATTACATTTTTTAATTAAACCTAATTACATTTATTTATATTACACTCGTTTTTACGAATGTAGTTTAATTTTAATCTCTGTTCAATTAACTCTTCTTCTTCTTCTGGTTATAAGAATTAGAAAAAGATAAAGAATTGAACCGAGATTAAAGTTAATCTACAGTGATAGAAACGAGCATTAATAAAATAGTGTTAATTAAGTTAATCAGGGGTTTGGTCGAAGTTCCTAGACATGGCTTCACGCTACATCGTTAATGCATACCGATATAAATATGTGGCTTATACTTACATGGTGCGTAACTATTGTTTTGTATACCACAAGTAATTTGCGAAACCGAACGATTGGATGATCCGTTCGCAACAGCACTGGACGAGGAGGCACTTTGAAGATCCTGACGATTGATCCCCGCTAATCGACAGCATACTTGGTCCGCCGAAGAGCACAAAGTAAACCTCGAATCAATTATACCAAGACCATCCGGACTGACCGCGTTTCCTTCAAAACACAGCCAGGTCTTCACGCAGTAACATTCTTGCGATGTACCCGGATTTTTCAACTGGCCCAGATCCGTAATCGGCGCGGCTGATGAAGTTTTTAGACAAGACGGTATGTTTGTCGACGTGCAGATATTTCCATCTGATAAGATCTGGGAAACTCTAGAGTCTAGCATGGCACCACCGCCGGACGTAATGTCGATCATGCAGGTGAAACATAGATTGACGTTGTCGCATATGAAACATAGTTGCATCTGACTAGGTGAGACCTTAGTGACTATAGATGATACTCTGGTTATCGTAGCAGATGTGAGTGGTATTATGGAAATCGTCGAAGAGCTCGTCATTGGCTGTGTCATATTCGCTAGTATCCTGCAGCAGACCAGGTTGTCGGGGCACAATCCGTACCGCGGATTTATCACACCTTCTCCGGAGATGGAGACTATTCCATTAGGATCACATAAAGATATCATAACGCAGATACAGTCTAGTAGTACTGTATCTGCGGTTGTGAGAGAAGTAGCCGAAGTAGGTACTGTTGGTGCTGTAGTTGGAATAATTGGAGTAGATGTTGATGGTGGCATAGTTGGAAACATTATTGAAGGCATTGTTGAGGGCGCAGTTGGAGATGTAGTTAGAGGTATTATACCATCAGATACACTTGTTGGAGATGTCGTAGCTGGAGGTGTCATAGGAGGTACATTTGTCATTGGAGATGTAACTACAGGTATCATGGCCGTATTAGTTACATTTGGCGGATAGCAGCAGATCTCTAAGTCCCCACATATCCGATTAGTGGTAAAACTGTACAAATTTAATTTAAGCAATCATATACATTCTAGAGATTGATTTTACCAATATCAACCAACTTGAAACTTAATTTAGCCAGCAAATTAAATATAGAGCTTTAAATTTAGAATACTTAAAAGGAGAAATAAAAATTAATCAGGGCACTTAGGACCTTAAAAATCGATATGGTAAAATCGAATCTAGATAAAATTAAAATAACAAAGCTGTAATATAAAATTGTAATTTGATGTTCATACAAAGTAACAGATTAAAATTAATCGCTTTCAATAGACTAATAACGCATGCAATATTGATTATCAAACTTTGATAACTAACTCACCGCGGATCAATTATTCCGGTCCCATCGGTGATGATAGTTAGATTCCTGTCGCATAGATAAAAAGGTACACAGATACAATCTCTTACTGAAACGGGAGTGGTGGGGAAAATCCTGTCTAATTTTTGATACCGCGGTTTGCACTTGAGCAGATGTAAAAAAAATACAGACGACGACTCGGTAAATGGCACCACATCCTGATTTCGAGAAAAAACTGTGTCTTTTCGAATCATTATCGGTTTTTCAATCTGATCGTGTCTATGCTTCATTTTTTCTGAAGTAATTGTAACATTGATCGTCATCGCGACGACAGCTACCAGCACGTAAAGCCGCGACATGACGACGTGTCGTTACTATCCGGTAGAACGCTGTCTATTGAACGATTTTTTAACACGAGCACGCGTTTATGTATACAGGATGTACTAGTATTTCCCGGGTTTATGGAGAACAGATGCAGATATGACGCTAATAGCGTATTATCTTTTGTTATAACGACCAATTTTCGAAGGCAAAATATAATAGCAACGCTTCATGCATCAGGATGCGTTTAAAAATACAAAGAGAGTGTAGGGATTTGCATAAAAAAATAAAATATATAAATAAGTAACATATTTAAATAATACGAAAAAATTACAAATTTTTATCCGTTATGCATGGAATAAAAATAAATTAAATCGATAATTTATTAATAACTTTTTTTTATATAAAATTAAACACAAAAATACTTTTTTAAATAATATAATCATCATTGAAATAAAAAATAATCAACAGCGTGAACACAAAAGAATTTATTTATATATATATATATATACGCGTATATATGTGAAAGATAATCGGTTTAACTGATCAAATACAAAGAATGTGACCTATTTACTTGATAGACAACATCAAAAGTAATGTGTTAACATCCTTCCAAGTTAAAATAATCAGATAGAATTTTAAACTGGCGTTGTATGTGTGTAGTGTATTAACTCACCTTTAAATAATACAATTATAAAACCACGTAATGAGAACAGTAGTAACAATTGAATATGATAAAAATCATGTAATAATTATTAATTACGTATTACGGTACATAATAGTACTTCTCTTTATATTAAATGTCAATTGATTCATACAGGAAGAGATCGAATTTTTAGACTTCTTTGGTCGAAAAATAATAAAGTAATATAAAAAAAAGTAGGTTACTGCTGTATGAATTATCAAACTGATCTATGTGTACAATTATTACAGATATCGCAAAAGACGCAGTCACGCAATATTTAATGATTTATTTTGATCTATATGTAAGAGTAGAAAGTATTACATATAAATTTTTGATAAATTCTATTGTATTACAAATACATTGTTATTACTGAATGAAACTTAATAAAGGGCGACACAATATTATGAGAAAAATACATTTTTCATTCAAATGCATATATTCTATGAATAATTATTAAACATAATACAATTTTGTACAAATACATTTAAATATATTAATATATTAAGAGCGGAAGTAATAATAAAATATAATTATCCTTGGCACAAATATTTGGAATGACGAGATGATTATTATGACGATATGCGTAAGAATATAATCTTAAAATACAAACGATTACAAAAAAAACCGTGTCTAGAATACACAAAATTAATTCCGAATAGGCGGAAATCTAATACGGTGAATAGAGAGGAAATATAAAGAAAATAAAAATCCAAAAAGTTTGATCGCGCGTGCACGCTCGCGGTTTGGATAAGTACACGGAGAGAATTTTTTCTTAGAATTTACCCTGAAAATATAATTGAAACGAATGTGGAGTCGTACTCGGTACATATGGGCTGGCTCCTAATAGAAGAAGAATCGGTATGAAATACATCGGGTATGTACACGGAGAGAATTTTTTCTTAGAATTTACCCTGAAAATATGACAGCCGTGGAACAACATTGTATTTCGAAGAATTTTAATATAAATCTCTCTCATTCATTAATAAAACTACAATAAAGTATAAAATAAGTTTGATCAATTTTACTGAAGTACATGGTAAAAATCTTTAAAATATTGTATTATATCACAATATTCACAATCACCATATTTTCAGAGTAAATTTTAAAAGAAAATTCTCTCCGTGATACAATAAAGCTTTCTTGGGTTTTGCGTAAAATCCTAATCAGTTAACGAATTCCAACACTCGCAGACCGCAACGCGTAAATTGGGTGAACCTCGATCGACATCGAAGGCAATAATTGCGACAAAATAAATATTTATACAATTCTGTAAAACGTGCAACTGGACATGCTACAATATTGTGGATCTGTGCGAATTGAAATTTGCTCATTTCTCTCTTTTCAAATTCCTGTCGATATTGGTTGTGTTCCAAAATTTACTGCCTGTACTAAAAATCTATAATTTACGTCACATGCACTATAGATTCTCAGTACTGGCAGTAAAGGAACACAGCCATTAGCTCTGTAGAGCTAATCGTAATTTTTGTTTACGAACATGAAAGAATGTTAACAATTAAGAGGGAAATTTTAAAATTACTTGGTTTAGATATTACGTTCTCGACAGGCAATAATTTTCTTAAGATATTTATTTGATATCTTGATTATATATGAAAGGCCGAGTGTGAGACGATTATAGAAAAAGCAACAGACTTTGAGATGAACACATTTATTTCTTAGATAACGAGATTGCATTTCAAAGATTTTCAACGCAAGTTTGAACAGTCACGAAAAAAACGGGATAAATCCACATAATTCGCCAGATCCATTTACGGATTTACATTTGCAATGCACTTCGCGAATTATGAACATATTACATTTTCGACATCATGAATTCACATTTATATTCCATTTATGTCAGATACACGGAAGGGGAGGAATGATTTTGCTGATGTATCTAAAAATGGAGCTAGATATAGATTTGAAAATAATTTTGTTGGACTCAAAATAATTTTTCTGTATCTTATAGCTTTAGATACTTCAGCAAAACTATTTATGTTGTTCTACTGTTGGATTTTAATTGTCGAGAGTATGATTGATGTGAACTAACATAAAAAAACTTGTTAGAATTCATATTTTGAATGTGTATGAAAATATATCGAGGTTTGGCGCTTTCTTTAATTTTTGAAGAACTTGATTTTTTAACCGTGTATTTTACCGGATATGTGAATTATCAAGAAGTAGAAATTGCATTGCTTTATGCAATGCAGTATTTATAATACCGATAGCTTGACTTCAGAGACGTATTCGAAAATGAAAATCGTGTTCAAAATTTATTCATTACACGCATACAGATAAGGAAAACAATCACGTTTCTTAATTCGCCTTGACTTCGAAATGACGATTTTTTAAGGAGAAATCTTAGAGCCTTGCCTAGACATTTTAGTAATGTATTTGTCAGCATTAGTCTCTTATTTTCTATTCGAAAATTTATTTCCTCGTAGCATAAAGTTAGCACCTAATTTTTGCAATCAGGACACACGCACATCTTTATTTTTATTTATTTTTATTTATTTTTTTATTGTAACGTTCCACGAAACGTTTCGACAATTATGTTATTTACGTCATGATTGCATCTTCGCGAACTGTTATTAAAATTATTAATTTTTTCTCTCTATATATATATATATATATACATATATATTATTAGTTTTGAAAATAAAAGTTGTGATGATAACATGTGCCTTAACATGTCGAAATGTTCAGTTTTTATATTTTATGATATATATATAGTCTGGGATAAGGTATAGTTATGACATATATATAGATATAAGAGAGTTATACCAATGTACAAGAGATAACTCTATGCGCATATCATTTAAATCCGTGCACTTACGCAAGTTTTGAAATCCGCATTGTCGAAACATGAGACTATCTACTGATATTGAACTTTTCGATTAAAGAATATAAAAGTGACTATTTTGATCTCGATACTCTTATTTGAGCAGTGATATTAATTTAAACATCTTATTTTTATAAGATATATAAGATGTATAAAATGTTACGTGCGCATGAGTTATCGTCTGTATATCAATATTTTGTTTGTGGAAACGTGTCCTTTACGTGAGACTCACTTCATTACAAGTTCTTAGACCATAATAATTACTTATAATTTTTATACGTTTTCACGAACGTTTTATTTATTCCAACCCCTCTTTCTTTCCCATCCATCTATCCACTCCTTCATTCAACTATCTCATCCATTGGATATAAAATGACCTATTCTCAATTCTGTACATTGTACGCGCTATTACCTCGTTCAGACGGAACATTAGATACGAGGTGTTGTCACAGTTTCATCACGATATTGTCAAGGCTGTCGAAATAAAAGCTGCTAATATCACGCTTCCTCATGTTTATATACATAGCTAGCTTTTGCCTCGTGGATTTGACAGTTCGTGGAAAACACATGATTTTTTCCTAGTCAATACTCTTTCTGGTGTTCCTTAAGATTCACTAAAGGACACGTTTTGTTTCCATATTGTTACCACGCATTGTATATATATTATATGTATATATTAAATTAAAAGTAAATCTGTACATTATAAAGATTATATTATATTCGTTGACGATGAAGTAGTAGAAGAGAGATGAGAAATCTCTTTCAGCCTAGTTTTATTTTCGAAAAGAAATGTGCGAATTAAACTTACCAAAGAGCTTCCTCAACAAATATGATTTTTTTTTAATTGTTTTGAAAAGTTTATTAAATTGTGCAAATTATGAGGGGACAATTTTGTAATAAAATGTGTGTAGTTTTTTCTCCTTTCTTTGTAAACCTGTCTCTTATGGTCATATAAGTTGAAGTGTTCCATTTATTATTACAGGTTAACTTAACATTGAAATTTCAGTGAAATTTAGAAACTTTTTTTTCTATTTTTCCATTATCTGTGCGATATAAAATGTTTAAAGTTTAAATATAGGATATAAGACATACATGGTACAAGATAACTTAATTCAACGTTGTAAGTTTTGATTCAATTCCATTTCAATAATCAGATTAAAACAGCTAATGTTTAAGTAAAATTTTCACAAATTCGTTTGCGACATTTAACAGATTACATCACGAATAATTATTAAATCGTACGATCTTTAAAACATTTCAATTCTTTCTCAAAGAAATTAAAAATTAATTTTCTGTTCATAAGTTTTAATTAATAATAATCTGAGCGTTAATTTCATTTCCGCATGTGATTTTCAAGAATGTGTAAATGTGATTTCTCGAATATAGGAAAAGGCATCTATCTAATCCGAATGCTTCTTATAACTAAAACATTATATTGTAATAATATTTTTATCTCCACACATAGAAAAATATATTTCAAGATTTGTATTTAATGCTTAAAAATTTAGGAACACTAGAAAAAAACCTATGTTTTTCATTCAATGTTCTTCAATTTTGCTGTGAAACTGACTTCATAGTATACCCTCTTAGCTTCTTTTAGGAACTGAAATATTTTAAGTTTTATATTGGCCGAAAGAGATTAAAAAAATATACATATATGTATATATATTCGAATATCACAAATGACGGTGCGATGAATACCTCAGTTTTGTATCGCTATTTTTTCGGGAGTATTAAATAGTATATGAAAATATTACAAATGTTTCTACTAGAAATTAAGACTTTATAGTGTGCCAAATGTTATGTTTCTAAGATTAAAGTGTAATATTTTTGTAATTTGTATTACGAGACCTACTATTTAATAGTGCGAATAAGTGCTTACTTCTGTAAGATGCGCGTCTCATTCCTCAATGGCGTACGTGGCCGAAGTTTAGAATTACGCCGTTCACACACGGTGCCATCATATTACACCGGACTGATTCATAGTGAGGCGCGAGATGACGTTACAGTAATCCGACCGTCCAGCAACGATTAAGAGCAGTAGCAGGTGATAACGATTTAGGAGCATGTAAAAACTAGATTTCATGTTATAATGGCTGTGTTCCTAAATTTACTGCCAGTACTGAGAATCTATAGTGCACGTGACGTAAATTATAGATTTTTAGTACAGGCAGTAAATTTTGGAACACAACCGATATAGGCAGGAATTTGAAGAGAGAAATGAGCAAATTTCAATTCGCACAGATCCACGATTTGTAGCATGTCCAGTTGCACGTTTTACAGAATTGTATAAATATTTATTTTGTCGCAATTACTGCCTTCGATGTCGATTAAGGTTCACCCAATTTACGCGTTGCGGTCTGCGAGTGTTGGAATTCGTTAACTAATTAAGATTTTACGCGAAACCCAAGAAAGCTTTATTGTACTTATCCAAAACGCGAGCGTGCTCGCGCGATCAAACCTTTTGGATTTTTATTTTCTTTATATTTCCTCTATTCGCCGTATTAGATTTCCGCCTATTCGGAATTAATCTTGTGCATTCTGGACACGCTTTTTCTTTTTTGTAATCGTTTGTATTTTAAGATTATATTTTTACGCATATCGTTATAATAATCATCTCGTCATTCCAAATATTTGTACCAAGGATAATTATATTATTATATTACTTCCGCTCTTATTATATTAATATATTTAAATGTATTTGTACAAAATTGTATTATGTTTAATAATGATTCATAGAATATATGCATTTGAATGAAAAATGTATTTTTCTCATAATAGTATGTCGCCCTTTATTAAGTTTTATTCAGTAATAACAATGTATTTGTAATACAATAGAATTTATCAAAAATTTATATGTAATACTTTCTATTATATGTAATAATAAGCATACTATATGTACATGTTGCTAAATCGACTTAATCGTGCGACTCTCGAAATACGTATAAACCAGATTTTGTTTTAAATCAACGCGTTTTCAATTTACCAGTATAATTTATGAATTAGATTATAAATAGAATGAATGCGAGAGGTACAGCTATAAAGACATAAAGATAAAAGATATAAAGGTAAAAGAATGCGAGAGATCAGCGAAACTGATAAGTCAAATTTAGACCTCGATCTGGTATTATAGCGTATTCGTGAGGGTGTCAAATTATGTCGGCTGTCAGTATTTACGTTTACAAACTAATGTAAATGTACGAAAAAAAAAAACAATGTACACAATAACCTAGGGACTAGATTGTCTAACTCGGTATTTGGACGTATGCGGGGATAACGTGTCAGCAGTTGATGTTGATATGCACTCAAAACGTTGCTTGCTTCTTACTCCTCCCTATTAAAAATCTCACTTAGAAGATATTGTTATTGTTCGAAGGTTTAGTATGCTTTCCTTTTAGAGGACACATTCGACACAAACGTTGTTCTATCCTTCTTGACATTTAACGAATGATGAAGATAGAACAACGTTTGTATCGAGTGTCCTCTAAAAGGAAAGCATACTTATTTACATTTATTCTTATTAAGTGATATAGAAACAATAAAAACATATATTAACACAGGAAATAAATATATCGCACATAGGATAATATTCATTAATTAATATCATAAAATAACTTTTAAACATATACGACTTAATAAATTATTAAAATGAGTTATTTATTCTCCTCCTTTTATACTATATATCTTTTATACTATATACTATACGTATTGTCCATTCGTTCACGAAACTATTTGCCCGGAGTGTGCCATTATATCGATTTTTTTAGATTCACTATTTTTCAAACTGGTGTAACAGCACTAGTTTCATAAATTCTTTTTACGTAGAAGAGAACGACATAAGCATAAAATAATTTTTTTAAATTAATTGCAGTTTATCTAAATGTTATTTATTTTAAATTAGTAATTCTCATTATTCTGATTATTTCTTTTGTACTTTTACGTTTAATGTATTAAGCAAAGAAATCATATGGCTAAAACAAACAAGTGCGATAGAATTATTTGATAAATATTAATATGCTTAAAGAATATGAAAATGTAAAAATTCTAATGACGGATAAAAAAAAACAGCCCCCAACGAAATTAAACTTCTCTATTAATCCTAATAGAGAAGTTTAATTTCGTTGGGGGCTGTTTTTTTTATTTACTTAATCTACGAGACTTACTTTATGGGTCAATTCTAAGCAGAATCATAAAACTGGTAACATATTCTCGTAAAATTTGCAAGAACTTATAACTAGTATTCTAATTTTATGCATATATATCGTAAGACATAAATATCTACGATTTCTTGTAAATTTTATAGCTAGTAAGAAGCTGTGTGTAAAAATACTAATTGTGTAAAGATTAAAAGCATTAAAAAAATTCTTACAAGAACAGGTATATGTTACGAGCCTTACGATTCTGCTTAGAATTTATACATTAATTTCTAATTTATTGGAACATTTTCTATTCATTTACAATTCGTTTATCATTTGTTTATGATTTGTTCATTAGTCATTTACAATTTTTTCAATAGTTTTTTTACACAATTTGTTCACTATTTTCATTTATAATTTATACATATATATTTGTTTACATTTATACACTGAAAAAACAATACACAATATTAAAATTTCCAGAGAAAGAAAATATTCCACATCCGCGTGGAAAGTGTCAAAACGTCTTACTTGCTATTTTGCCCGTGGAGTTCCTCGCGAGCTTAAAGGCATTTGCTGTGTTAATGGGATTGGGATTATATGGACCGCTTGGACAGTACTTAACCGTGTGTGCCTCTTCACCAGTTGCGCCACAGATCGGGCATGTATAAGCCCTATCAAACAAAAATATAATTTTTTATGTGTATATGAACACAAGACATTTAATGTTAAAAAGAAACAATACCTAAGAAAGAGAAATAAATTCTTAATGTCATGTTTCGTATGAAAATATCCGTCAAAAAAGACTTTAAGCGTCGTAAAAAAAGATTACAGATTATCTGTGAGATAACGCAGGCTTTTTACTTTTTACTTCTTCGATTAAAATTAAATAAATCGTATTGAAAAAATTATTATATAAGATTATTTAGAAAATAATTTTTCTTAAGAAAATAAATGAAAAAAAGAACAAATAGGAAACAGGCGTGATAATTGTTGCGCGAAATGATTACTACGCCTGGCTCCTATTTGCCCTTTTTTCACTTAATTTCTTTTTAACAGTAAGGAGTCCTCCTGAATTAATTTATAATTTTTTTTATATTTTAGGCTTTACTTTTTTTTACGTGATATACTTTTATTTAGATGTTATTATTTCATAACGATAACTATTTCAATTGTATTACCATTATATTCTCGCAATATAATCGCACTTTACACAAACTCATATTTGAATTATTCTAATATTATAAAAAGATTATCTTAAGATGAAAATCGTAATAATCTCTCATTTTTTTACGTGTTTTGAAATTTATAAAAAAAATCTGTCCATAGTCAATTTCCAATATAGATTTTAATATAGACAGAGTAGTTTTGAGAATATACAGAGAATAAAGCTAAAATTCACAGATTATATCTTCGACGTGTTTCATGAACAAAAATACAACATGTACAATTAGTCATAATTATAAAAAGAAAAAGATTTTCTTTTCTATATATTTATAATATCATACTGTACACTTTATCCAAGAAACATACTGGAACATACTAAGGAACATCCTTAATACTGATTCTACAATGAATCGGTTGTCGGTAGTCCTAAGTCTTATCGGTGAAGTTAACCAATAGCCAACTTGTACAACTAATGCTGATTGGCCAACTTCACCGATTAAAACCTGTTCTGCAATAGAGTCACAAGCCATAAGCTGTAAGAAATTAACCATAGTCAATTATGTTTTTCATATTTAACTGTAATTGGCAAATTTCTTACGGCTTACGATCCTATTGTAAAACAGGCATAAAAGGCCGGTATTCATAGTTGGTTCTTATTTTAAGACTGTCTTAAGTAATATCTTAAGATGCTAATATGGCCCTCTGATTGGCTTACGACATCTTAAGACTACTTAAGACAATCTCAAATATAAGAATCAACTATGAATACCGGCCTAAGACTTCTGACTACCGACTCATTGTAAATCAGTATGACATTCAGAAGATATAGGAATGTTCTCTAAAGGCCATTGGAAATTTATGTTGTATGGGTAAAGCACACACCTATAATGCATAGACCATGATGCACGGTTCATTTTGTAAATCCTAAAAAATATGTTACAAGACCTACACTAACAGCAGGCCTCTGGTGGAGAACCCAGACCAACTTGTAAAATGCCACATTGTGCCCTGATGCGTGAGCTTACAAATGATTTGGTAACAATAGAAAGGCAAGATGGAAAAATATTTCTTCACGCTAATTTATTTTGTTTTCCATATTTTTTACTATAATATGTGAACATTTATACTAGAATAACTAGAATAGTTTAGAGGTAATGTCTAGATATATATCTAAGGAGTATCAATTTTAAAAATAAAATATAAAGAACTACGAAACTATAGAACTCAAAAAAATTAAAGCTAAAAGTTTAAAGTATATCTCTATATGGAGTATTTTTAACCTTTAGCTTTAATTTTTGAGTTCTATAATTCTAATGCTTCTCTATATATTTTGAAAATAGACACTCCATACATATTTCGTGAATATTCCCCTTAATTAGATGTTCTAATACAGACATCTACAGCTTTTGGTAGAAATGTAAATATATATATGTATATACAGGGTATCTCGTAAGTTTTGGCCAATCGCTTTTATGTAGATAGAGCGGATTAAACTGAGTCGAAAAGTCCTCTACCATTTTGCAATTTTCGCAATGGTAAACGAGATATTAATTACTAAAAATCGCTAAATATTGGTTTTCAATAATTTTTTACTCAAATACTATCAACTTTACAGAAAAACAGCAAGAGATAAAAATTGTTTATTTTCTTCTTATAAAGTTCTGAGAATTTTTTCAGAACTTTTTAATACTGTATTTTTTCATGGATCAAAATAAGAAAATGCAGTACTAAAAGTTGATAAAAAATTTTCAAAAAATTCTTAGAGTTCTATGAGAAGAAAATTAATGATTTTTGTCTCTTGTAGATTTTCTGCGAAGTTGATAGTATTTGAGTAAAAAATTATTGAAGAATAATATTTAACGACTTTTAGTAATTAATATCTCGTTATTGCGAAAATTGTAAAATGGTAGAGGACTTTTCGACTCAGTTTAGTCCGCTCAATCTACGCAAAAGCGATTGGCCAAAATATACGGGACACCCTGTATATGTCTATATTTTGTAGTTCTACATATTTTATTTTTATAATAGTCACTCCATAGATATTTTCTGTAATTAAATATTTTGGTATAGACATCTACGACGTCTACATATTTTAGTAGAAAATATGAAAAATAAAATTAATTAGCGTAAAAAATTTGTTTAATTTTGCCTCTTCGTTGTACTAAATCATTCGTAGATCCCATGTTATTATGCCCTGCATTAGTTACAGTCACGAAACTAATTGTCATACTTAGATTTTCAATCAATATTTACCTGAGAACAGGACATTCAACGCGTCCATCGACGTCTTTCAGCAAATGCTGCCGATAGTACGTTTCCTCTTCCCCGTTGTTTCTGCAAAAAACGCACTCCGTTGGCAAGGGTTTTTTATTTTTTTTTCGTCGTGACGCACTCTGTTTTGACACGTCTGTATCCACATCTGGACAATATTCGAAGTCACGACCATTGTGCCGAAAATCTTCCATTACCTCATCAACTGTAATAAAGCATATAAACGAGATTGTCAAAATAAATTTATTAAATATGAAAAAAGAAAAAAAAATAAAAACTTTAGAAATAGAACTTCTATTTAAGATTTAAAAAACTTTTTTTCTACAGCTGTAACATAAGATAAAATTAAAATTAAACGTGATAATCAGAAGACGAAGTACTGTTCATATGATATTAAATATTTCATCTTTTTCTTTAACTTTAAAATCACAGTACCAAAATCCATGTTTCGTGATGCACGCAGAGACGAACGTAATTTAATAGGCCGCAGTTTGTAAACACACAGCCGTTTTCGAGCCAGGCGGCTTCGGAGTGTTTATCGGACAAGATTATCATCGTCGTTGTCACGTCGGCAATCGGAACCATGGAATAAACATATCCTTGCAAGTATCTCAATAGGCTTTTGTCCCTCTTCGTCGATAAAATACGTCTGCTCACGGTGTGTGGCAGACAATCGGTCGCGTTCACAAAGATGTGTCGTAGTAGGGATCAGATGCACACAAACGAGATGCGAGAGATTACAGAACGAGATAGGATTGGTGAGTGTCACAAAAAAAATGGTAAACAAACGCGGTTTTCTCCTTGCAGTCGAGTGTATCGGTTTATTGACGCGAGCAATAAATGGTCTCAGAAATCTTGGCTACATCGAGAAGTTCTAGGAAAATATACGGATGTTAACGAGTTGAAAATTAATCGACTACAGAAATATTATAGCAGAGTAATTAATATACGCTCTTACGTTTGTGTTATGATTCGTATCTGTTATAGGTTTCTACGAGCCACGCGCATTCAAATCTCCAAAAAGGCGATCGAATACGCCGATGCGATTAGATAGATTTGATAAATAATAAATATTCTAATAATAGCGTGTCAGATGCAAATGATGACAGTTATAAAAGAATTTTATATTTTATGCATTACGCTGTATTGTTACTATACAAGAAACTTAATACATATATTTTCGTGATTTTTATATTTGATTGTTATTTATATAATTTTAATTTTTTACCACATTTCATTCACTATTAGTTAAAGAAAGGAAAAGTTAAAAAAAATTGCGATTGGTTCGGATGACTTCTTGAATTATTTTGTTTTCTTTGAGGTTTGCCAAATCCGTCTCCTTTCAGTTTCGTTTTTTTTTTACTTTCTAAGAAAATTTCAAAACGACGGAATGTCTTATTAGTTTTTTATATCATTACTTTCGAACAGTACTAAATAGTTTTTGGTCCGTGACGACAAAAACTTCCAAGAATAGACGGATTGTTCGGCACTTCAAAGATTTATGGATTACATATGACGATTACATGCTTTTATAAATATAAGAAAAAGAAACAAAATCGCAGGATTCTTCGAGTTTTTAACATACTAATAATCGAAACGGTCTCAAATATCTTTCAAACGTATTTTTCTGTCAAAAATTATCAATCCTTTTTTTCTGAAGTGAGTATGAGTGACCTTTAAGTGAGTATATTTCCTACATTTAATTTTCTTTATTTTTGCATTAAAAATAAAATCATCATATATTTAAGACTTTATTAAAGAAGCCGGGAAACCATTGAAAATAAATAAGGCATACCTAATTGAAAAAATTTGTGTTTTTCTTAACACAAAAAATATGTAAAAAGACGTAGAAAGAAGATAAATAAAATCGCTAATTTAAAAAACTAATTTAAAACTAAGAAATTCAATACAGATGCAAACAGATACAAGGCCTTTTTTTCCTCTACGTTCTTCGAAGTTTATACAGGTACCTGCAAGACATTTCAAAATCCTTTGTACTCTCCTAAGAGATATAAAGTTAAAACTTTTAACCCTGATGCGTTAAAAGTTCCTCAGAGAGTTTGAAAGTATACCTGTATACGTGTAGCTTGATTATGTCCGTTTCTACCAATATAGTTCAATTTTAATCTGGTTTATATCTTACTTTTCATCTTTTTCGAGTTTTAAGAATTAGAAAGAGGTAGAATAAATCAAATCGAGATTTAAATTAATCTACCTCGATAGAAATGGACATAACTTTCCAGTGAAAAACAAAGCGCGAAGACTGGATCATAAAAATACAAAAAACAGTTAGTAATTACAGCAACTGGATAGTCTAAAAGAATACTAATTACGATTCACAAGTAATCGCTACGAGGACGAACTTTCCAACGGCGTCGGTCTACAAAATCGTAAATATCGCGATACTCTTCCGTGAAACGCAGCGTGAATTCTCAACAATCGCATAAATATTTAAACTCGGATCGACAGAATAAAGAGCGTGGAACATACCAGTTGGTAGAGGCCTTATGTTGAGGGTAACGTCGAACAACCGCTGTATTTCATCATTCAGGCTCGGGTTGAACGGAAACAGAGAATTGACTTCCAACATCGGTAACATGTCGCACATGATCCGCTAGACGCACTATGAGAACCCGTGGCAGATTCGACGCAAGCTTCGCGCGAGCTTCAGATAGCTTTAGATACATGAACACACGTATCTTACACGTCGCTCCCCAAGAACAGGCTACTACTGACTGCCGACTGTCAGAGTTACTGCCTGCGACTGTCGGCGCTGTTGAGGCACGGCCATGAAGATCTCTTACCCTTAAATTTGAAGAGAGGGGGTTGCTCTCTCTCGTGCTTGACCGGCGACGTTTTAGAAAAACCTTTCGTAGAGCACGTGAAAAAAAAAAGGGGGGAAAAAAGACAAAGCGACACCGCGTCGCGTCGCGCTGCTTCAAAACGAAGCCGCCGTATTCGTGACGCCGCGATCGTGTGTTTACACGACCTCGGCGTTGAGGGGCTGGATAAGTTTCGGCGTCATTTCTTCGAAAGTCCGACACCGACTCGCGTACGTGTCAGTGTATTAAGGAGTACTGGATTAGTATGTCAATAATAAGATCGATGAGACGAAAGAGTCGGAAAGAGACAGGAGACAAGTGTCTACGTCGAACATCGTCTCGATCGTGCTTTTAATTCTGCGCGGCGAGGTTCACCGAGTTTTTCAATACTAATCTAGATATATGCGGATTATTTTATTATTTTTTTAATACTTTTATTTATAACAATTATATTTTATAACATTTTGTATCACACGTATTCAACAATATATCGTTATCAATCTGTCGTTTTTATTTTTGTTAAAAAACTTTGTTCACATCTGCTTCTATAATTTTGTAAATATATTTAAAATTTTTTATTCAATTTTTTCTATTTCGTAAAAAATTACAAATTGAAAACTTAATGTAAATGAAAAAGTTATTCCAGAAATAAACTTACAATTAGTCTAGAGTATTTTTTAAACTTCCCTGTTTAGCTTTATTTTCCTACATAAATCATATAAATATCTAAAAATAATGTATAATACCTATAAGAACTGACACGGGATGAACGTGTGTAATAAACAATTTATTAATAAGTTAATATAAACGTATAGAGTAAACGTTTCGACCCTCTTGTTTCGGGTCCTCTTTAGTACAAACAAAATGAAATCTACTCTAAACGTTTACTCTATATCTTTATATTAACTTATTAATAAATTGTTTATTATACACGTTCATCTTGTATCGGCTCTTATAGGCATTATTTTTAGATTAATATTTTGAGAGTCTTTTTTCTATTTAATCAATTTTTTGTCATATAAATATCTATGTATATATAATTTAACCACATTACGTTCATCTCATTTTGTATTTTCAAGTTATCGTATATCACATTTTATAATCAGTCTGTAAATGTAAAATCTGTATTAAACAAAGTATCTTTCACTATAATGTGAATACACGAATACACAACTAGGAAATAAAGTCTTAAACAGTCAAGCTGGATCTTTAGTGCTTAAATTCAGTGTGAATTTATATACATATATCCGATTCTGCAAACTGTGCGTCGAATTAAATTTTCAGTCTTGGAACACAATCCTAACAGAATTAGAATAGTATATCATAAATTAAATTGACAAGCAATTTAATGATATTCAGCTCATAGGTATTTTAGAAGAATATTCATAATCTGATGCTAATAAACATCTTAAAACCCGTAAATTTTATTGCGAAAAATATTACTTTGGCTGGAATTGAAATTCCGATTAAAATCTCTACTCACTATCATGTATGTTATTTTTCATTTTTTGGAATTGTAATTTTATCAAATGTATACTTGATTTCATATGTTAACTAATTAATTGTAAAGATCTAGGTTCATGAACAACAGTATTACTAAGATTTTTCCTTTTGGCTCTAATTTATGTATATATATACTGTCTTTATGGTTATAAATTTATTTACCTTAAACATCCAAACATCAAGCTTATTATTATTTAATTACTATTAAAAATAAACAGTCCGAACTACTTACACATATTCTATTGCATGTATATAATTTTTTAGATAATTCAAATAACTTATAAATGTAACAAAAAAAAATTATACAAAATTGAATGAAACAAAAATAAAACATACATTCAGATACGAATTGGATCTATGCATTACGATGGGCGTTTTCTGCAGACAAAACTATTATAAGGTTGGTATTACATTTATCCGTTTTGTCATATGATAAATTTTTTAAGTTTGTTAATTGACTAGGATAGAAAGATCCAAGAACTCTCTGTCCTGCAGCACAATTAATAATTAAAAAAATTGTACGACAAAATTGTAAGACAATTATAAACTTTATTATTAACTTTAAGGAATTTTATATGACGGTAAAATTTATAATTTCGATTATTTTTCTCGCTTATTTTCGAGTAGTCCGTCTAAAGGCTATCATACATAAAAAAGTTTTAGTCGTAACCGTAAAATCGTAAGTAAATCAGCCAATTACTTAGTTGAAAATGCGGTCTTATGATAGGTTTAGAGTGCTCGATCATGATTGGTCGATATACTTACGTGATCTTACGATTACGACTTAAGCTTTTTTACGTGTGCAGATGGCTTTTAGGGCTGCTGTACAGTGCACACACTTTTCGTAACAGTAAGACGTAAGGATTAGCCAATCATAGGACCGATTGTTCCACATTTTGATAAATTTTACCTGTTGGGTAAGTAACAAGATTACCCAATCACACATGCGCGGATTACCAGATTTACCTCATAGGTAAAATTGACCAAAAGGTGGAACAACCGGCCCATAGTCAAGAATTTGCAAAAACTTTTAGCTCTGATTGGCTAACTCTCACGGTACGTCTTGATTCCTGTTATAGAAAGTGTGTACAGAACCTCTTATTGCTTGGCATATATCGGTTGTTGGGAATGCATTATATTTTCACCAAGTTTAATTAAAATCAATGACTCTAACGTCATTCTCTTGTTAAATATTAATTTATTACATGCACAATATTTATAAATATTTCGAAATGTTATAAAAGGAATTTTTTTGTAAATATTACTAATGCGATATTTCTTTTCTTTTTGTTATTAATAAGGTCATGTGGAAAATTGGCGGGCGGGGATCCTAGAAAAGAAAACTGAAAAAAGAAGTCAGATGATTTCACTAATCTTCATCTTTATTATTACTGTGTAAATATGTAGGCACTGAACAAATAATTTCATAATTTGTTTACAAACATTTACACTTACTGATCTTCCACTTTTGTTCAATCAATGAATATTCTCCGCGAAGAGCGCAATCCCCCAGCTGGCGTTCAAAGCCAACCGAGACTGCTCTATATGTGTATGTACGTGTGTATATTTCGCCGTCTATACCCGAGCCTTAATAATTCTTAAATGGTAAATATACCAGTTGTCCTTACGGCATTGTATGCGCTCGACCCCAACTTCTATAAATTTGCGACCTCAATAATTACTTATATATGTTTATATATATATATATACTTCACCTTTATGTATGTATACTTCAATCTCTATCCGCTAGGTATATTGTTCTTCTAAGCCTAAAATTACCACGTTTATTAAAGGTATATATATATCTCTCTATCTATCCTCAGAGAAATTATAATTAAAATTAATAGCAATCATGAAATGTGTGTCAAATATATACGTCGTGTGGGGAGGGGGACGAGGAAAAAGGATAAAGGAGGGATAGAGGAGAGAAGGTACTAACAATAAGAGATAAAAACGCAAATTCTAGCTTTGGCTAAGAGACTGACATTTCACGTTTTAAGAGCGCGACATCGAAATGCCTCCTCGCGCATGATTCGCATGTATCCGCTATCGCGCTCTCCAATTTTCGAAATATCGGACTAAGTGAAGAGAGAATTGGTACAAAGTCTTAAGAGATAAATGAGCTCGAGAAAACGCGTGTATGTTATTCGTATTTGCGAATGTATGTATGTGTGTGCGCGCGCGCGCGCGATTCGCGTGCTGTGTACGTATGCGAATGTGCGAATGTGCGTATGTATGTATGTATGTATGTATGTATGTATACAATGATCGCGTTCATCGGTGAATGTAACTTTACATAGGATCAAGGTCGTTCGAAGTATCGTCGGCTGATTCTTCAGCCTTTTCTGTGTCTCAAGTATAAAACTAAAGGATGCGGCCGGCGAAGCCTTTTTGTAAAACTATATATTTGTTCTCTCTTTCTCTATCTCTCTCTTTCTCTATTGCGCTCAAGTGTGTGCACGTGTTTGTTAAAACGTTCATTTTTTTTTTACACTGCAGGCAGATCGACAGGTTTGACTATTCGTGCGTGTTATACATGAGACACTCCGTAATCGGGCGTTATCCAATGCGAAATACGCGAATGGTTTGACGTGACGTTATCACCGATGATGATAATGATAATGATGATGATAATAATGGTGATGATAATGACGATAACGATGGCGATTAATGCGCGCGTGAGTGTCATTGATGAATTTCTCTTGCATTAATTTAATGATCATCCGTAAACGTCAATGTCGCGGTGGTCCGTTTTTGGAATAGCTATAATAATTATTATAAATATATATATTTATATGTATATTTATATGTATATAATAGGTCCATGCGTTTTCTTCTCCTTTATGCGCGTGTAATGCAACGTGTATGACAGTGAAGAGCGTGTATACTAGGAATGTACATAGTGTACGTAGAGATATTTAATTAGGTTGTGTATAAAACGATGATACATACTATTTACTCGTTACTCGTTTATATCAAACGACACATAATTATGATATCGATTTTTTTAGTCTCATGGTACGACGTTCCAGGGCACACGGCTCGTCGTTTGCCAATAGGCTAATAGTCTTGTCCTGTCTTCTCGCACAATATGATCGCGCGGTCACGCATCCACGCTGACTCGCACTCTCTCTTTCGCCCCTTTCACGACAAAAAAAAAAACGATCACGTGGTTATGATACAAGAATCTCTTCCAAATGAATGGTCATCAGTTGAGCATACAATTTGGCATAACGCGTGTTTCTTAAAATGGCACGCTATATCTTGGATTCGAGTTGTACTTAAATGAAAATTTGTTGGCATTTTCATTAAAAGTTAACAAAATGTGCATTTGGACAGATTCTGAAATTTGTAAATGTTTCAGATCAATATATATATATATATATATATATAT
>NW_017296157.1:1389801-1404223 GCF_001594075.2 Trachymyrmex cornetzi | reverse complement strand
TATATATATATAAAATATGAAAATTTGTGTAATTCTAAAACATAAACAAATTTTTGAATTTATCTAATTTTTCCTTTTATGTGTGTATGAAAATTAAGATATAAATAATACATATTGTATGAATATATATTATATATACATATATTTTTTAAAAGTAATATCAAGAGGAACGTCGCATAATAAAAATTCTGTTGAAATCCTCATGGATTTTTTTATAACAAACTTAAAAAAACTTTGACACTATAACAGCATATAAAAATAATATAAATTAAACATTAATAATAGTAAAAATAAAATTAAAACAATTCCAAGATTTGATAAATATTATTCCTTATTTGTTCCATGGCTCGACGCTCGAAAACGTGACCATTCATTCGGACATCAATTTATATACATATACAATACATTTATATCTGTATATATATATATATATTTTGATCATTATTATTAAATATTAATACTTCTAGTCGTATACTCTTACTAGAGTAAAAGTGGTCTCGCGCGTCCCAGACATAAACATACCCGAACGCCATAGGCAAATACAGTGTGTATCAGCGCATGTATTTTTGTTTCCATGATATGCGATAGATACTAACCTAACGAAACTTGTCCTTACATTTCTCATTTGGTATATCTTAGTCTTATTTTATCTTGTTTTTTTAAAAAAAGAAAAGTAAATAAAAGAGTAAAAAGGGAGAAGTTACTCCTTCATTTAATACAAAGTTTCGATGAGAAGATACAATGATTCTGACGAAAGTCATTAAATTAAACGGTGAAGATGAACAGATCTATCTTTTTTCTTTTTCTTTTCCTCCCTTATAGTTCAAGAGTTACAAATAAAATTATCGTAAATCGTACAATATTATTACGCATGATATAAAATTATACACATGATAAAAATAATCAAATCGGAGCTCTTAAAATAATCGAAAAGACTTTATCTTTACTCCATAAAGTAATCGAAAACTTCATTCTCTTGTCAACATTCAAGAAAAGATATTTCGTGTTAAATATACAAAGTAAACTAAAGAAAGTACTTAATTTGTCGAATAAAGTCTTCGGCGCGCCTCCGCCGGAAATACTTTCTCTTCGCAGAATCCACAACTGTGTGTTTGCACGTGCATGCCTGTGTGTATCTCGTATCTGAGTGCGCCGCACACTTAATCGAATCTCGATACGCTTATCGTTACGTTTTTTTTAATATTTTTTGTAATTTTTTTTCTTCGTTTACTTTAGTAGTCAGTCGACTTTGGGGTCCGTTTAGAAAGAGAGAGGTACATACATGCCTGCATTCAAAGAATGCGTTTCTTGATTTTTTTCGTTTCTAGTAAATATCGTACACCGCTATATTTACACACCTCACGATACTTTTCATTTTTTCGCTTCTACTCGTCACAATGAAATCTCCGAAAGGGAAGCCGTTCTCTTCTTTCGTTTCACGTACTTCGTACGTACGGTATTACGCCGCTCCATTCGAATTACTTTACAAGTACCCTCCGCGGTAATGAACTCTCCTCTTTCATGCAACTAAGTCTTATATCATCGAAAAATATCATCAGAGATACCTCTACTATACTACTAATTCTTACTTAGTTTTACCTTCAGCGAACAGGAATACTCATTTCCAGTCAATGTCTCATGGAGTATGATTATTGTATATATTTATATTTATATTTATATATATATATATAGCGGTTTGGGGATTTCCCATTTCTTTATCTAACTTAAAGTAAACATCGCGCCTGTGAAAGCATACAAAAAAATTAAACAGAATCGCGAATCATGTATAAATAGGGGGAACAACGATACAATGCGTTAACACAGCATTACCGTAGCCACCGTTGCAGATATCATATCGATATTGCCTTGATAAATCCGAGCATAATTACGCACCGGCATATATTTCTATTTCTTTTTTAACTCCTTTTAATCAACATTTTATCCCAAATAATACTATTCAGTGTCTTCAAATTGCACATTTGTGTCAAACAAATCATTTTTGATATTGATCGACGATTATTATTCTTCAATAAAAATCGTTAAAAATATTTTCTCTCGTAAAAGAAATAAAAAAAATAGCTCGTGTATATATACAAGTAATAAAGATTGTTTATAAAAATCACTCCTATAGCACAGCTTTACGTACCGGTATAAAAGAAAAACAAAATAGAACGATATACACCGTCATTATCATGTTACGTTATGTGTGCAACGGTATTTCAGTAACATTGCGAATACTCGAGAAAAGGCAATTGCCGCGATTTTCGTACGACGCATAAAAATCGCGAACCGATCGCAACGCCTTTACTTTAATTGCATGAAATTTACGTTCCTAAAACTTAACCGTTCTAAACAATGTCTTCCAAAAATATAGGTAACACATGTAAAATTGTACGCGCGTAAATTTTGTCAGCAAATCGATAACATAAACAAAACAGTTTCTAATGTTAAGGTTTGCATCATGAAAATACATTTAAATCATAAACGATTTACTATTGGATACGCAGCCTGAAGTGATGATTTTTTTCTCGCTCTCGTTTCCTCTTTCGCTCTCGCTCTTGCTCTCACTCTCTTTCTCTCATTCTTTCTATCTATCTCTTTAAATACTTTTCTAAATATAAATAGCTGAGAATACTATCTACAATCGCCTTCTTTTTCAGGTTTTTCGCTTCATATGTATTTCTTTATGTGTCGTGTATTGCAAATCGCATATCGAATATGGACGCCTTTTCCAATAGTACAAGCTTTATGATTTAAATTCTCGAGTTTATATACGGGCATTAACTGAAACGTGATCCTAACGCGATCCTAACGACGATCGCGTGAGGAACATATCTACGCCGAGGGACGTTATTTAATTTTATTTTTTCTTCTCTCCCTCTCTCTCTTTCTGCTTCCCCCTTTTCTTCCCTTGCTCCGTTTCTCTCTGTGGTGTATATTACTATGATGGATCTACTTGTGGTGAATATATTGTCGCTCTTTACCATACAGACACATGCGGCAGAAAATAGGCATTCTTTGTTGCGATAATACACTCTACATCGTTATTCAAAAGGAACTTCGATTGAACTTTTTATTATACGCTTTATCCCTTTTGTTACTTCTTTTGCTTTTTCATTTTTCCTCACAAAGGCCAAGGTCGTATGCATTATGTCTACTACTGACCCATGTGGGTTAAAAGCGAGCCGAATTCGAAGTTAAAACGAGAGGAATTTCGTGTCAACTCGCCTAGGGTACTAATTCCGCTAGGGCAGAATTCGCGACATTAATATTCTTCTTAACCGTGAAAAATACGACAGTAGGCCGTGGCCGTGCGGGAATCCATTCGAAGGCATCGTCAGGAATCGTCAAAGTTCTCGCTTTGTCCGTCCCGACGCAGCCACGGCTCGCCGTCAATCGCGAACGATCGCACGCGAGATTGTCTGAGGCTACTCTTTCAGAATCGGGAGTGCGCAGAACAGCGATATCCGGCGCCGCTCCTCTTCTACTTCCTTCGTCTACTTTAAATGAAAATTCGTGAGAAAGCGAGTAAACACGTTGGAATAAAAACTGCGCGGGCACTGCAGGTCGGATCTATAGCTGGCTCCGCTTGGCGCTACGCTGCGCGGATGATGGTGATTCGCCGTAGGTGTCAAGTAGGGTCTGAATAGTTAGGGTTTACTGTTGTCATTATTTAATGACAACGGGTCGGCGAGTTTCTGCTGCTGCTGTTGTTGCTGCTGCTGTTGTTGCTGCTGTTGCTGCTGACTGACCTCGCTAACGGCACCGCCGCTCATCAGTTTCGCGTTATTGTTCTCTGTGCTGGACATTTTCGTATATTCGCGTTTACGTAGCATGTTCTCCGTCTTGACGATTGTGATGTCCGGATTGTTCTCCAGCACTGACGTAGTGGAACACTTCGACACTGCCGTTGGCACCTCGATGTAGCCACCGCCCTCACGCTTAATCGACGTCGTAGTCGCCACGTTTGCATTGATCTTCTGCAGGATGTCGTTCACAGACTCGTTGTTTTCCGTCGTCGTCGATTCTGTTGCGTTGTTGTTGCTGCCGCTGTCGATGTTACCGCTGGACGCCACGCTGAGGTCACCGGCCAACGAGATTCTATCTGGACCCTGCAGCGTTGAAAGATAAGTTGCAAGTGTGTGGACGGTGACATTGAGGAACTCGGCAGCCCGGAATAATGTTATCTCCTTCCGCCGCAATTTCGCCAACACTTCTGCCGGGCCCGGTTCAGACCAAAAATCTCTTACTCTGAAAATATATGTCATCTCTATATTATTATCCTGATTATTTTGGTGAAATTCTACCGTTTTCTTTTAATTCGTGCTCGCACTTTATTTTTATTTGGATTACAATAATTACGCTATGTTTTCTTTAAATGCAAAGTTCGAACATCAGCATCCTTAAGTGTAATTTTCAAATTTTTGTGTGCATGCGTCCATTACCTGTACGGATGTTTAAGGCAACCATAACTGTCGCGATATCTGCCGTAGAGAGTGCCGTAAGAAACGCCGAGGATTTCGGCGGCAGTCTTCATTTCCAGCTCTTTGCTCTTGATAGCATCCATAACGCGGCGCGTGAAGGGTTCTTCCCAGAACTCTTGTCGGCGTCCCGTCGTCAGGTAATCATTCATCTTTATTACGTCCCGGAATTGTTCAGGAATCGACAGATTTGTGGCGTTAGAATTTGACGGAGTGCTAGGGGCTGCAATCGATAAACAATCAATATTTACAATAACTATTAGAATGGACAAACTGGGAACATTACTTTATAAAAATAATGTGTTACTGTTATTTTTTGTAAAAAGTTATTTGTGTTATTCATTTTAAAAAGTAACGCGTTACCGTTACTAGGAAGTAACAATTCATTACTTTTTTGTAATGCTAGAGCAAGATATTAGATTTTAAAACGTTATTCAATAATCCATATTAAATCTTAAAACTCTAAACTGATCTCTATGTGATAAGATTTTCTTTATATATACATATTATTAAATTTATCTAATAAATCTTCTACGATTCTTTACATTGATATTTTTATTTTTTAATATATCTTAGAAATTATCTTTAGAACTTTAGATTGTAATTAAAAAATTTTATTAAAAATTTTTATTAAACATTATTTTCGAATATTAATATTATCATTTAAAGGACATTTCAATATTCGCTGCCAGTACTGTGTGTGTGAAAATTTGTAGTTCACGTTACATAATGCATACTACCGTAGATTTTCGTCGGTATTAGCAGCGATTATCGAAACGCAGCCTAAGATATAAAGTACAAAATATTTCAATATTTATATATTTATTTAAATAAATTTCTATCCAAATAAAAAATAACGCGATCTATTGAATAAATATTAAGATATAATAGAGAATTAAAGTAACGGATTAAAGTAATGAATTCGTTATCGTTGTTATAAAAATGTAACGACGTTACTGTTGCAAACAGAAAACAGTAACGACAATGTAATGTTGTAATGGTGTTACAAATAATGCGTTACTTTCCAACTTTGAAAATGAATACTGAGGCACTTACAACCGGCGTAAAAAAAGAATAGAAGCATTCAGAGGAAAAAACTTTTCGGGGGAAGACAAAAATATCGATTTTCTTCGAAAGCGATTAGTAAAATTCATCAAAAGAATTCAGAATTATCGAAAAAACAGTGTTCCAATCTTTTTTACGCCGATTACATTATGATAAAAGACATTTAAAACAACATTAGTAACATTTGTTATACGCGCTCAAGCTGTATATTTTAAGAAAAATCATGTTCTTCAATATATATTATATTATGCATTTTTTATTGTTTTACATGCAAAATATAAATAAAATGAGAATTCTGAACCAATATAAAAGAAGATGTCAATAATACGAAATAAATGTTTATTTTTCTTTTCGAATCTTAACATTTTCTTCAGTTTGGTTTTATATACCAATATTTTATTTTTCCCTCTTGTACAAGACAAGTAAAATAATAAAATATGCATTGTTTTTATTTCGTATATAAAAATTATAACGACAACATAATGTTAATAGAATGTAAAAATAATTACAAATCTAGAGTATATAATAGAAACATAAAATATATAGATTTAGAAACAAGCATTAGACATACACTAAGCAAAACTTTCTGAGAGTGGAGAAAGGCTACACATCAAGGTGTAATTGCAGAACGATCATGTATACCTTTCTTTTCTTCAGATGCGTCGTCCTTGGGCATGTAGGACAGCTAGAAAAATCACACAACAGTCAAAATCGTTGAATAGAATATTCGCGCAAAGAATAGTCTAACCTGACGGTTGATGCAAGAGAAAGTAGAGCGACACCTCTTTTAATAGACTCAATTTAATTATGTGTGCACACTCACGTCAGCAAGTGAAGAGGAACAAAGAGAATCGTATCTAACGATAATTGGCCTTACCACCGGCAGTGGCGTTTCGTTATTCTCGTTCATCATCATCTCGTCGTCCCAACTCTCATGGTCGCCGCCCTCGCTCATCATTTCCTCCTGAGAAAAGGTTCGACGTGACACATTAGAATCGTGCGTGGGTACCCTCACGTATGTGCGGTACCCGCCGCTGCGAGTTAGACAAAACTATTGTATTTTTACATTCACGATAACGGATCGTAAATTGTCTTAAATATTCCGTGTAAGGCTCGGTATCCGTTGCAGTGCAGATTCACCATTTTCTTTCTTATCTTTTTGTAATCTTTCTTAATTATTCGTTCTACGTTCAACGCCACATTTTTATATAGAAATATAAATATTGTGAAATTTGAAATCCGAGAACTTTTAATCAAATGCAATTGTTGAGGGTTTTCAATTTTTTCACTTAAAATTAGAAGGTGTATAATTAAGACGGTAAAAGTGTAAAAAAAACGTATTTTTTATATTTTTAACATTTAAACACTTTTTTAACACTTTGATTTTGTGGATCAATATTTTATAACGATAGCATGAACTTTTGTTCGAAACAACAAGAATAAAAGTTTTTAAATTAAGATCCATTAAGATGTGGAGATATTTGAAATATTTGGTACTCGTCACAAAAAATATATTATGATTATAGTATTTATAATACAATTCCAATACAATTATATCGTGAAATTTTTTTATAAAGCAATATCACTCACTTTGACTTTTTGCGAACGGATTTGCGAAATGCTGCTGCAACAATTTAACCGCACTGAAAGAAAAGATTGGCTCTTGCAGCAATTTAGATGGTAAAATATGGCATAGCATTTTTAGTTGGCTGCTGCATCCAATTTTTGGTTACAGCAGCCAATTAAAAGTGTTATGCTATATTCAGTCAATCTTTTCTTTCGTTGGCACACCAAGCTTTACACAGACCGGTTTAGCCAGTAATAATGATAAGAGATATACGTACGTTCCCGGTGATGCAAGTGATTTTGGGTGTGAAGACGTCGTGTGCCGATGGTGGATCGTCCAGAGGCGGACGACCTCTGCGTCTCTGTTTGGGGAGTGGTGGCTCGTCAGTTTCACCTTCTCGCAGGACCGTTTCGACGCCGGGGGTTCCGGTGCCGGGACTGTGGCCGGTGTTGTTCAGGTCGTTTTGCGTGGAATCGCTGCGCCAGCTCACCTCGGCGAGCCCCTTGATGTGTAAATCCTCGGCGGTTTTCAGCAACGACGACAACCTCGTCTATAAAACGAAACGGACGAATATAATCATTCGTTTCTATAATGTCTCGTTTTTGTGTTTCAATAAATCAACTTTCTTGTACGTAATTGTTTTTGAAATTATCATAATTTCTATATTTATATAGTATTAGTATATTACGTGTCAGCATAATTCTTAGTAAAATATTGTTATATATCACATTATTAAAATATTATTTTATAACGCATCGACGAACAGATATGGAGGAATGTGAGTGAGATTAAAAGTCAGAATCCAGAAAAAGTATAGATGTGTAGATAAATATGACTTACGGAAAAAAATGTAAATGTGTAGATAAATATGACTTGTGTAACTGCGAAATTTGTTAAATCCGCTGTATGCTTCTACGAGGAAAATTGAAAACTCGATTGCTTATTTATATAAATAAGCAGAGTACAGAAATATTTACTGTGTTATTTATAAATGAGACATCATTATGACATCTAAACTAAATGCTTGAATATTAAAATTTTCAGATACTATAGTTAGTGAGCGTATTCTATAAAAACTAACTTCCTCTGTAGTTATATATTAAATTCGTAAATATATATATGTGTATATGTATATGGCGTGTGAGGTTCTAACGAAATATTTTATCACAAAGGACATCACGCAAAAATAAATTGACAACTCTCTCAATTTATTTATTACGGGACATATTTTTCTATGTCTGAGTCAATCACAAAGTTAAAAATTATTAATTATCCCGTAATTATAAAAACTTAATGCATTTAGACAGGATGTTTTTTAAAGCTTGAAATACTGCGAAAGGGGAAAATATAAAAATGAAAGACAAGCCCATTACTTTCGGGTCGCTGACACGGACCGCTTATTTATTTTCATCAGCATTATTTTCCCTCGCAAATATCCTTCGGATCTCTCCCCTGGAAAAAAATACCCCTACGTTGTATTCTCGCGTATGGGAGTGGAGAAACTCGCGCGACGTACTGAACGGGAAAAAAAAAATAAAGATTGCGAACGCGTATAGAGAACGCGGGGGGAGGGGGAAGAGAGGGAGAGGGAGAGGGAGAGAGAGAGAGAGAGAGAGAGAGAGAGAGAGAGAGAGAGAGAGAGAGAAAAGGTTCGCGACAACGGGCCCCAATTATTATTTGCTAATTTTCACCAGCGCGGCGGTGATTGTGTACGTTCGCTATTCACGGCGCGGCCGAATGCTAAATAATATAGGAACTTTCTACGAACGGCCGCATGCGGCTTTCTATCGGCCACGGCTGGAATTGGAAAAATGTCTATGTGGGTCAGCGTCGACGCCGCCGCCGCGGAATAATGTATTTCAGAAATATCGCCGCTTTCGTTTCTTGCTTGCGCGGTAGCGAGGCGAAGAAAGGAGGGGGTTCGCGCGTAAGAAAAGGGATCGTGGGAAAAAAGGACGACGTGCCCCGTGTGACGCAAAGCCCGATCTACAACCGTTTGCAGATCTCCCTCCTCCGTGCCGTTTAGCTAACATTCCGTTCGGATCGCGAGGAGAGCTTAAATCACGCGCCGATCTCCAATCCGGGATCGGGCCCTGACGATTTTCACTCAGCGATTTTTCGCGAGCCCGATCGGGCCCGCGCGACACAAAACGTGCCGGAGAAAGCTCCTACGCGGCTGCGACTGCCTCATCACGACTAGAAATCAGGAAGAATTCGCTCTCCTCGGAAGGAGATAGATATATCATTGAAGATTCGCGCGAAGAAAGATCGCCAGCTTCGCGGAAGGAACTGTAAAGTATCAGTTTGTCGGATATCGAGTAAGCGAGAGATTTTCAACGAAATAAAAATATAATCTATGTTATCTGTAAATGAGACATTTATAATTGAACAGTTAAGATACGTTTAAGAAAGTCGAGGAAGAAATGTATTAAGGAAAAGTTTAAGTTTATAAGAATAGTTTACAAAATATTATAAAGCTGGATATATAATGGATATACCGCTAAGACATATCTCAAGAGAATACATGAATCTTAAATATACTCGCGGAAATTTCAATATTGAGGACGTATTGTCGAATTATTGTAGCATAATGCGAAACAGACAGGCGAAATGTTTGAGATATCTCGAAAAAATCTCGGGGGAGCATAATTTTCTTAAATGTATTTCGGACAATCTCTCGAAAAACATAATATCGCAAACAAGATGTTGGAACGGTTTGCTCCATTCTCATTAATAAAACCAGGTGCAAGGAACAGTGCAATTGTATAAATATACCCAAATGGACTTTTGCGGATTATCCGCCGGTTTATTATTATATTCTCCAAGCACAGGCTCTTTTTTAATCCACGATTAAAAAGTCTCAAGGATTACGAGAAAATAATTAACGAAACGTATGATACAAAGTGTGTGGTTACAGACTCTTGTCATTCTGTAAGCATATATAAATAATACATACGGAAATATAATGTATCATTATTGCATTTTAATGACATATTCGTCAATAACTGATTTTTCTCAGCAAAGATAACGTTTCTAATAATTGTTTTATCTTTACTATTAAATATATTTTAAAAGCCATCGGAAAAATTTCTATTAAAATATAGAAGAGGGTCTATCTAAAATTCGTTAAAAATAAAATTTTATATTAAATATATGTAGATCAGCTTCGAAATTTTTCATGGAAAAAGTCGACTTTGAATTCATCAAAGTGTCGGACATAACTGCGTATGTTCTTATTGATTTTCTGCCTGAATATCACCACGTTTCCTTATTTTTTGTTTTTAGACTAGAAATTTACCCTGACCGAGATCGATATTTCTGACATGTTACGTACGACGGTCTTGTCATAACACGTTTCGCAGCGTATTCGAACTTATGTACGATTGTCGTCAGTGCGAATGAGAAACGTTAGTTTTTTGCAAGATAATAGGCACCGTAAAGTTCTCTCGTTAACCATGGCTGTCACAGAGCGCGGCGGCTGTTATCTACGCGAAATTGTTGTTATTGGAAAACTGAGGAAGGCGGGGATTTATTGTCTGAAGAATGGCGGGGTTTTACTGCTTAAACTTTATTTCACAGCGACGTAATAAAACGTCCGCCACAAATAGCAACATTAATGAGCACGAAGTGAAAATATATCTAAGATATGACTTAGAGAGAGAGATTATCACGGTCGATAATATTTAATTCGCGTTTTATATGCAATGAGTGTTACGTTTCACGTCAGTCTTCTTTGCCAATATCTCTCAGGAATTTCATTGTAATTTTTGTACGAGTATATTCGCATAATTTATTTTGGAATCATATAATTGTTTCAAGATATATAATTCAAACTTTATTTCAAGATAAAATTGCTTACAAATCAAACTGTTCATATTTCTGTATGATTTTTATTGCTTTCCAATAAGGTTGCAAGACTTTCGCGTCACATTCGCTTATTTCTATTTACAATCTAGTTTATCCTACTTTATATCTATCACGGAAAGAACGATTTTGCTGAAGCATTTAAAAATTTAGCTAATAGACACAAATCTGAAAATAAATTTTGTTGGACTATCAAAATAATTATGTGGAACGCTCAAGCTGGTTGTTAGAATGTTAAAACTTTTTGCTCATCATGCTTGAATTTCCTACATAATTATTTTGATGGTCCAACAAAATTATTTTCAGATGTGTACATAAAATTTTTATAGCTAATTCAGTAAAATCTTTCCATGTACATTCGCACTCATCTAATTTATTAATTTAATTTAGAACACTCGAGCTAAAAATATCTCTTTCTTTCGTTCTGTTTCCTAACTAGACTTTTGTTTTCGTGCTCTTTTCTATCTTATCTTTCACTCTTTCTCACACTTTTCATATTTCGTTAAGTATGATAATCTAAAAAATGATATCTCTTCTCAAATTTTCTACGTAGGATAAATTTTTCAAGTGCCCATTAGAATCAATAACGATACAAAACTGAGACGTGAAAAAAAGTCATTTACAGGAAGTTGTAACACTCACGTGATCAATGTTGATCTCTCCCTTGTACATGAACTCGACCAGCACTTTGATGTCCGAGAATTTGACGTCACGCATGATGACGATGGGGTCCTTCTCCTCGTACTGCGATAGGATCGTGTCGAAGTATGTGCTACACGCCGACAGTACAACCTGTGAACATGCGAGTAGGCGCAATTGTTAATCATTTATGCGGCGATTTTATCTGCGGGAGCGCGAAAAAGGTCGTGTAAATAACGCGCGTAAGTAGAAGAATCGCGATTTAAATTCTACATGCGTTATGAGTAATTGCACGAGTTGTTACACGTCGGACATATCGATAACGCGCGGGTTAATTGCGACGAAGTTAAATCTAAACCTGACGAAGATAAGCCCTCGCACGGAACGTCGGGAAAAGATATCTGTATCGTGTGTGTACCTTCCCCCCTTTTTTTTTTTCTATAACGTTCTACGAAACCATACGCAAATACTCCGCTCAAAATGCAGGCACACAGAAAGTACGATTTTGTTGAAGTACCTATCTAAAAATTTGACTAGATACAGATTGGAAAATAATTTTGTTGGGCTATCAAAATAATTATATAGGAATCTCAAATATGATGAACAATGTTGTAAAAAGTTTTGACATTCTAGCAATTAACCAGTTTCAGCGTTCTACGTAATTATTTTGATGGTCCAACGAAATTATTATCAGATCTATATCTAGCTAAATTTTTAGATATTTCAGCAAAACCGTCCTTTCCGTGCGGTTAATGAAAAATGCATTTACTTTCCAATCTACATTCTACAATATTATTATGCCATTTATTTACTGAGGTCAAACTGATTCCGCCGTAGTTACGTTATCCAAATTTAATCATAGTGGTCGACGATTGATTGTAGCGTGCTGCACAATGTAAAACTATAAACGACATTTCGTAGGACTTTGAGTTACCCCGTTGGCTGGCGCAAACATTGCCACGCGTATAGCATTGCGTCGAATTTCACCGGCGCGGCGGAAGTGACTTCGTTATCGCAGCACGCGTAAATGTTGCGGTATCGTTTATTAATCAGAAAAGTCGTTGTATAAGCTTCAGTTTCAATGTTCCCTGATTAATTTGCATTAATTGACACTGGACGTGACACCGGGAATTGGAATCACGGGCAATTTGTCGAATTTATAATTAGCACAGAGAAACATGTAACACTATCTGTTGTTTTTTTTTTATTTTTTTTCCCTTTTTCTCTGCAGCTCGCGGTAAACGTCACTTTAGTCTCACGTTACGTAACACGATCCAATTTATTCGCTTTGGCAAGTAAGGATACGCGCGCGCAACGCGCAAACCGAGGCTCTCGCACAACGGCGGTGGCGGCGACGCCGACGGCCGCGACGCGTCGATCATTATTAATTACCGGCGAAATGGAATTGTCCGGGAAGTCGTATTGACGCGCGTAACGAGCGTGCTAACGTAATGTATGGATCGAGCGCGCGTCACCCGATAAAATATGAATTCCTGTCTGCACATTCAGGGGATTTTTGCAAGACCGTCCTCCCGGCCTTCTTTCGACGTAAATATCTGGCATGAAAGTCAATGAGGAGGTCCCTCACACTCCTTTCAGAATTCTTCCTTCGCGACGTGGCATATCGTTTATAAACCCTTCCTCCCCGCCTCTAATGAAAATTTATACAAAGTGGTAGTCTCGTACCACGTCTTCGTGATCGATGGATTCGTAATACTTCGATTCTAGAACGGCGCGTCATGACGTTAATTTTCCAAGTATCCTATAATATAATTTCCGTAATTTTTTTTTTTTTTTTTCAGATCGTTGGATGGATTATCTCTCGAGGGAATATCCAACTTTTTACCGAGACCGTTTCAAAGATTCGAGTCTTCTACGAATGATTGTGTAGAGATTTTTCCGTATTTATATCGATCGATTTTTTTGCCTTACCTACGCATACGTTCCAGGTAATCATTGGATCTTGCTCAATCGTATGTTGTGGCTGTGTCGTCGCAACCTTCGATTAATTGCACCTCTTTTGTATGCTAATTGGCCGACGTCGCATATTGCCGTGTGTAACACGGAACGGGAATAGAGGTAAATTGGTACCGAGACCCTGTGCGCAACGAATGTCGTGGGAATTTCCGGACAGTTGCGCGAGTTTCTTTCGCGACGTCCCGCTAATAGTACCCTACCGTCGTTAGAGAGGAAAAATATAACGGGACAAGAGTGTGTTTTTTTTTAAGCCGAGGCGAAATTCCCAACTACGCCAATTTTGGAGAACACGTACGTATTACATTATCATAGCCGGGATATTCTCTATAAATTTCCTTTTAACTCGAGGAAAAATTCTCCCTTCGTCTTTATCAATTTCTTAACGCTTCTTTTTTTTTTCCAACTTGATAACGATCTCGATATAACAATAGACACATTAGCGATTCCATTTGATCTTTTTTCTACAGACGGAGGTTTTTCTCTATTACAACGTCTTCAACTCGTATTAGCACATGAATTTTTTTCCACGCTCCCGGTCATATTTTACCCCTTTATTTTCTCCTGCCCTTACCAGCCGTCCTCCCCCGTGTCCTCTTCGTTAATCCATCGAACCTTAATTTCTCACTAATTTTTCATTCTTTTCGTCGCAGTCGAGGGGGAAGGCCACGGAGGGACCACGAACGACTATAGTGTCTGACTCGACCCCACCCAGTCAATAGCCTGAATATTTAATGTTAGAAGTTCGTATTGATTTTCGCGATTTTTACGTCTCCGCAAATAAGGCCGTAAAGACCGTCTCGCGGGTGGACGGGAGGGGGAGGGGGAGGGG
>NW_017296157.1:1378053-1389349 GCF_001594075.2 Trachymyrmex cornetzi | reverse complement strand
TTTTTTTTTTTTTTTTACAGAGAACGCGGAAGCATGACAGGCGCGCGATCGATCCCAAGACGCTTTACGGTGAAACGCGGCAGCGAAACGCGGAATACCGACGGAAATTTACATTCGTAATGGCGTGCAATAAATATTTATTCGACCGGACATTATTCCAGTTATTTATATGAATCGATATAAAAGCGTATCGCGAGAGGATGGACGGGGGCGGGCGGGGTCGTAATGACGAGTATTGCCCGCGGCGCAAACGTCGATGCGAGGCGAATCGGTATTTACGAAAAATCACGCTGATACTCTGAAATTTTAATCTTTACGATTTTTACAATTAAGCGACTTTTGCATAAAAACAACATTTTTACCATTTTATATCGGAAATCTTGATATAAAAAAAAAAAAAAAATCGCTGCGACTATCCCGTGTCGACGGAAAGAATATTTCTATACTATCTATATTTTATACTTTAGATTACGTTATCTGTCTCAGACATCGAATAAGTAATGCTCTATTATTTTGCATATTCCGGAAAATCGACTTTATAACGCGTGGAGTAAAGTCAAGCGGAATTATTTGTCGTAGAGCGGGTTTTTCGGAATTTCCATCTTTTCCGAAGATTATGCCAATCGTCGCGAATCAGCAAGCGCGAGTTTCAGAAAACTCGGAAAGTTCTCGAAAGCGCTCGCAAGATAAGCGAAACACGATGTGTTATCGCAACGGGAAATTCCGCGCGGCGAGCGAGAAGAATGGAGGCATTGATATCAAAATCTGTAAATATCGATTAATATCAATGCTCCAAGAAAAATAACAATCTCGGAACATAAAAGAGTATAGTACAAATATGTCATTCTCTGCTGCAAAATTTTTGAATGTGAAATGTGAAGTGACTGCCATGAAACGATATACTAGAAAAAAAATGCAATAATATTTAATAAAAAAGAAAACTATGCGAGAGCGCGACTAAAACAGATATGTAAACTCAATATGTAAACTCTGTGAACTCGCAGTAAAAAATTTATTTTTAACTAATAGTAAAATAATAGAAAGAATTTAACATACTATTTTCTAAGTACTAATTCCCATAAGTCAAGATCTATGATATCATTGTAATTACCGATTGGAATTGCTTGTCGGTACTCAATATAGACATCAACACTTCGTGCTAAAAGCCGCGCTCTCGAGCGTCCAGAAAAGCCATAATTCATAACGTCTATAACGATCCCAGGGACATTTCACTTGCGCGACGAAGTTCGTTATAAAAACGAGATTACTGGCCCCCGCTTGCAGTTACGTAATTCGATCGATAGTTTAGGCGTTTCCCGTTTCTAGCGAATGAACGACAGTGCCAGTGGAAGGAAGAAAAAAGAAAAGAGCGAGGAGACAGAGAGAGAGAGAGAGAGAGAGAGAGAGAGAGAGAGAGAGAGAGAGACAGACAGAGAGAAGCAAAGAATAAAGAAAGGTAGGATGAAAGAAAAAGAGATATCCTTTTTATGTCTGATGTGCGGGTGGGATCGAGACAAGAAACTTAACGAACCTGCTTTTTTTAACGCGCCAAGATCCTTCCCAGAGCTCGTCTCGAAGCTTCACAAAAATCGTTTTCGTGAGCGATTGTCTAACCTCGTGTCACTCTATATACAGCATGTTCTTATTGTTTCTTTCAAGTACGGACTGTCCGCGCGAGTTTGCAATCGATTCTTTCTTTGTGAAAATGTCAAAACAATAGCAAGAAATAGAATAATTATATGTCGGATTATAATTTATAATCTGATATAATCGAGTCAAAATAAAACAATTTTGGAAAATTAAGTTTCAAAGATGTGAGAACAAAAATAATAAAATCTCAAATTTAATTCTGAATATTACTTCAAATTTTATTTTTTGACCTCATTTTATACTTATTTATAAAGATAATGAATATCGTGTCAGAAGATTACTAAGAAATAATTCAACTTTTAATACAAAAAATTAAATTACAGTTAAAAAAGTAATATAAGTAAAACCTTTCTAACTAATGTTAAGTAATTTCGACTCGCATTGTATTCGAAACGGAAAAGTTCAACTATACCGCCATCGAACAGAAACAAGGGGACCTTAAGATCCAAATATCAAACGAGAATGGTTGGTATTGTTTGAAGACGACGATAGATCTGCGATGGGAATTCAGATAAAGAAACAGAGAGAAAGATCTCGCATTTACACGCTCGTAAATCCGGAGTAGAAAAACGATAGGTATTACATAATTCTGTTAATAACATATGATTTCCATTAAAAAAAAAAAATCGTCGGTATCTTTCTCGTGAAAAGTTCATCGTACTACGCGTCACTATAACGTGATGAAAGGCGAAACGAAAATTAACGAAAGCCAGCAAATAGAGTCGCTTGACTTTTCAGCGAGATTCACGTCTGGATAAGAAGTGGCACTTTTCAAGGGATCGCATATTTGTCACTGGGAAAAATTCGCGTGGCGAAAATAGATGCTGATAAAAAGTTGATAAAAAGAAAAGGCCGTTAATGAATGTCTTCGTGTCAACAATGTAACTTGAAAAAAAAAAGATAAAAAATAACAGACACGTGACTGTAAGAGCAGCTGAGCCGTCGGCAGGTTCCAACCTTCATCCTATATAATGCTTCGGTTTTATAAGAGGATGATGAGAATTGTGAAGAATATGGAGAATTGCGAAATGAATTAGTTTTGGGAATTCTCATATTTCACATAAAAAAATAAAAATTATGGAAGAAGCTTCTTCAGTCGAATGAGGAATTCCAGAATGTGTGAGTGTGTCTGCAATTTTGGTTTCCAAATTTATCCCTATAATTCCGCGAGAGAAGGAAGGAAAGGCGACCGCCGCGATGGTACTTCCGCATGCACAAAATTGACGGATCGATACGCGGTAAATCGTTTTAAGGAATTTCGGCTCTGAAGTCGTGAAATCGCGTTTACGGAAGGCTGTTAGACGACATCTCGAACTTCAATTTCCCGGAATTATATAATAACATTTATACGCGATATATTTTTATCCTGGGAGTTTCGAGATGCGAGAAACGAGTTCTCGTGCACCGAGGATTGGATTCCGGTCTTGGCAAACATAACAGTTGCTACAACTCCCCGGTTCTTGGATTTAAAAATTCGCGGCAACGTGCATCGTGTAACGTAATAGTTGTCGATGTAGTTGGCACTCAAGGATTTCCAAGGAGTCTCGGAGACCCGAAGGTCATGGCCGTGGAAGCCATGGTGGAAAGCAGGGATCAATATTTTTGAATGTTTATTCCTACGTTGGAAAGCAAATGAATAATAAAGAAATGAAAAAAAAGGAGAGGAAGATAGAATGAAGACAGGAAGAAACCGGAAATGTAAAAAGAAAAGAATACACAATATTTTATAAATATATATATATATTTATATATACTTGAATAGAATGCCGCACATACGCGTATGTATTACATATATTTATATTGTGTATTCTCTCTTTGTAGAAAATACATTTCAAGTGTATCTTTATATTTTTACAGTTTAGTTTTCGTATCTTATCGATTTCGTTATTAGTTTTCGATTACACAGGTCTGAAAAATTTGATTTTTTGTGCTGTTCGGAAAAGAAGAGTAATTTCCCACAATGTTTGATGCACTGAATCCGAATCTGTAAGTGAAACTGTTCTATCATGTCAGGGGCTTTTGAGAAAAATGAGATCGAAACGCCTGAAAAACGTGTTTTTGAAAATTTATATCTGACGAACCTGATATGCGAGAGATTTAAAAAAAAGCAAATTAATGATTGGATATTGTATTTTAATATAAAAATATCGAATCTTTTACAGTCAACGCTGGACTTCTGTCGCGCTTTGTTTTTGGGATGGATCCGCGGATGTAATCGCACAGTGTCAAGTAAAACGATTGCCCCATACAGTTCCAGAGTGAATACCACTACAGATAGTAAAAATTTCAATAGTGGATTTAATGCATGGGACTAAAGATGCTCTTTTGTAATAAAAATTTTTTTTTCATTCGTTTAAACAATTTTTGGAACGTAACAATTTTCCAAAAAACTGACTTCGTAATTCTATTGTATGAAAAAATTATGTAGTTACATTTATCGTAAAATTTTTTATAAAATTTTATACAACTGCATTGCAAATTTTATACGGGATTGCATGGAGCAGTCGATGTACTTGACACACTATTCGACTACATTCCTAAAAACAAAGCGATTCAATGCCGGCTGTAAAAGATTCGATATTTTCATATTAAAGTACAATGTTCAAGATTAATTCGAGCTCTTTTCAAATGTCTCGCACATCGAGTTCATCAGCTATAAATTTAAAAAAATAGCTATTTTTGAGGCGTTTTGATCTCATTTTTCTAAAAAAAACTGACGCGATAGAACATTTTCACTTACAAATTCGAATTCAGTACATCGAAAACTATGGGAAATTACTATTCTTTTCCAAACAGCAAAACCCATGCAGACTTGTGTTATCAATATACTTCTTAATCGAAATATTATTGTTGAAATAGTTGCGATAATAGCAAAAAAAAAAACGCATAATTTTTCATGATAATACATTCAATAACAAATAACAAAAAAAAATACATAATATTTGTATAAAACATAATAAAAGATTTCGATATTTTCATATTAAAGTACAATGTTCAAGATTAATTCGAGCTCTTTTCAAATGTCTCGCACATCGAGTTCATCAGCTATAAATTTAAAAAAATAGCTATTTTTGAGGCGTTTTGATCTCATTTTTCTAAAAAAAACTGACGCGATAGAACATTTTCACTTACAAATTCGAATTCAGTACATCGAAAACTATGGGAAATTACTATTCTTTTCCAAACAGCAAAACCCATGCAGACTTGTGTTATCAATATACTTCTTAATCGAAATATTATTGTTGAAATAGTTGCGATAATAGCAAAAAAAAAAACGCATAATTTTTCATGATAATACATTCAATAACAAATAACAAAAAAAAATACATAATATTTGTATAAAACATAATTAAAGATTTAAAGATAAAAATAAAATAATATATAAAATATAAATTCGAGATAATATATAAAATAACATATACGAATAAAAATAAAATTAAGTAATATATTAGAGCAAAAATAAGACAATATCTGAAATCAAATGTCGTTCTACAAGTCATACAGCTTCTTATTTCGTTTATTAAGTTTGCTTTAAGAATTTATCAGTAATCACTGTACTTTCAATTAAGAAGGTTGCATGCATTTACATCAAGCCGTCAGCGTTATCAGCGTGACAATCTGCGATCGCGTTCTTAGACCGCTTTAATCTCATGGGGACGGGATAAATCTTTTTCGTCTTGCGCACGTATTCGTTCGCGATGGCGTAAGAAAGTCTTATCTGCCGCGCGTAAGTCACGCGCGGATTTTCTAATAATGCACGCGGATCTCGCTGTTTTGCCGCGCGTCACGCCCGACGAGTTTAACGAGCAAGAAATCGCGCCGCCAAGTCTTGCACTGGGTATGCGTTTTAGAGCGAACGAACTCCGAAGTATGCGTAAATACCGATGCATCGGATATCCGGTGCATGCGTTCATGCACTTTCCGTCTTGTGCGTGCAGAAAATTTTTCCCTCAACGTTTCCCGAAATTTCTATCTGTCGTCTCTCCACGAAAACGCTTGAGTGGAATCTCAAAATATCACGGCGAGCTTATAAATAGTCGTACAGGCAACCTAAAATCACTGATTTTAATTTTAACGAATTCGTCGGTGAGTTTGCAGTTGATCTTTATTTTGTTCTCGAGGTTCACATTATTTGATAATTTATAATTGCCCCGGTAATTGAAGCTGCGACATAAAAGTTTCAAAATTTTGTGGTGCCGGATTATAAAATTATGTAACCGCAAGAAATTTTTATAATCCTTTATACTTTACATTTACATTTTGCATGTGTTTTAAAATAACCTACTTCCTGTACACAGCACGCTATTCTATCTTTCATCTCCTTTTAATTTCTATACACATTTATAACTTTGTACTGTATTTTTTTTATTGCATGAGAGAAGCAGAACTCATTCTATTCTCTAATTACATGCAGTAGAGTTAGTGCAATTTTGTTTATATTTTATTGTGTACTACTTCCAGGTAAAAATTGTATAGTAGAAATAACATTTTGCATTCCTTAAACTTTAAAATCCAGCCAATTTAATTAAATTTACGCGTCCAAGAGATATTTTCGACTTCACGATAGATTTGGGAGAGCGTGAAATTTGTTTTTATATATATCGCTTGCATGCAGTATCTCTTGGTTTATTCGAAATTTCGATTGTTTATTTTTCTTTTTTAAAACTTGCAACGTTCTACTTTCGGTTTATGATTTTCGTGGTGTACCTTTTTTGGCGTACTAATGGCCCAAACCCCATTTTTCGCATCGGTGGCATCGCGGCGAAACAAAACGTCGCGAACTGGACGCACACGTGTCGCGTAATGTAAATGAACGTTGATACGAGCGAGGCTGGAGCGCAAGTGGGACGTGTGCGCGAAACTGGACGCTGGTCTAATGTAAAATATTAAGCCCCGATAAATATTAGCGTGTGCATACGAGTAAAACAAATTAATCTCTTATGCTGCACATTGTCAGCATATATAGAGCGTATATAGAGTAAGGGGGAGACAGAGGTGTGTTCGCATTTATGTGTGGATATGGGGTGAACCGTGTGCGATTCACGTGGTAGACTTCAAAAGTAGGATGAGAGGGAAAGATATACTTCATCAGTAGGTAGAGTAAAATAGTCGAATAGAGACAAGGGAGATAAAGAAGTGGAATGAATGTCGTGAATGAGGAGTGAGTCAGCGAGTGAGTGAAAAACGACGAGTACATGTGTGTGTGTAGGTAAATGTGTAACGAGAGAAGGGTGGAGAGAGAAAAGTACTCATACCTGTACGAAAATATCGATTATACTTTTTTACGAGTTCACTCCCTCCGACGAGTGTTAATTTCGCGAAACGATCTCTCCTTCGCCACGCGTCGCTCGTAAAATCCTATTAGCGCACGTGTGGGAGCTTCTCGGCACCGCTCGTTTCGGTTTCGGATGAAAATTCAGATAGCCGCAAAATCTCATTATTGCCCATCTTGCTCGAGTCTCCCTACGAAAACATCCTAATCCCTCATAACGTATAGAAAAGGTTTCTTGCAAATTGCTCCAAGGAGTTACATCATAAGGAAATTTATTCTTCGATTCGACGTCAAACACGGACTTTACTTCGACAGAATTGTAATTCAAGGCTTAGTTATCGTAAGAAGCTGGAAAAAGGATGTTTCATCGAGAAAACTGGTTTCGATTCCGCAAAGAACGTCTTTAATTCACGGTTTTGATATACGTCAGAGATGATACCTGCATTTCGCAGGTCGATTCCCAACGAAGCGACCGGCTTGAAATTCGAGACCGCATTGCGAGAGCGGGAACGTCAAATCGTATTATTACTCGTGCAATTAGAGAGAGGCCTGTCGCGTTTTTAGAACGCAGGATGTCCGGGTTTAACGACCTTAGCACCTGGCAGCCCCTCTGTGCGCCGGCACATAATTACCCGCAACGCACCGGGGTAATACCCGGTGTGCATCTTGAGAACGAGACGTGGATATCGTTACGGTCGAGAACGCGCGGAATCCCACTGTCGTTTTTTCTTGTTCTCTTTTCACGCCGTGTGGCTTTTAGTCGATAGCGCTACACCTAACAACTAACATTAACACACATATTCCGGTTAATACTGGCGCAATCTCTTTCCACCTCGAATGCCCGAAATATCGCTTGTCATCAGGTTCGAACTCCGCCCTATACGTCGAAACACGATTATCATTTTAGGTATATACCTGCTTTGTGACGTCAATCGACTAGCTGGATGAATAAAAAAAGCTTATGCTCTGTAGGGCTCACTTTGAAGATATTAATACATTTATATGCTTCAAACGTATGTCATTATACAAAAGATATTTTTACATTTCTGCACTGCTTAAAATTTCTTCTTAAATAATATGAATATAATTTTAGAAATACAGGTATATAACGTATGCTAATTTTATAATTTAAATAGAAAAGTGCTTGAAACGTGCGCGCCTTGTATAACGGAAAATATCTCATACGCATAATTTATATTTTATGTTATGGTATATATTATTAAGTGTATAATTTTATGGTATCTGTAAGAGAGTACGGTTCTTTGATAACGATGCGGATAAATATACGTCTTTTTAAAACGTAAAATGATTTTAATTTAGACTTAATATAGCTTCATGTATGGATGTATATCTCCGTTTTGATAAAATATGAGTTGTTGGTTTTTCGCGGATGGTAATCAATTCAATCTAGGATATTTCGAGCTCTTTGACATCGCGACGTAATATTTATAAGCCGGAATTAATTTCCGTGTCTGTCGCGATGGTATGATCAGGTCGAAAACTGTTCCCACAATGCTATCATAATAAATTAGTTCTTTCTCGCAACCGTTTGTTTCGCGCTTCAATTGCGTATCAAAAGGAGAGCAATTAAATTGTAATAAACCTGCGGTTAGCAGCAGGCAAATAAAAGTTTACGCTGTGGAAATTACATATCGTACATTTTCGCATTATTTAAAATTAAACATCGCGTATTTATACGAAGGACGGTTATAAAGTTCTCTAATTTTTACGCTTTAAAGCGAAGAATAACCGCGTTATTCCAAATAAATATATTTAGTAGTAACGATAAAATCTTATTCCATCTCTTTTCTTCCTGTAACTGCACGCTTAAAAAAAGGATTCCTCATTATACGCAGAAATAACCGGTTCCATTTATAGCTACTTCAAATGGAAAAGAAACTGGAAAAACATGTCTAGTTAAACGGTTACTTTTAATAGAAAATGGACTCGCGAGCGTCGTGAAATCTACAAAAGCAGAGCTTAAAAATAGGTCGATTTAAAAAGAAAATTCATGCAATTTTAGGACACTCAATGCTAATCGTGAGTCCAATAATTATTCATTATAGGTTCTGATTCGCTTAATTATCTATGGCGCGCGTTTAAAGGCAAATTCGTTAAACAGAAAAGCTCATTTGTGTCTGTTCTCTCGTTTTCTGTCTTTCTCTCTCTCTCTCTCTCTCTCTCTCTCTCTCTCTTAGATGTCTAATAATTTAATCAGTCCTAGTTTTGGACGTTTGCACTAAAAAGAGATTCCCAGAAAAAATTACCATACTAACAACCGCAAGTGGAAAACGAGCAATTAACGAGACATGATCATCAGAAAAAAAATGTGTTGCATAGTCCAAATAATAATTGATATTTTTACGCTCTCGAGATTCTCGATTTAGAAAGGAAAGTGATTGAGCGGTATCCTCTTTCAGATGGCACTGCATTTCACAATTGTAATAATGATAATTAATAATGGTGCGATCAAATGTGTGCACAGTTTTTTGATCGAATGATTATTTTAGAGAATCGTACTGCCTATCGAGAAGGTAATGCGAATCTAGTCTCGTATATTCAATGATTTTTTTTATTAACCTGTGACGTCCACATAGGTCTTTGACATGTAATAGGATCTTTTATTGGCTAAGTATTATTGTAATAATTAAAAATTAATATAATTTCATAAAAGGAAAATTAAATTTAATCAGCTAGATAATTATATTTAATTATGTATATTTTATGTATATATTTAAATTTAATAATAATAGTTAATTATTGTTCAATGCGCCGTAATTCTATATAACGACAAAGAGATACTGCGATACTATATTTTACAACATTTTACATTACATTATACTTAACAACCAATAATTTAATTTAAAGGAAAAATTACTTTCCACGTGTATAACAAACACAGTTCTTATCATGCTCGAATGTTCTTCACATGAACGATTAACGGGACAAATTGTTTAAATTGCGCAACGAGTTGTAGCAAAGCGTAAGAATATGTTATTGTACTTTTATCAAATATGATATTGTCAGGCAAATATTTAATAAATAAAAGCGAAACGAATTTTTCAATCGCAATAACCGAGCGACAGAAGATTTATTTATTCTTCCGTACTGAGAAGAGACTCTAAATCCCGAGGTCGGGAAGAGCAAAATTAATTATTCTCACTGAATGTATCTCATTCCGTGTTTCATGTACATCATTGCAGATACTTGCAGTACGCGATATCAGCGCGAGGGAATCAAGAGAAGACACGCGAGAGAGTCATTGCGAGCGAATATAGGATTTTCTTGTTCCCGCGCGCGCCTTTCCTCTTTTTCACATTCAGAATGTCGTTTTAAAGCATCTCAAAAGTTCCATCTCTTCCTCTATCCCTCCCACTCTCCCATCTTTCTCTTTTTCTCTCCTACCAGGCAATCATGCGGGATAGAAATTTCCCGAGAGCTCGGTCCGGCGGGAATACAGACAAGTACAGGGCGATAACCATCGGCGTGCAAAGTATATATCTATCTTGTTCTCGCCGAAAGATACATGGAAGTTTTTGCCGCGGGTTTTGTAATCGTATCGAGAAGAGTCGACGCGCGAACGGACGAATCTTCTCCTTTCGAAAGTTCTGGATCGCTCGATATTACGAAAGTTTCACACGGCGAACCTTTTTTCGTGCCACTCGAAATAAGGCGAGCGTCTACGATAACGGCCATAGTTTCACCGTGTATATCGTGTTCTTCTAAAATGCGAGTCTTTTTCCTCGAATGATCTACAGCTATGTCGGGTTTATTCGTCTCACTGCGTACTTGTTAACAAGTAAAAACCGGTCGCACATCGATAATAGATGCACTAAATCTTTTTTCCTCCGCTCATATAACTTGAGCCGCGAGTAACAAGAAATAACTAAACGAGATTGGTAATAACTAATCTCAACAAGGTGGGCAATAAACAGACGAATGTATGTGAGTAATAAATAATAATATACAATAACATTTGTAATTGATATATAAAAATAAAGTGATATTTATATAACATAATAAATAATATTTATATAAATTATATAATTGTTATAAATATTATATATTTATACATATAAGATTTTTATTTGATCTGTCCTCATCGATATCATGGAAATTATCAAAGATGGACGAAAAATTAAAAAAGATTCTTCAATGAGATTATTTTGAGATAATTTTTAGTGCAACAAAACCGTATTCTTTTATTTTTTACACTATACTTTGGGGAGGAAAAATGGAGTCAAATTCTTTTAATAGATTCTCCTCACAAAAATAAGATCAATCGATATAGGGCTTGTTTATCATCTTTGATAGTTTCCGAGATATCGGCCAGGGACAGAGTAAATCGGACATCCTGTATATACATATATATAT
>NW_017296157.1:1375427-1376775 GCF_001594075.2 Trachymyrmex cornetzi | reverse complement strand
TCATCAGTATACAGTATCATCCGAATGAAGTGTCAATTCTGCATTTTTTTTAAAGATATATACTTCATTTTTTCATTCTTGGCGTTGCACCAGTCCGCCATTTTGAATTTTCACAAAAGGCCACACGCCATTAAAAAGTAGACACTCCAACGAAAATTTTAAGCCCTGGTTGGTTGAATTCTGTCAAAAAATGAAATGGGCAGAAGGGGACTCCGATATATATATATATATATATATGACACTGGAACACTGACTGAATTTCTTCTCTTCTTAAATTACAACTAAAATTGATCCAAAAGTAAAAGTATTAGTCAATTAAAACTGTCGATGCGCAACAGACGGTTCTCTGAATTCTCAGAGTTAGATGGTTTAACAAAATTCTCTTTCTATACCGTAACACAGTTGTTTACCAGGAAAGAGTAAAGTAAGTACGACCAAAGTTAGTTAAATGAGGTTATCGACCTAAATAGTTCACAAGTCTTAGAGATAGAGGGGAAAGGACCTCCAAAAGGCCACGTCATCGAGGGTCGAGCTTTTCCTGTGGCCATCCCTTTCTTTTCATGGAATGTGTCTCGCACGCACAACCAAACTGGGTGCAGGTGGTGCTAGACGAGGAAACAGCTGTCCACAAAGCCTCCCGCCCATTCGTTCGCGTTTCCCTTTCCCTTTCCCTTTCCCTTTCCCTTTCCTTTTCCCTTTCCCTTCGACGCTTGCCACGCTGAACTTCTGTCGCCTCGACGGTCCCTTTCATTTTCGTCGCTGTCGTCATCGCCTGGCATCTTCAAGATAACTACGCGATATACTTTAGCATTCGTACTTCAGCTGTCACGTATTCATATCGAGTTAATTTCGACTCAAGTGAGTTTTTTCTTTCATATATATTCTGTTTTATATAAGAGTAATTTATGTCTCTTTGAATAACCCCTCTTCGCAATTTTCGCATATTCAAAAATGTAGCGTAAAAGCACTTTCATACTTTTCTTCTTATATGTCTACCAATTCAAAGGAAAATGTGGAAGAGAGTATTTTATTTTCAATGTTTTATTCTCAATTTTATTCCTCAGTTACGAATTCGCTGCAAAAAGGGTATTTAAATTTTAGATAGCTAAAAATATATTTAGCTAAAATACTTATGTATATATATATATACCTAAGTATTTCATATTACTCGAAATATTAAAATCTCCGGTACACGATGTTTGTTTTTCTGTTGGATTGCTTGCGTTTTAGTAAATTACTGAAATTGCATTACAGAGAATGGAGAATTTTTAGTAATGTAGAAAAACGCAAGCAGTCCAATAGAAAAACAGGCATCGTGTGCCGCAGACTTAACACTTCAATTAAAAAG
>NW_017296157.1:1341399-1374735 GCF_001594075.2 Trachymyrmex cornetzi | reverse complement strand
CGGCGAGGCTCGTCCATCCGTCCGTCCCCTCTCTCGTTCTTTCTCCTCCAACTGCATCTCTTTCTTCCCTCTCCCCTTTTATTTCTCGGTCCTTGTCCTTCGTATAGTCGATGTATTTCTCCCTCTCACCCCCCCTCTCTCTCGTCGCGACGTACAATAAGACGAATCGAGGAAATTCTGCGCGGCGCGCTATGGGAAAAGAACCACGGGGCACGCAGAAAAACGCAAAAAGGACTGGGAAGAGAAAAGGATAGAGGTAGGAGAGGGAAGCAGGTACGGAGCTGGTAGGAAGGGCAGAAAAGATATAGGGGAGCGGGAGACACGTGTACGCGAAAAAAGAGCAAGAGCCCGAGTCCGTGGAAACCGGACGGGATTGCATTCGTCGTCTGCTACAGATCGTCCGGGTTTTTTGGCTGGGAATAGAATCCAATTATCAGGAGTCGGGTCGTCTCCATCGGGTCGGGCAGGAAGGAAAGAGGAGGATGGGGATGATGGTGATGGCGATGGTGCTACCCTTACCACAGTGTTCCTCGGATTTTCAGGTTTCATCTATACATACACACGTATACGCGCGGGGATACCCACCCGTTACGCGTCAACTCAACTTTCGATGATCTCACCACCCCAGCGATCCGATTACGCATCTATAATTATAGTGACGGCGATATAACGGGCAGTCTCTCGTTTACGGGGAGAGGAGATACGGATTGTTTGGACAGTGACCGTAATTTCCATCGATGCGAGCAAGTCATCGAGGTTCCCGAACCGTAATTCGGATGACTGATTCCAATAGTGGGCGTATATAATTTATATATCAGACGAATGTGAAGCACGAATCGTTCCATTGGAAACAATTGAGCATGGTTATGCAACATGGAGCAATTCTATTATTGCAAAACGTAATCTACGAGTAAATGACCTCAGAGAGACATTTATGAGAGATAGAGAGTCTGAAGTATGTCTCTATGGTTTAAGAACGTTATTCACGAAGTACAATCTTATATAAGCTCGTCTTAAATCATATCTTAAGAATCCATCCAATAATCTATATAACTGTACAGTATCTTGAGATTATATTTTTAGATTACGGATACCGCGGCCCAAAAATCTAAAAAATGAAGAGTTAGTTTTTGATAAGCTCTAATAATAACTTGCACACTTGTGTTAGCTTGTCTTGAACTTGTGTCCGTTAATTTTACTAAATAAAAGAAGAACAATGATGATGTATTATTAAGATCTGTATCGGACCTAGAGATATATTATTATTGATTCGGTTTTTATTATTGCTATTGAAGCGAATTGTAATTTAACGATTATAAAGTTGGACAAGAATAATAAGGAGTTCAATTGTGTCTCTTTTCTTTTTTTAATTTCCCTCCGTCATAGTCAAAGAATATCGCAAATGAAAAGAATCGTACTGGGGAGCGGGGATACCCTCTACATCAAAGACGTTCTAGAAACGATGCGATTTGTTAGAAGGGAAATGCTCGGGGTAACACTCAGTTGAGTCGGGGAAAATTCCACTTTTCGAAATTGTGGTCTTTTTGAGATAGAGCCTGATATACCACGATACATTTGGCTGAGCAGTATTTTGGAAATAGTTTTGGTAATTTCAAGAAGTGCTCTCTTCTCCGGGGAACATAACAACCAACTAGTGAGTCGCCCGGTCTATGTACACACACACACACATATATATATATATATATTATGTATACATATATGATGAAAACGTCATTTTGCGGTGCGCTTGAAATGGAATTCCGAGTAGAAACAGGATTTCGAGACGGTGTTGGCAGCGCGTGGTTACAATTCGGTCCCTCTACCCCGCGTAACCGAAAACTGAGTTAGGCATTTCGTCATGATAACCGTGTTTTGACAAGAGACGAAGTCACAAGGACGAAGCTCTAATTAGCGACGACCAAGTTCGTTTCGGTCGCGTACACACGCAAGTACCATGGCTGCCGCGGAGCTTATATCGACTCGATTATTTTAATTGAAAATTGACAAGATAACTCTCGCAATGCAGCGAGGGACTGAGCTCGTTTCGAGCCGGATTCGAGATGAAATATCGAGGAAAATGGCAATTTTATTATATATTTCCCGTAAATCGAATTGTGAAATTCCACTTATCGAGTTTCAGTCATAAATCCAATTTCACGTTACAGCGAAATTCCGGAAATCGAGTTTCCGCGTATCCTGAATCACTCGCGACTAATTTCTCTATTTCGCGATAGAACTTCTTATATCGTCGACTTTCATATCAAGTGCGGTTCTGTGCTGCTACAGGTTTCCGATTGATGCTTATCGTCACGGCGGATCACTAATCAGCGTGCTAATGTCTACCTATTATACAGCAATCTAACACGCGTGCGTTATCAAGTTATCTATTACGAGGTAATCTTAATAGAGGCGATTAAATTATTAAAAGATTGTATAAACTAATCCTTTTTTTTTGTAAGAAACGCATATCTAAAAAGTATTATATATAAACATATATTTATTTAGTACAATGTATTTATAATAACTAAATAAATATATTATACACTTTAACAAATATACAACCATTACTAAGTGATTCTTACATATTCTTTAATATCTTTAAAAAATATTTGTAAGATTGTATATTTAAAAAATTGTATATAAATATTACCACTAATTACTTGATGCTCTCAAGTTTTTGAAGAAAAGAAATGTGTAGGACGTGAATAACTCAATCGTATAAAACTAAGAGTTAATACGATAGAGAATATAAAAAAAAAAAACGATAGAGATCACTCGTGTCTGCCGATGTTTGATCTCCCCATTTTCAATTCAGCTTGTTTTCCAAATAAGCGTTAACGAGTATAAAAAAAAGTTTAAAAAAAGTTAATTTCAAGTGATGACTGTTGCGACTTTTCAAGACGTGCACGCAAGATATGAGAAAGCGCGTCATCGACGCCGCGTCATTATCGCGATGATCTCTGCTCTGTTTACCTTGTGTGCTCGCAACGTTTTGCCTTCGCAAGCGAGCGTGACGTCGCAGTAGGCCTGCCGTTCGAGCAACTGCGAGAACATAGTCTGCAGGTTGCTGTGATGGTATTTCCATCTCAAGCAGTACTGTTGTGGGAACATGTTGGATGATGAAGATGATGATGCTGAGCCGGTCGTCGTAGCGGGTACGGGTATCGTTGCTGTTGCTATACAGCCTCGTTGTTGAAGCATGCGCGGCCCTGGCGCCGCCGCGAACTCCTCGACCGAGCCGGCCACCGTCGCGTTCGCTTCCGGTTCACCGTACTCTCGTCGCCCACCCTCTCTTCTTCCTGCGCCCCGCCAATGTCTGCAACATCGGAAGAACTCGCGTCAAAAAATCGTCTTGGGAACACCTTAATATTAGTTTTCACGAATTTTCGAGAAACGTAAAAGGTGACAAGTCGTTTTGGAATAAACACGATCTTTTAAGTACACCGCGTTAAAGTTTACAAAGTTTATCTAGTCTCACCATTTATCTGGTTATCGTACGTAAGTATGAACACGTAGGAGAAAACAAAATTTCTTTATCAAATATGTTTGCGTTTTGATAAAAATTTATGGAACAAAATTTATAACGAATCGTTATTATCGCTAGGAAAAAAATGATATGGAAGGATATGATAATCGAACAATCTAAATGATTATAGTAGTTTATAGCGAATATTACTTAATCAGGGTTGCTACAGAAAATGAATTTTAAAATTCCCTGACTTTTCCAGGTTTTCCAGATGAAAATGGAAAATTTTCCACGACTAATATAAAATATGTAAATTTTAACATTTAGACTCAAGGATTCTACGAAAGCTATATTATTAAAAACGCAAAAAAAGTTTAGTAGCATAGTAAAATTTTGGGTGCAAATTCAAGCCAGCAAAAAATAAATTAGTTTTGAAAAAAGAATGCAGTTGTGTTACGACGAAAAAAAGGGATTAAATAAAAATACTAAATAAAATAGAAATTTGAATTATTTTGTTAAAATCGTTTAAAGTGCGCAAGTTTTGAACTATAAACGTCAGATATAATATTTATAAAATTATAACAATTATTTGGGATAGGAGCAGTTTAAGGAAATTGTGAAATTCCAGACTTTTTTACATTTTTCCCTGATTTTTCTCGGTTTCCATGACCAATTTCAATTTCCCTGACTTTTCCCGGTTTTCCAGGTCTGTGGCAACCCCGACTTTGAACCAAATAAGGTATTTCTTACAAATTTTTAAATGCAGAAAACAATACCGCAAAACCAAATTTCAACGGCACTGCAGGTTTCGAAATAATTGATGTTTAATATGTCAAAAACAGTTTTTTGAGATATTTGATATTTTTTTTTTATAAAAAAGGTTAACGTGAAATTCTGATCAGAAGTCGTGAATACATCGTTTATCCCCTATATTAATGTATACATTGTTTACTCCCTAAATTACATTTTTTTAATTTTAATATTTTACTTTTTAATTGTGTTATAAAGCTGTATTAACTATGTTATGATGAAATAAGTTCAAATACAGAATTTTTCTAAGATAGCGAATTTTCCTCCTATAACGATGAAGTCATATATATTTATAATGCCTAGTTTGTAGTTATCGCACACAGTGTAATTTATCATGACAACTTCCGCTAAATGTATTATATACCATACATATAATACATTTGAGTCGGAATTGAGGTTCATAGCACTACGAACTTCAAAATTCAAGCAGCTGTAACTTCATTACAAACGAAATTTAAATTTACAAGAGGACTTTAAAGCTTAAAATCTCTACTTTCGAAAGGTTATTAATATGTCTTTTTAAGTTTCTATGAGTTTGATCATTTTTACATACAGAAAATTACGAGCTGGACAAATAAGTAATTTTTCTCTTACTTTGTGGACCTGTTACCAAAAACGCGAAATTTTTTTAACGTAAAAGCTTACAATTTTCTATAAAAAATCGTTTTAAAAAAATATTTCTACTATTTTTACTACTGAGTTATCATGGATTAAATAAAAAAAAACATTCTGACTTGTTAGACTGTTCATAACTTCGTTAAAATCATCATAATTAAAAAAATAGGTTTTTTAAGCTGAAACTATGCTTTATCGGACAGTATAATTGTCAAATTTTGTTTGAAAACATGTAGATATGACACAAATGAAGTAGCACTACAAATTTTTGTTCCAATTCAAATTTGAAGTGGCACCTCGAAAAAAAATCATTTAAAAAAAGTTTCACAAATTGTACGATCTGCGTATGTGTATCAAGTCACAAGTTAAAAACTATAAGTACATATGACGTCATTGTCATAGACAAAAAAACTGTCTTAGAAAAACCTTGTATTTAAATCCTTTATAAAATCTGAAGGAAAAAAAATTTTTACGAAAAAGTACAGAAAAACTACATAAATTTGAGACAAAATTTTAGAATTCTTAATTTTTCGTAAATATTCGTAGTGGGACGTAGAGTTTGTTTGTCTTAGAAATTCTTAGTTTTTCATAAATATTTGTAGTGGAATGTAGAGTGGTGTTGTTTGAGAAAGCGGAGGATTTTTCAGTTTTTCAAACAAACAACGCCACTTTACGTTCCACTAGGAATATCTACAAAAAATTAAAAATTTCTAAGATTTTGTCTCAATCTATAGTCTTTCGTAAAAATTTTTCTGTCCGGGATAGCTAAAAAGTAAAATATTGAAATAAAAAAAAGCATTTTATTGAAAATAAACAATATATACGTCTGCCTAGCTCCCCACTTAAACAAATCTTAATGAATAAATTATATAACAATGCGCTATTTATGCGATTTCAAAATCCGCAAGAAAAAATTTGTGCGGGTATTTCGTTTAGCTAAAAAAAAAATTTTTGTGGGGTGACTGAGTAGGCTGTCAACTCCCCCTCCTCTCCCTCCACGAGTTAATGACAACCGATTTGGAAAATCAAATACACAGGATTTATGCGCTTTCATATTCACATAGTTTTAATTTTTGCGCTGCATCCCTTAAGACACTTCCCTCTAGGAACAAACAGATATCTCTGCTAGGCTTTCCCATTTAACCAAGCTTAATGAAAAAATATAATAATGAGCTACTTATGCGCTATCCATATCCGCAAGAAAAAATTTTTGCGTTCATTCCGTTTAGCTAAAAAAATAATTTTTTGTGGGGGGAGCTGAGTAAGCAGTCAGTCAGTCCCCCCTCCCCCCACCAGTTAAAAACAATCCACTTGGAAAATTAAATACACAGGATTTATGTGCTATCATATATACAGTCTTAATTTTTGTGCTGCAACCCTTAAGACACTTCCCTCTTGGAGCGAACAGTCATCCCTAAAAGTTGTTTAAAATTGCAAAATTAAATACTCTGACTATGCAAAATAATTTTCTGATTTATACGCCACTATTTCTAAGCATTTTCGATTTTTGCGCTGCAACCCCTAAGTCGTTTAAAATTGCAAAATTAAATACTCTGACTATGCAAAATAATTCTCTGATTTATGCGCTACTATTTCCAAGCATTTTCGATTTTTGCACTGCAACCCTTAAGGCACTTCCTTCTTGGAGCGAACAGTCATCCCTAAGTCGTTTAAAATTGTAAAATTACGCTATCTAACTATGCAAAATATATCTTCAATTTATGCGCTATTATTTCCAAGCAATTTCGCAACTGGAAATAAATCGCGCATAAATCGAACATATATTTTGCATAGTTAGATAGTGTAATTTTGCTACATTTTAAACGACTTAGGAATGAATATGACTGTTTGCTCCAAGAGGGAAGTGCCTTAAGGGATGCAGCGCAAAAATTAAAACTATGTGAATATGAAAGAGCATAAATAGCACATAAACCCTGTGTATTTGATTTTCTAAATAAGTTGTTATTAACACGTGGAGGGGATTGACTGACAGCCTATTCAGCCTCCCACACACATACACAAAAATTTTTTTATTATAATATAAACAAAATGAGCGCAAAAATTTTTTCTTGCGGAAAATTTTTGAAAGCGCATGAATAGCGCATTATTATATAATTTATTCATTATAAGATTTAAGTGGGGGAGCCAGCTAGGCAGACGTAAAATATATTCATGATTATTATAATTCTGATTATAATTTCAAGATAATGTTAATCTGTGTTAAATTGCGTAAATATTTAAAAAATATCGCAAAAAAGCCATTTTTTGCACATTAAATCTCAATCTTTTGGAAATTTGACATACTGATAAAATTGGCTTACGGCATCGTTTCAGCAAAATCTAAAAATCTATAAGGAATACCTTGTTTGGTTTAAAGTAATTAAAAAAAAAACATTTTTGTAAACTGGTGTAATGGAACAATCTAAACGTTTTGCATAAATTCGCGCAAACATGAGCTTGCGTCGAAACACGCGCTCGCTGCAGATACAGCCCAACCGGTCATTGTCACACCGGTATCGGACTGGCAGGAAGTTTACCGTCACCGAAGGAAGGGAAGAAGCTTCATCGCGTATCGGATAGAATAACCATGCGTGAACGTTTATCGCACTATCGTTCTTTCTTTATTCTTCATTCTGATAGAATGTTTACGCTCAAGAGCGTATCACTTTTCGTACCGTTACTGATATTCTAATACGGAGAACGCTGAACTTTACAGCGAAACTTTTTGCGCTCGACTAATGAAGAAAGCACATGTTGTGACTTTCATTCAGTTTAAAGTTTTAATTGGATTAATTAATAAAATGCAAAATGTTTTAAGTCAAAGTTCTACAAATTTTAACTCACGGTTTATATAATTTATAAATAATTTTAGAATTTTTAAACTTTTAATGTTATTCAACAGGAAATTTAAAGCAAGATATATAAGAGGCTTTTTTGTTCCTCCTTAATTTTACAAATTTTTGACGTAATCTCATAGATCTTAGAGGTCTTGACGGACGATTGCTCGTTTTTATTACTTACTAAGTAAGTCTTCGAACTTCGAACTCACGATTAGACTTGAGGGTCGGTTTGTTCTTCCCTCTGTAATACCCCTGCATAAACCAAGTTCTCGGGGACGATTTCCTCTTATGGACAGCAACTCACCTCACCTGAAATACAAAGAAAAAAAAGTTTTATTATACACTCGCCGGAGTGACATAATGTCGATTAGCACGCGATCAAGATTAACGTGTGATACGACTAGTCGCATGTTCAAATAGAGATGACAGCGCAGCGGTATATTAGAGAGCAGTATATTAGATAGCACGATTGGAGCCGAACGAATTAGTTTGTTTCTCGGTTTGCTTTGAATCGCGCGATGATAGAAATGATAACCGATGCTCGCAAGGGACATTCGCATTAGTCCCACCAGTCAGTATGGCATATTAAAATGAGGACTTGAAACTGCTAGGATTTCGGAATCAATTTTCGATGAGATATGAGGAAAGTTGCATTTCGTTTATACGTTCCCACAGCAACCGTATTCAACAAAAATATACCAGAGAATTGACACAAAAACCAGCGATTTCAAGAACATTCGAACCCTTTTAATTTTCATTTGCATCGATTATCGTTACCATTCTTTATTTACCATCCGTATGAAAATAATCCCTTTTCGTATCTCTGAAAAGTTACGATTTATTTTATTGTTTGTATATATAGAAACCTGATTTTGCTTGCTCACGCAATAAATAATTCTCTTGTTAATTAATCCGATGTTATTAAAGCGGACAAACTAGGTATACTATAATGTTGTTTTATTTTCACAATTGCCAATGTCTTTGTAATAATGTTTTGTTAATATTTTTTAATTATTCCATATAATTTTATTGCTATAATTTGAATAAAAATCAAACATGATGCAAAATATTGAAAACAATGTATTACGATTCAAGCTCACAGATTAGCTCGGGTTTAAATTTCGCTAATAGTTCTGTTATATATGTCTCACATTTTATCTTACAAGCTAGTAATGCTATCAAGTTTCTAAATTCGGAAAAGAGGTGTAAAGAATTAAAATGATTTGATCGGCGCGAGCGAGGTAACCGGATGAATCCTTTCTGCCGTGTCAACGTGTGTACGTCGATTTACGAGGATAACGGCGCACCGCGCCGGATAACGACGCCCGGCAATTACAGTTAAATCGATTTCTATCCGCGTGGCAGCTTGTCGATCACGCTATACGCCGCACGCGCTGTGTTCTCTCCACTCCACTTTTTTGCATGGAGGGATCCGCATTTGCTATAATAATACTAACCGGAGAAACTACCCGGCGGCGAGAAACCTTGGCAAATAATTCGCCGAGGAGCTTTCACTGCCGCGTTTTCTACGAGAATTTTCGATAGCTCCTTTTTCCTTCGTTTGATGTGGCGAACTTTCACGGGGGGAAGGATGAAAATAAATCCTTTATTCGCGTCAATGCGTCAAAACTAAGGGCCGAGCACAGGTTCGTAGGAATTGCGAGTGCGCAGTCGACTGATTCGAAGTAGAAACGATTCAAGCACGAATGGTACGGGCTATCCATTCAAAAAAGCAATTGCTTTTCTGTGGCCTGAGAAGCTTTTTCTCTTTTCAAAATGCTTAGATTCGCACCAATCTGACGTAGATTTTTCAATCTTCACTGCTTTTCAGATCAAAGATATCCGATTTTTGATCGGATTTCAAGGTCAACACGCGCGGTCATGACAATATCAAAAAAAAAGCTCAGAGAAGAAAGGAACAATAAAGACGATTATATTCGATGGAAGATAAATATCCATATCGTGGTACAGTTTCAGAGACTAACTCGTAACTTCGTGGAAAAAAGGGACCAAGAGTGCCAATTTCTTTTTAAGCATTGTCATATAAAAACCAATATGATCGCTACTGCATGTGGACATATTCCAGATTTACAACTTGTACAAATAATTATATTGATAATCTTAAATGTTATGATATTTAAATAAGATATATATATATATGTACATAATACTTAAATGTTACGATATTTAAATAAGCTATATATACATTTTTTATTCTAAAAAAAAGCGTCAAAGAATTTCTTTCTTTTAAATCTCGAATTCCATTTTATTATAAATATTATTTATTGAACTATCCTCTCACAAACATAGAAATTGTTTTATCTGGAACTTTGCGAGACTTTATTGAAGCTCGAAACTTTAGTAATACAGTCACGTCACGTCGAAGTAATCAATTAATCAGGATTCTTGATTATAACACTGACAATATAAAAAAGTTCTGATCTGAATATTTCTCTGGTACTATATTTACCGAATCAAAACATATAACATTCGTGAATTTTCTCTTGTAGGGAACGACGAAATAGAATTTTAGCGAACATCTAATTCAATTGTTAAAAAGAAAGAAAGAAAGATATTTAATATACACGTAAACATATTTTTCTATTATTTAAAAAAATAATATTCGTAACTCTCTATAGTTAAATATTCGATAGACACTACTGGCAAAATGCAAATGCAACGCAATCTGCGTTGCGACATTATGATATACCCTTACATAAACGATTCTTAAGTCCACTTCTCACCATATCGATTAACATAAATATCGGAAGTGAGCTGATACCGGGAGAAATATCGACAGCCTGTCGTCGACGTAATCGTCATCGCGGTAATTTCGTCACCTGAAAGATTTACGACACGACCGGTGTAACCGATAACGAAAATCGATTAAGGCCGATTACATTCAGAACTTGATTTCGCAAATCCGGTACTTCGTGTTTGTCCTTGGCACTTCGTTACCGGAATAGACTTTTAAACGCATTCACCTTGCCGTACACGCTGTACGCGCGCCGCTTTGAAGATCATGTCATCTTAACAGTTTGCAATGCTTAAGAATATGTTGCACATACTAAAAAAAAAAAATAAACACTTAAGAAATAAACACTATTAACGAAGATGTGTTTAACTAGCAAAGAAGATTTTAAGCATTAATTATACAGAAAAACGCATAATTTCGTAATCCAACGTCTGAAAAACAAAGTATATATAAAGAAATAACAAAGTATATCGACTACAAAGAATATATTTCTTTTACTTTAATCTTGTAAAAACGAGAAGGAAGAAACAATCAGGAAAAAATCAACGCGAAATTTGTTCCTTTCCAATATTAAAAAAACAAGAACTGTAGTTGTTTCACATTTAGGTTGTCATTCGTGTAATTTTCTACAGCGTTTTGAAACGCGCGCGTTCCGAAAAAACGAAGAAGAAGAAGGAAAAGAAGGGAGAAAAAGAACTAATCGAAGTGTACTCCAAAAATTAATTTTGCAGCGAGAAAAATGCGCTCTTTACATTTTACATCTCGCCGGTAATCCCGACCTGTCTGGCCGGGGAAAACAGCGGCGACGTCGATCAACACGCTGACGGAGGATTGTCAGGATGTTAATTCGTGCCGAGTAACGAACGACGCCGGACGACGCGATGCATTATTGAGGTACGAGCTCGTCGCGATAATTCGTCGATTACAGCCGCGACCACGGCGTTCGTCCCAGGCACCAAGGAAACGGGAATGTGAATGCGCGCTCGTAAAATGGGGAGAAGAACGACTTTGAAGAGAGACCAAATGCGCGTAGACATCGTAAAAGTGTAATTGCTATGAAGGAAGAATGCATGCGCCTCGTGACGCATCGCTTGGAATTAAAACACGACTTCGATTTTCAGATTGCTCTTTTATAAGTCGTCCTTAGAATAGGAACGGAAATTGACGTTACGAACTGATCGAACGATGCCCGATGGCGTGTAATATCTCATATACTTTCTCTTGATAATAATAATAAGAACGCGAAAACATACTTATTGCGCACTGGAAATGTGAGCACCACATACGAAGCTAGTTTCATATTAATGATACTTTGTTATGTAGATTCAACGTTTGTTATGCAGACTAACAATAATTACAGCGATCATTTTTCTTGATTTGTTTAGCAAGAGATTAAATGATAAGAATATTATGTTGCATTTATTATATTATTTAATAATTTTTCGAAATTCTTAGACTGTCGAGATATCGGCGTAAACTACGCGTGTAGTTCTAATCTCTTTATGAACATAACATTAACAAAATGTTAATTCACTTACACACATTCCTGAGATCTTCATTTTATTTATATCTATCCAAATATATACATGAATAAGATGAAGATTTGGCTAACCCGCTAATTATATTCTTACATTCAGTTAAAGTCCTACAACGTTTTTTACTGGGAAAATTAATGCAATACTGTTGAACATTGAATACAATTGAATAGAAATTAATTCACATATTTTCAGTATTAATAAATAATTTAACCATTTTAATTACATACTCTTTATTGTGACAATAACTTCATAACTTTAAAAACATTAAATTATTTATTATAACACTAAAAATATGTAAACCAATCTGCATTTAATTACACCAGTGTTGTACCTGTTTTTCCAGTAGAAAACGCTATAGAGATTTGTGTGATTAGGCTAACTGAAGAGGCTAAACGGTATGGTCTGATTGGCTTTCATATAAGAACATGGCACTGCGATCACGTGATATGGACAACCAATCAGTATTTTAAAAGTCCTTAGAAGATAAAGCCTGGCCATTCACTGGGATTGTTTTCATTGGTTAATTCTGAACCTCCTCAAAATGACAGTACCAATTCGAGTGTAGCATACATTCAAACAACGTACATACCAGTTCACACTATACACACACATTCATACCAGAGTCATATAGCTGTTTTGTGGTGCGTGGCCAGACTCTATCTTTTAGTGACACTAGAACATTCATATTGGAGGAAAAAGAATGATAGCGTCGACTAACTTCTGGTTTTCTATAGGGCTCTATATTCTAGTAATTATCTAAATAACGTTTCCTACATCGCTGCGGATGCTTTTCTAGAATGATATATAAATTTACAGATGCATAGTATATATCTCTTGTATAGAGATTGCAATAGATTTTCCTTAACGTCAACAATATATACGTACAACAACTAAATCGACCATCATCTCACCATTTTAATGGTTTCTGGCTTGACCAGCCGGATGTTGGAGATTTTTGTAATAATTCAAGGATTGCATAGCGGAGGAATACAAAGAAGAAATAGAAAGAGGGATACCGAGCGTTCGTAGGTATTCAGGTTTCGGTGCAAATGTGAGAAGTACTGCGAACGGGACCCTCATTCGATACCCTAGATTCCCCAGTGTGTTTTCTATTGTATTTACGGATCGCATAAGAGCACCTTCCGTCGAGAAAATACCTTCTTGACCATTGCCCTCGTTCTTCGCAACTTCCCTTTATTTTCGATGTCTTCGGTGGTGAGACATCACCAATCTTAGCACATGATGGTCACGTCCGTGCTGTAGTTTTATTATAGCTTTTTCGTAAGTTTACAACATGCTTGAAATTAGAATTATGATTCATCGACAACTCTGTAACTTCGTGATTTCTATGTTTCTGCTATTCCGAATGATAAATGATGAATTCTTGTTTATAATAGCTTTCGTTTTAGTTGCTAACGCATTCAGTAGTAATCAGACTAGCAATCGATTATTTTTCATTACATCTACGTAGTCTCTTAACAAAATTTGCTTCAATTCATAATTAATATTAATATCATTTATAATTATCTTTGTTATAATGAAATTTAATTCGAGAAAAATCATCAGTTGCTTCCGAGTGTTTTACGGTGCATTGTTATATTTATATTTAATAAGTATAAATATAATCAATATAAATATATTTACATTAATAATTACCGTCATGAGTTTATATACATATTAATCGATATTGTTGATGATGTACTAATATTAATCGACAGTCGCCTATTAGCGTCAGCTAACGCTATTGTGAAAATAGCAACTTGCAAATGACTGACCTTGGAACTCGTGGCGTCATCTACGAGCTGACACCCACCCTCTTTAACTTCTCTACGAACGCAGGCTCCAACACAGAACATCCCGCTTCTAATCGCCCACCGTTTCTTACACGATCGACCGGATCCTTCGATTGCATTGTTTGAAAGTCTGTTACGCCCGTCGTGGCGCATTAACGGTCCCCGTTCGCAGGGTACTGTTATAGTTCGTGTAATAGACGCATTTGCATACACCAGTGCACGATCATAAAAATAGTCGAAGCATGGGAACCTGATTATTGTAATTCTCAGGGCTATCGCACATAAAATGATATAAGCAGAGTATGATCAATGTGATGCTATAAAGATGCTTTGGAGAATTTTTAATTGGTCAATTCGTAAAATTCTTTCTTCTGATTGTACATTAAATGTTTCAAAGCATTTGTAGTGAGACTTTAACCACATTTAGGATTATCATATCTAAATAGCAAGAAAAGAATACATATGTATATATTTTGTTATAAAAAAAAATGATTTAGGAACAAAAGGAAAATATAATTTTTTTATGTAAATGTAGGTTGATTTAATAAAATCAAATTTCTACAACATAATTTTTATTGACAATTTTTATTAAAAACATTATATTTTATAAATATAAAATTTTAATCAATGACTACACGCAGATAAATATCATTCTATTGCTAAAAAAAGTGATTACTTAATTTACTTTCTTCCTTTTAGGTATCTTTAACAAAGAAAATTTTTTCGATAATAATCTTAAAATATGCTTATTAAAAAATTTTAGAAAAACTCATTATTATGTACTTAAAACGAAAAGTTTTTTTCTTTTGAAAAATATTATAAAATTAATCGAAGAAACGAACTTTTTATAATAAACAAATCAAATTTGTTTTAATTTAATAAATTCGATTAAAGTATTAAACTTTCTAGAACTCAGAATATATATTTTGAATAAATTTAATACTTGTGATGAACTTATAATAGATTTGCAGATATATGAACTTCTGAAATACTTGAAATAAATAATTATTACTTGCGTATTTTTCCGTGTACGAAAGTTTTACGACCTCAAAAAGAGTAGGTGTACTCTTTATAAACGAATACGGTAACCCAGCTGCCATAGCTATGCACAGCATAAAATCTGGATCACGTGGACCAATGAGCGTGTTATATAAATCAATATGGCGACTTTTGAATGCTCATTGGTTCAGAATATCTCAGGTGGTCCCACTATCTATATGCAGTTATTTTGTGCGTGATAGTATCGGTAGCCCTACAATGGTGTATCGCACGGCCTCTTTAGTCTTTATATCGAAGTTAACTTTGTCTTGTGCCCAATTTCTTCACCTCTAGATAACTTTATCCAAGAGATATCCCCCAGAATACAATAGAGATATGCCCTGGATAAGGTTACCCACAACTTATCTGGAAGTGAAGAAATTGGGCATTAGGCAAACTCGATGAAAAGTTCAAATTTTTGATTTTAGTAAATTTTTCGCAGTTGATGTCGTCGATCATGCATTGCGAAATAAATATCTCTAGGTATTCTATAATCTTCAAGAAATACCCATCATTGTCAGTCATAAATAAACATGAGGTTTTAGTAAAATGGTTTTATTGTAATTTTATTGAAATTTTGTTGCCTCATAATTGTAAAGATGAAACACAGACAAAATATGCTAACTTCATAGGGGTTTATCTTTTATAAGATACCGCCAATTAAAATACAGTTAATGGAAAATAAAATTTCAATGTTATCCGTCGGTATTATTCTTCCTTAACGATTTTATGATAGGCATTAATACATCCTCTCTAATCTTTCGTCGCGAAATATCAAGCTGTCGAGTTTACATCACTGTCGCTATTATCTAGACTGTCACTATCTGGGATCGATATATGAATAAATCACTCTTATTACTCGTTAGCGTAAGTGATCTTTAACCTTCTCATTAATTACCGTTATCTTAATTAATGTTAATACCGTGTTGGCGGTATTAGTTATACGGAATTCTTTCACGAGGAATGTCTTCCGTCACGATCGCTCGACGTCGTGATTCCGATAACACGACGTAATAACGGGAATGCACCAAGGTAACAGTTGCACCGGCAGTCGCGAGTAGAAATCGCGCCGGAGAATGTGCGTATTTCGAAGCTCGACTTCTTTTTCGAGGATCCGTTAAGCGTTTCGCTGTGCGCTCATCTTCCGGCTATAACGAACGCGAGCGAGTCTATCGTTAAGAAGACGTAGTTTATCCGGCCGTACGAGTCTTCCCTTCACCGATTCTTTCCCTGATGATGTTTATACGAGTATCCTGCATATAGGAATAACGACGCTTCGGCATAACGGTTTCGCGGTCGCCACGTTGTTTTCGCAAAAAAAAACATGGGATGCATCCTATCAGCGGAGGCACGCATCATGTGAATCATCACACGGTTCATCGTAAATTTATGTCTCGTGTGATATTCCACGAAAATCTACGATAAGCTTGGATAAGGGGCCATTTGAATTACGGAAGTGTCTTCACTGATTTCGCAACTTTTCAACATTCGTCACGGAACACGAGGCAGCGCGCTTTTAATTTTAACTTTACTTATCAATAAGGGGAAGAATAAAGGGATCTCTGCGTTCTTCAAGGATTTAATCTAATTTTAGCTCTATCGATGTTAACAAGAGTAAATAAGTGAGGTAAATATAAAACTTTTGCATGGTACTTTTTATCGTATCGATATTAATATAATAAATGAAGTACAAGAAAAATAACAAATTTTATGTATTATATAAAAATTATATAATTCTCCGCGTATAATTTACCGTGTTAACAAAATGTGCATACCTCGAGATTAACTTTTACTTGCATTCCGGTTTGCGAATGTTGGGGTAGCACGATACCAGTTGAATTATGATAAAACCAGTTGGATTGACTTTATAAAGTTTTGTATCTCTTGCATTTTTTATTAGTTTAATTTTAAAATCTAGGTCGTGTATTAGGCAACAACTTGAAATATCTCTCAATGCCAAGACAAGTTAATGAAACATATTACAGGAATATAGCGTAATTTGCATTTACATCGTAATAAGTTTCAATAACACTTATGAAATTCTAGATTCTTTCAATATTCTAAACGTTAACGTAAGACTTTATCCAGGATTAATATAAAATGTTGAAAATATTACTCAACCTGCATTCAGACTGTAATAAAACGAACTTGTTAAGATTTACGTAACTGATTAACATATAATGAGCACTAATGTAGGATATTTGTTCCGACATCATTATGAATGTCCTGGGGATTAATAGAAAAAAAGAAATTATTGGAATATCGTTTGTTCGTTATTTGCATTCGGATTGTATAATGAGACGAGCTACTTGAGTCCATATATCTCATAAATATTCAATATCGAGTATTAACGTGAGACATCTGCTCTAGTAACGCTACAAACGTCCCAGATATTAGGAAAAAAAAAATAATGTTAGAAATATATCGTACTCGATTTGCATTCACGTCGCAATAAAGTCGCACTTAATACGTTTTGTATTCTCAAACGTCGGAGCAACTGCTCGCAACGTCGATAAATGCCACAATGTCACCGCGTTCCCATGAAATGACAAGCGTTTTTCTCTCGACGGCGTTGCGGCGTTTCCGCGAAAACAACGATGGAGACAACACGCGAGCGGGTAAGACGTGTATCGCGATTTATCATCGCCGGTGGAGATAAACAGATAGATCAAGAAGGAGAGAGAGAGAGAGAGAGAGAGAGAGAGAAAGAGAGGAAGGAAAAACGAGTAAAATCATCAGAACGTAATTGACGAAACATATATTATTCTGCTTCTCGCGACGTGAAAAATAAAAAAAAAATGAAGAAAAAATGAAAAGACCTGTTTATCCGGACAATATTGTGCATGTGTCGTAATGCGAGCGTGATGTCGGAGAGATGAACGATACTCTCGAGATTAAAGTGCATGCTCGGAGAGCAAAGTATCGTAGTGACATAGTTGGCCACTTGCTATACGTTGTTCATTGTGCCGCTATATTATACCGTGAAACTGTACTAGGCATCCTTTCTCCCTTTTTTTTCCTTCACCGAACGTTGACGGAGTGAGCGACGAAAACGACGATAGTGGCTTTATCGCGCGGAGATAAAGTTCGGTGCGTACGCAGCGTGGAGGCCACTCTAGCTTTCTCTCTTTTTTGCTCCCTTGGACTGATTGCTCTCTCTCATCCTCTATCCGCCTCTTCGTCGATTTCGTTCATTCTCACTTCCTCTTTCGCGCATAAGGGGGCGTGCACTGACGCTTTTCCTCGAATGGTACGCACGTGGTACACGTTGTTGCATCCGTCGCTTCATCTCGGCGGGTATGAATTTCTTTGACGATTAATTAGCATACATCGGGTCTCCGAAGTTTTCGAGGATACAGAATGTATTCCGCGGCGTCGCACGAATTTCCGTAATCCGAATCAGCTGGCGCGAGACATTCAAATAATCGAATTACCAAGGCACAAATAAACGGATGTTTAAAAGTTATCCTTTAGACGCATAAAACAAAGGAGTATTGTGCTGTGGTGCTTTCTGCGATACGTAGCAGCTTTCAAAAGGAGTTTGTTTTCAAGCAAAAGCTAGCAATTTATGCAATTTCACTGTCACTTCTGATAGACGCCTGCAAACGAAAACCTTGGTGGAAACTTGACCTCACTTCTTAATCGCTTAAGTGCTTGAAAAATATTTTCCATTACAGAAAATTCATTATACAAGAAGTTACATGATATTACACAAGACGTAGAAATAAAGTTCAGCTTAAGCTAAGATTTCTAAAAAGACTAAATTTTTTTTTACGAATCATAAACACGATTGTGCCACTTTTAGACTAGCATTCCTTCAGACAGACGGTTCTTTTAAAGATAACAATATTCTGTCGAAAATGGCAAAATTGTGTTACCACTTTATAGTGATCTCTCTCCAAAAAAAAAGGAGGTCATCAAATTTAACTCTCCTGGGGATTTCTTTTGAAAACTGAAGAAAAATGGAAACACAAATTTAAAAAAAAGTCAAAATTTATTCTTCTGGATTTCTTTCAAAGACTAGAAAAAAATACAGACGAATTAAAAAAAAAAGTCATTGAAACTTTGAGTGGTTAACTGGAGATTTTTTCCATCAACCGGAGAACCGCAGGTTCGTTCAAAAAACCGAAGTCTCAGGTTCAAAACTAGAAGAGAATGTTGCAACCGCGGTCATAAAATATCTTAACATATTATATTATATGACGCATAGATTATTTAATTTAAACTTTATATGGTGGAGCTGGTGATTTTTTCATCTGCTCATAAAGAATTAATAATTAATAAAAAATATACCATTTTAAATATTTTTATATATTTATTTATTATATAATAGCTAATGAGGAGGTATTTTTTTTTAAATATACTAAAAGTACAAAACAAAGAATCTTGAAACACCAATATTTTTAGAAAGATATTTTATATATGTTCATAGTTTTGTGAAATGCTTGGAAAGGATTAATCAGTAATTTTCTTTTGCTTTGTTAGGCCGGTTTCCCTTTTCTACTACGAACACCATCATTTAATCAACGTTTCAATTTCTCCACGAGTTCTGTATGCGAATTCCTCACCGTAGCAGTTTTATTAATAAAGGCACATAAAAGGTATACCTCTGATTGAAGATTAGCGCAGTGCTGTTACAAAAATTACGTTCAACATACCGGTATACGTCTACACATAATTCCGTCGCAGCAACAATTCAATGCGAAACACATTTATTAGTTTTGATAACTCGGAACTCGCACATTTCCACTACATCATCAATGTGCTACCATTATTATTTAACACATCTTCCCTTTTTTCAATGCAAAATGATCCGTATGTCATACATTTTGTTTATAATTAACTGACACGCTAACGCGTTTCTTTATCTCATGTTATCTCGACATGTAATCTCGTTGCACGTTCTCACGAATAACACTATCATACCATCAGTATATCAACACTGACATGAACAACGATACGTCGACGACTCTCGAACTCGTGTGATCATGAAAGCATCGTCCACGAAAATAAGAAAAAAGAAAAAGAAAGAAAATGAGAGAGAGAGAGAGAAAGAGAGAGAGACTGAATTTAATCGAAAACGATATAATAAATTAGGAGCAAAAAGTTATGAGCTACTATCTCATTATCAAAAGAAATATTTAAAGATATACTTCAGAAAGTTACGAATCAGAAATACATTAAAATATTTGAGAGATCTAAGAGATCTATATGTAAGATCATAATATATTGTTTATTATATTGCGAAGAAATATGGTCCCCGATAAAAAATAAAAATATCTATCGATAAAGTACAAGTTTCTCTTAATTTTCCGTAAGATTAGGTACAGTTAAGTGATCGCAAATAATGACATACAGTATACCACTAACTCTATGTGATATTCCTCGCTCTTCGCTCTGGCAACTTACCAGCCTTACTAAGCCAGCTAAGAAACCAGTCGTCCCTAAAAAAAGAGAAATAAAAAGAAATGAACGCGCTTTCAAAACCTCACGATTCGCACCTTTAGGAGAACGGCCTTGGCTCGCGCAGCCACTTTAGGGTCCTTTAAGGATACAGGACGCGTCCTTATTACAACGCATGAGTTTATTAACGACGCGACTGTAACGACGACGGGATTACTGACATTATTGTGCACGTGTGCGCTCGCACGACCGGTCGCGGAAATTAAGGTTTGCTTTGCAAAACGCAACGACCTACAATACTACAAATGCCGCGGAACCGTCGTGTGTCTTCTCTGACCGCTCCTCCTCGCCGTTATCCACCACCCCCTCTCGCCGTCCCTGCCCCCGCCAACTCCTTTTATACCGCTCGGAACGTATCCCTCCTCATCCTTTCGGTTTTTTCCTCCCCTTAGCAGCCCCTTCTTAGGCCGATGGCCTCCCCTCTCTGCATCGGCCTTTGCCAACCACCCCCACTTTGCAGCCCCCTTGCTGAGCACGTCGCCAGGAAGGTACAGAGTTGTCACAAATTTTTCGTCCCAAAATTCCCTGACATTTCTCTGATTTCCAGACAAAATTTTTTGATTTTCCCTGACTTTCAATAATACATATTTCGAAAAATTTTTTTGAATTTTCATCCTGATTTCAAAATCGTTAAATATTTTGTTGATAGAGCAATTTAACATAACAGTGTAAATTACTATTAATGTTGCTGATACTGCATTTAATTATTAACCCTTACCGTACTAATATGGGTAACTAGTGACCGAGCGATTCCTGTTCGTGCAAGTTTCTTTGAGTCTTTCGGTAATTATAAATTATACTACATTTTATTATTTTCCAAAATAAAGAATCAGTATTTATTCTAGAAAGTTGAAAGTATGTTGGTGAATTTTTAGAAATTTTTTGAATTATTTTGAAGAGGTGAAAAAAACGAAGACATTCTAGTGACCTTGATGGTATGGATGAGGCATCAAATTGTAGATGGTACGGTAAGGGTTAAGTAGTAGTATTTTTTGTCTTTTCCTTTTATGTATGAATACGATACTTTCCTTCTTCCTCTCTTTCTCTTTGCTGCTGTATTTAGAATATAAGGAACATAAATCAATGAATACAATTCCTTTTTTATCAAAACTAAATCCTGTTTATTAAAACTTCAATCTGCTATTATAAAGGTTATTTAAAAAAAAAGTCACAAAAATATGAAATTAACATTTATTTTATTCACTTGTTCATAAGTAACATAGAGAACTTTCTTAGATATAAACAACAGAACAGACTTTAAAATTTCGATGTTCTTAGGCTATGTTCCGATATACTACCAGTACTGAAAATCTATAGTGTACGTAACGTGCACTATAGAATTTCAGTACTTGCATAACAGAACATAGTCTTAGTAAAAACATTTTAGATCTCTACTAAGTTTTACATAAAAACTAAAATTTCAAATCCTTAAAAAAAACCTTAAATACTGCAAGTTAACATAAAAAATTGCACAAGGCTCTTAATGGAATGTTAATAATGCCAATGACGTTATTTCTTCATCAAGAGCACTTAGTTCATTAGTTTTCTCTGTCAACAGTTTTGCCTTCTTAGCCTTCAATTCTGAAATTTTTTGAAACAAGGATCTTTTTTAACAATCTTTGCATTTTCTTGTTCTTTCTCAGAGCGCTGCTTTTCCAATGCTTTACCATACATATTTCTCGCATTTCGATAAGATAAAATCATCTTTTAATCTCTATTATAAGTTTAATGAGATCACCAGCCTTAAGGCCATCATAAACTTGTTTTTGAAATATTAGAGATCTAGATAGTTGATTTTCAACAATACATTCCTTGTTTATCGAAAATCCTCTTTCCACAAATGCTTGACCATAACTCAAAATAAGGACCTTTTTCACAAAGACATAAAAATTCTGGAAATTATCTTGATCTTCAAACAAGTTTCTTCAGAAATGATCAATTCTTTGATTTTCCCTACCTGCTTGCATAAATCAATTACTTCTTTCTTATGACAAAGAACGTTAAATTCTTTCTCAATTTTATCACAGATCTGACTACTAGTAAACCAGTTTCTTGCGAAGAACAATTGTAGAACATTAGAAAGCCTATCAAGTCAGTTGTAGCGCAAGCCGTGAGAGCACATGAGGACGTGTAACTAAAATTCTGTGGCTGTGATGTACACATATTTTAAACTTCTTTACAGCCATTTTATTTTTCCAGAAAATTTTGCTACATTACTTGACTTTTCCATGACTTCCTTGACCATTTTCACATTCCTTGACTTTTTCATAACTTCCCCGACTTCCCTGACGTGGCAACCCTGACGTACCTAAATCTGTCGCCAATGAGAAAATCGTATATTAGATTCTTTGTTTTGTGAATAAGGAAGAGGGTGTATGTCATAAATTCTTCGATTTAAGAATTACAAACCATGCAATAAAACTGAATCTTATAATTATCTTTAATGAACGATATAATCAGGAAAAGATACCCGAATATAATTTATAACGTCCTTCGACACGACACACATCATTAGATTATATCTGTGTGAAATCTAAACTTCCATCTAAAAAAAAAGAGAAGATCGCATAATTGATAAATTCATACGGCAATCTTGTAGATAAGCCGGTAGTCTAAGTAGTTATTAGCGTTAGACACGTGTTATCGTAATTAGTAGCATTAGTTCGTTACCGCGAGCGGCCTTATTATCGTCTGTGCGGCGTAAGCACGCCGGTAAACGTAAATAAAAGCGCATGTGAAGTGGGGTCAAAGCTACAATGTACAACTCGCGTCATAAATCGCCGGTTATATAAAAAAAAAAAAAGGAAAAAGAAAAGAGACCGGTCAGCGCAGCTTCACGCTCGATGCTCGACTGCGGCACCGAGAGTGGACTTTGCGATTAATGCAGGACGCTTGCGATTAATCGCGGCGGCCGACACCGTCGAGAAATTGTATCGCGCTCGCCCCTCTCCTCCCTGATAAATTCCGAAAATATTTTTTTACAAAAGATCGTAAAATTCGCGTGCGCGAACAACACTTTTGCCTTATCGTTCATACGCCCAATCGACGTCGAAGCACGTCTAAACAGGCGCTTGGGGAATTGATAACCTCTCCTCGTTGTTCGAACTCCCACTTCTCTCTTTCTCTCTCTATTTTTCTCTTCATGCCGTATTAGAATTTCTAATGATCATTTCTTGCTACCGTTGTGCCGTACGGAGTTTTTTTAAACGATCTTTCCGTAACAGTGCTGTGAAATTTTAGAATAGCATCCCGCGGGACATTCGCTGTGCCACTTCTCTAAGTGATTTTAAATGCAAATTGTACAATCATTTATTAAGTGTAAATTTATGACTTGTATTTATATCCTATTACGACTCTACTTTGTCTATTAGTCTGTTATAATTCAACTTTGCGCTTGTTATCAGATATTTCGTTTTTCAATATTTATCTGTTCTATTTTTATTTTTTTTACTTTTGTAATTTTATTTTATGTATTTGCTTTCAATCTTTCTTATTTTGTTATTAGATATTGCTTTTTAGCACTTGAAAGAATCCGATTCTAGACGAGTGTTTAATAAATAACGATATCTCGCTTTGCGTTCGAGGCGCACTTAATTTTTCGCAAAAACAGGGCTGGCGTTCCAACGTAATTTCCCCGCAAGCAATGAAGATAACTAGATACGATGTTATGACGTGCTCAGGAACTACAGTTTCAAGGACAGTCCTCTAGTCCCTGGGCATTCGAAGCCACAAGTACGATACTGCGCAAAGGAAAAGCCGAGTCCAGGTTCATTGAACGTAAATTCGTCGGCAGTAGGCGCGAAGTAGTGATAAGAAACCAAGCGTTGTTGGTTTCCGAAGTTTTTAACGCTGCTTCCATAACGAGAATGAAATGCACGATAAAGAAATTTGTCCGAGGAAAGGGAAGAAAAGAGAGAAGTAATATTTGTTGGGAGACTCTCCATCACGCTATGTGCTACATCGGAGATTCGCGAGCAGTTGGATTCGAGACCACGGCCAATGTCCTGTTAACGCGATGCACGTAGACATTACGCGAACTCCCATCCCATCAACGCGACACAGATCTCGAGTGCTGATTACTCGTTGGATGGATTCGCGCGGGCTCGGCGGACTGTTCGTGAAACTGGCACCTCGATAGCGGACAATGCGTCACAAACTGTTAGGCGCTTCAAAGTGAGAATTCCGGATAAGGAGAAACTCTCTCTCGCGTGCGCGAACAATTCAGAATGTCGTCTCCAGAAGCGGGATTTGTTCCGTTCTGGGTCATCGTCACAGAGTTGTATGATACGTTTCTGTTTACGATGACGTACAAGTTGATCGAAAAACGCTAGCGCGATAAAGCGCGCGAGAGAAGAGGGGTATGCACGAACGCTTATTTTAGCTTGTTCATGTTGATTTTATTTCAGAGTAAAATAATGAAGAATTCATCGTTGCGGCCTAGATTACCGGAATTATATTACATATTTGTAATTATTTACGCAGTAAAAAATTTTTCATCGTTAGCAAGTAACTGTACATTGTGCGAACAGAATGGAAAATGCTTTTTATAATTAAAGAACTTCAATTTTTTCCATTACAAATGATGAAGAAATTCCTTGAGTTTTAAATCTGTCATTAGTATAAAATAAAATTTTAATTGAAGTTTACGAGTTCTCTTTGTTGCCACAATCTTTTTTAACCGAAAATAACGTTGCTATCAATTTTGCTGAATTGTAAGAGATTTAGAATTGAAGTTTTCGCATTAAATTTCGAGAAACATGCAAATAGATACAATTTACTCATTTAATCGTGAATGGTTTCTATTGTACAGAATTTTCTGGTTTGTAAATTTATCAGATAAAATGTTTAACGTTGAAATACTGCAGTAAATCCATCATTTGTAAACGAGTAAAGAAACGTGAGTCGATAAAATAAGGCATGAACTGTATTCGAGGAATACAAACGGTAAGAATCGATACGTTACAATTGTCTTATCAAAGTCACATTAATCTTGAAGTGCCATTAATAATGATGCGACTGTCTTTATTGAAATCTATTTTTCCGTCCGTCTCTTAGTTACCGAGAGTTTCAATTTTACGAGGTGTATTTTTCGATAACATTAAACGTTCGTTATTAATGAATAATGATGTTGATAAGTCTCAAATGAGATACTACGAGATGTTAAATATCGGAACTACAACAAATTGCTAAAAATATTTTGTATTTCCGAAATATTCAAATTATGACACGTTCAAGAACAAATAATATTAAGAAAGAAGGAGTAACAAGCAAATGTAAAAAAAGCATACAAAAGTAAATTATAATTAAAAAAGAAACTAGCTGTGCTAAACTGTATTTTTGCAGGTCAAACAAGCTTTCAAGAAAGTAAGTACTAAATTTTGCAGAGAGAAGCCTTTCAAGCTTTAAAGTCGATTATCCAAAAATTGCATGACTCTGCACTCTAACCCAATTCCTCGAAAAAAGGCGAATTAAATAGGAATAAATCAATTATTAAAAGTGTTCTTAATCCTGAACTTACCCCAAAGTTCATTTAAATGTTAAACGAAACATTAAAAAAATAGGTCACGGATAGTTTCTAAATGCAATTATGTTGAATATATCACGTGTTTATAAATAGAAAATGTTAGACCGAGGTTAGAAAGAATGGCATTTCTCGTTTTGCATTCACGAAAAAAAAAAAACGCTGATTTTCCTAAATAACTATTCTAACTTTTCTCTAAGTGGTTAAAAATATTGAATCAATTTTTAACGACAAAAATCTATTTCGACATCAAATCGATTCGCATTCCAGATGGTTAAATCTCGCTAGTTGAAAACTACTTTCGATCCCTTTGGCCGATGACCAAGCGGAACTCTCATGAAACATAAAGCACCTACCAAATTGTTTTTCCCGACTCGACCTTGTCGGTTTCGAGGCAAAGTGACGATCGATCGCGCGCAGTAACGGCGCGAGTTTCGCAAAAATCGCGCGATTGCCGGCATTAATTTTTCAGTGTTGTGACGGAATCTTTCTGTAGGGCGATTAATAATCGATCCTCTCGAATCCGGGAGAACCGCTGCAAAGAGCGAAGGCCGAGACCCGAGACCCGCCAATCTCCTTCGCTCGTCCTAGATTCCTAAATTCGTATAAGCTCGAGTAATTTTAGTCGCGGGAATATTACAGCGATTTTGGAATAACACGACCGTAACACGTCTGCATTTAGCGATCCCCGATAACGCTTACCGCCGTCAATGTCAATGGTGCTTACACCGATAAACGGTATGATAATTACGGTGCATCGAGCACGGCTAATCTGACGCGACGAATACATTTTCATCACTTAGAATTCATTTTCTGTCCTCGGTAACAAAGCGTTGCGATTTGTGACAATTAAATTTAACCTACCGGACGTGTCCCACTTTAAAATGCCGATCTTTATTTTAGTGACGGCTTCTTTGATCGATGAATGTTGTAGGAATACTCGCGTTTCACGAATCGACGAAATTGACCTGATCTCACTCCGGGCCAAGGGTGCGTAATGTACGTCACTGGAAAGATACTTTTCTGGATTCTTCGTAGTGTGCTCGCTAAATAATAATACGCAGCTGCTAATGGAAACCCACTTCGCGCTGGCTTCCCCTAAGTAGGTTTCACGAAAGGGAAAAGTGTGTCATGCACAAAAGCCTTTTTCAAATCGCCTTAGAGTTCTGCCGTTGTTATCATAACAATCGCGATATCGGCAAGCATGCGAAAATAGAATGCGTTCGCTCAAAAGACAGGTATACTGGAAATATGAAATACAATACAAAATTCTATTTTTTCGCGTTCCACTTTTTTTGAACGTATTCTCAAAGAACTACTTTGCAAATTATTCTTCCATGAATATTGTTTACAAGAAAATTTTCAATCTAATTTTTCCAAAGAGTTATTAATCTTTTCCTTCTTTTTAGAAATTCTTTTTTTTTTTTAAATAACTCTTCGCCCACACCTGCTGTCGTATTATCGCGAAAAAAGAAACGATTAACTTGCGAATAAGCGCATCGCGATCTGGCGGCCGCGATTATTTTCAACAATGCTTTCCTCATTACCAAAGCGCGACATTTTCATTATTATTAAACCATTCGTCGACCGGCGAAACCGGCGACCGAAGCGGACCGAATCGCGGAATACTATTACGAACGAGAGACAGATAACCACGTATTATAATACCGCGACAATAATTTATCGTAATTTAAGGCGCAAAATTCCCCCAGAGATTTCCATAAAGTTACTGACAACATTTAAACGACGGCACACGTCGCTTCGTAAACATTTGCTTCCTCGAATGCGAATGTTTCAGCTTTTCCATACAGCTAATGAGACTTTCGTTAATGTGGAAATTCATGGTCTCGATATTATGTTAAAATACAATGCTGTCCCACGAAAACAATACTTTATGATCTAATATAATTTTCAAGTTGACAATAATAATACATCGATTATACCGTGATTACGTTAGAGCCACAAAAGTCGCGTGAAATGCTTCGCAAAATTTTATTCGACGCTCTATTAACATTTTTATCGAGTCGCATTTAGTTGTAAAAAATTATGCATTTATAAATTATACTTTATATTCCATAATAAAAAATTTAATTACATTATTTCAATTTCAAATGTTTGAATAATATTACAAAAAATTTTAATTATGCTCAACTGAATAAAAAATGAATTAAAAACTAAATTTAAAAAAACATGACAGCTTTATGGCTGTTCATAACTCTCGTGTTATAACGTCAAATACGACGTAATTAAAAACGTAATAAAATTAAAACTTTTAACAATCTATTTTTGACGGTAAAAATTGTCGTTCTTTTCTAAAAGAAAGTATTCGTTATTGCAAGAGGGTTAATCGGATTCGAAACGGAATTCTCGGTACGGGCCTGCAATGGTTTGCGATGAGAAGTCTACCATTCCCTCCCTACCTTCACCCGACCTACCTCTCTTTCTTTCTCTCGTCCCATCGTTTCGGCTCTCGGCGTAGATAAACCGGTTCCCTGCTGATCACCCGCTTTTTGAGAAAAAATTGTGAACCAGTTTGTAAAACGAAAAAAGCTCTCCTCGCCATCCGGGGGCGCCCCTTCTTCCCCGCTTTGTCCCTTTCTCCTGGATTCTCCCTACCTTTTATCTTTCACCGAGGATGAGAACCACAGAGATTCTCTGCTACCAAACAACGGAATTTCGATAACGGAAAAGGCCATCGCGAATTTTAATTGCTAATAAAAACTACCATTTTTTTTTTTAAACTACTCGACCGCGACATGCACGGACGAAAATCGCGGACATAACATGATAATCGTCGCTTTTTTTGCAAAATAAAACTTGCAAAAGAATAAAATCGATTCGAAAATGGCTTTTAAATAAATCATTGAACATCAGTCATCTCAAATTAAATAGAACAAATACATAATGTAGCATCATTGTTCATATCCAAACAAGATTATATTGTACTGCAGTCTTATATGTAGGTCCATTTTACTAAAAAAAAAAAAAAAAAAATAAAATTCGTTTTATTTAAAAAAATTATAAAAAGGTAATATCAAATAAGAGAAAGATTCCTATTTTTGGTCAAAACGGATCTTGGTACCTGATAATATTCATTTGTAAATTTGCAAATAGATTTTTCAGTCTTATATAAATTGTACACTGACATGGTTTGACTAGAAATGCAATTATAAACCGAAGCTAGCAATAATATCATGAATTACACTGATCGTCAATTTAATAAGCATCATACTGCAAAATCTCAATAACAATTCAAATCATCAATTACAAGTTATATTTGCAAACAATAATTTGCAATGTCGCTATTGGAAACGCAAAATAAAAGATTTCACCAAGTATCGCTATTTTTTCGACTGGACAGAAAATCGTGATCTGGCGGGACAAGATCAGGCGAGCACCTCGTTATTGGTCGAGCGCTTCATTGTGTAGAGAAACAGAATGGAAGACGTCGCATTTTCTCAGACGCTGAAAAAGTTAAGCTTGAAAGGCGCGTCGGTCTCGCCGCGACGCAGGCCGTCTCGGCGCTCTTCCCCGCGGCGGTGGCTATTGATTTTCGAATTGGTTCAAAATTTCCATAATACCGTGACGGCGGCGGACGCGAGGGTACGCCGAGTACGTCGGCGGGGTCGACGAGCGGGAGGGAAGAGAGACGAGCAAATGAGAAAGGAAGGATGAAGAGAGACATAGTGAGACGGAGGGGGAGGGGGGGAAAGAGAGGGTCATGCAGCGATGAGGGAGAGCGCGATGCAAGGGGGATGGAATCGCCATCGGCCTCGGATGGTTTCGAACTTGGTAAAGTTCAGGCGGTTCAAAAGAGACACCCCTCGGCACCCACTCCTCTCTGTCCTTTCGACTCGCGACACCCCTCCGTGATTCACCCTGTTCACCCTCTCGGAACTGCTGTCTCTCTTCCTCGCTCTTTTTCCATCACCCCTATCGCCGCTGAGCTCGCCTTTCTCCGCGGCTTGTCTCTTCGTCCGCGGCTCACCCTCGACTGCCTCACCCTTCCTCTATACCGAGCGCACCATCTCCGTTCTACCACTGTTTTACTGCTCGTAGTAGAAATATTCTTATAACGACAATGTGAAGAACTCGACTTATTTCTCGTTGTGTGACTCGTAACGACGTAAGAGCATTAGCAGATTACCTCTTTCTCGTTCTTTATTTCTTTGTAACATTACTGCACAAAATGATCTATATTTATATGCCTAATATTGCTTAAGTGCATTATGCGGATATCGATTATACTAATGATCACAATATCCAACATTAAAATCAACCCCCCCCCCCCATCATTTCAACAAACAGTGTAATATAAAAAGAAAAGGCTCGGAGGAACAGCTCAGTAGAGGCTGCTCCTGATGAAGTGGACTGCAAGGTTCACGAAACGTTGGCATTCCAAGAATGGATCTGGACACGGAGAAAACCCGCGAAACGCATAATCTTTATATTAAAATCAACATTAAAATTGGAATACGTTGATCACATTGTGTACAAAATGGATGTGTGAACCGGCTTTAGTGTAAAACTTGTAGCAGTTTGTCATCGCTCGTATACATTGATCACGCCATTGCAAAACCAGCAATAATGGCTAAGTTTTGAACACAGACTAAGGTTGCATTTTGATATTATTAGGATCAATACTGAAATTTATAATGTATATACATAACGTATGGTATACATCACGTGTAAGAAAATAAGAGGTTTGTTCGCGTCGCATGCTCCAATGTAAATCCAGAGAGCACTTGGATCACAGGTAAAATGGTGGCATTGGAGCAGATGGGTTCATATGCTCCAATGCTCAGTGACATAAACGGACTTGGGATAAGCGTTGCTGCGTTCTGTACCGTGTATAGAAGCCATTACCCCTTCCTTCCAGTTGGTAACATGGATCTCAGATTAGAAGATTTTCTTCATATTTTTTTTTTGTTATTGAAGAGCTAAGGTTTATGGGATGTACCATTATAATTTCCTGATCTGGTTTAATTATCATTGGTTTCTCTTGTTGCATACTATGTAATATATGCAATTTTAAACGACTTAGGGGTAAATATGACTGTTCGCTCCAAGAAGGAAGTGCCTTAAGGGTCGCAGCGTAAAAATCGAAAATGCTTGGAAGTAGTAGCGCATAAATCAGAGAATTATTTTGCATAGTCAGAGTATTTAATTTTGCAATTTTAAACGACTTAGGGATGACTGTTCGCTCCAAGAGGAAAGTACCTTAAGGGTTGCAGCGCAAAAATTAAGACTGTGTGCATATGATAGTGCATAAATAGCGCATAAATCTTGTGTCTAATTTTCCAAATGATTGGATTGTTTTTAACTGGTGGGAGGGGGGGAGGGGTGGCTGACTGACTGCTTATTCAGCCCTCCACAAAAAAATTTTTTTTAGCTAAACAGAATGAGCGCAAAAATTTCTCTTGGGGATAAATAGCGCATTATTATATAATTTTTTTCATTAAGATTTGATTAAGTAGGGGGGCCAACTAGGCAGACGTCTTCCTATGACCTGTGACAGATTAATGGGTCAATTTTAAGCAGAATCGTAAGACTCGTAACGTGTTATCGTAAAACTTGTAAGAATTCATGACTAATATTCTAATTTTATGCATATGTATCGTAAGACGTACGATTATTCATAAATAACTACGATTTCTTGTAAATTTTATGGCTAGTAAAAAGCTGTCTGTAAAAATATTATATAAAAGTATAAGCACTTAATACTTAGAGGAATATGTTACGAGTCTTATGATTCTACTTAAAATTGAGGCATAAGTTAGGTATAAATCTGTTGCCACAATATCATCCTGCTGAAAATACCTTCCGTTCTTACATTACGTCGGATTTTCCCAAAGCGTGAACCATCAATGTGATTTTCAGAACTGACAATGAATTTCAGAAAGCAGTCTGAGGCTGCGTTCGAGGACTCTATGAGCGCTATTGTGCTATTTTATCTTTATCGTTCAGACGTAAAACAATTGATGAAATAATATAATTGTGCGCTTTCCAAGTGCAACTTAAGTATGTACATTATTTATAATTATATTTTTTTATTTAAAAACTTTTAATTTATATTTTAAATAACATATTTCAAATATTTTAAATTATATTAATATTTTTGTATACAGTTGTTTGTAAAATTGTATTTAATTTCGAGTCTTCTTAACACATTTAATTTTTATAAAGTACGTAATTACGAGGTGAAAAATCATCAATAAAAATAATCATTATTTTGCCGATTTAGCTCCAAACGCGGTCTTAGGCCACTTTTCAAAATTCGCTGTCAGTGATACAAATCTATACCATATAATATGTACATAGATTTCATTGACCTTAACTAGAATGTATTCTTATTAGTCTGTTACTTAGTCATTAAGCTGGTTTCGCAATGGTGACCAATGCGATGATGATCGATGACAAACAGCTACAAGTTTCACGCTAAAGCCGGTTTACACATACACATTGACCACAACGTGATCAATTACGTATTCCAATGTTGATTTAAAAAATTTATCGATTATGTTGATGTAATACATAAATTAAAGATTTTCAATTATGTCTCAAGACTTAATCCAATGTAATCTAATATGACAGTATCATAATTATATTACATAATAATAATAATTTAATATTAATTTAACGCTCGAACGGTACATGGGTCTTTCGTGTCCGTGCTATTTCTAATAGTTCTTATTTCTCATATACCTGTGCACATGGCCCTATGCCCCCCATGAGAAAAATCTTTGTGATGGGGGGGAATATAAGGAAGCAACGGCGACAGGGAATCTCTATGTGTTGTCGAGCAGCACAGTTGCAAAGTTGCGTGAGGAATCGAGAGATTCATATTTATAGTCGGAAGGTGCCTTTTTCACAAGTAAGTGAATTCAGTTATTTTGCTATTTTTGTATTGAGTAGGCTTATTTTATCGTATTTATATTTTTTTGCTGTATTCACTGCGGGAAGCCGATATGCGAAGTCCACAGATCATCGATATGCAGCGAATGCATACTATAAAAAAATTTAATATTCTGTAATCACTTTTTTAATATTTTTGTTTACATTAAAAATAATCATTTTTGCATTTTAATAAAATCAAAAACTTTTGCTTCAAAAATACTCTATTTGTCCATATTAAAAATATGACATATTTAGATGCTTACATAATTGCACTTTTTTGCATCTGGCTCGTGTAATATTTTTTTTTTGTAAATTATGATATTTGTACAAAAACATCCTACAATGATTTTTTTGTACATGTATAGCAAAATTATTAGATGTACAACTTTGCTTCCGCCGTTTTTTTCCGAAATTCGAGGCTTTATTTAAAAAACTGGGTATACATTTATGATTCAAAATATTGTCCATCGCTGGCCACTACTTTCTCCCATCTTTCGGGTAGCGTACGAATCCGGCGTTGAAAAAATTGGTCATTTTGAGACGATCCACGAATCGATCCAATTTTTTACTTCTTCATAAGACCGGAAGTGCTGGTCAGCC
>NW_017296157.1:1341046-1341285 GCF_001594075.2 Trachymyrmex cornetzi | reverse complement strand
ATGGGATCGAGCATTGTCATGCTGCAAAATCACTTTATCGTGTCTCTCGTTGTATTGCGGCTGTTTGTCCTTCAATGCTCGGCTCAAACGCATCAATTGCGTTCGATACCGATCGCCTGTGATTGTTTCAGTCGGTTTTAACAAATCATAATACACTACGCCGAGTTGATCCCACCAATACAGAGCATGACCTTGGAGCCGTGAATATTCGGTTTGGCCGTCGACGTGGAAGCATGGCC
>NW_017296157.1:1316802-1340580 GCF_001594075.2 Trachymyrmex cornetzi | reverse complement strand
CAGATACCCAAGTTTATTGTATGACGTCTATGATCTATTTATTTCGACCACCACTTACCGCTAAAGCCATCTATAGGAAAACGGCGGATGCAAAGTTGTACACCTAATACATTCTTATATCAAAACTGAATTATTTTCTTTTTCTGGTGCAGAAAGTAATTTTCATAATTTTTCTAACATTTTTTCCAATGTTTGCATAGCAGAATAATTTGGTAGAGATCTTAAAGAATATGTGTGAATTTTTACAGAATTTTTACAGAATTTTTACAGAAATAAAAATCAACTTAAAAACATATGTCTACTAACGTTTCCTTCGGGTCATTTTCAAAGTATGAATTTAAAATAAATAGATAAAAATAAAAAAAACATAAATAAGTAAATATATAATTAGAAAGTATACAGAATAATTACAAACGTAGCAATGTTTAGGTTTGAATATAATGCGTAGATGTCATACGATAGATCCAAGTAATCAAGTCAAAAAATTGAATTTCGCTGAGTATCCAACAACAAATGTATGTAGCAGTCCATCATTAAAATTGGGATGTACTTCGCAGATCGATGTAAAATGTAAAGTAAATGCAATAACACGAACACTGGTAACGCCATAATGCATAAACGAAATCAGATTCTACAGTATAAAATTAAAGTAATAATAATAAAAAATCAATGCGATATAAAGTATGACAAATCAACAATCTCTACGTGAGTCATATGCAAAAAATCGTAAAAGAATATCTTAAACTAATAATACGCAATCAAATATCATAAATTAAAAACTAAAATTTACCAAGTCAATCAGAACATAAAGTATGCTGTTCGAGAGTTAATAATCCAATTTACCATGTGCCTTTTGTGAGATTTTAACTGATAACACATGACATTTCCGATGGCAAAATATACGATTAATTTTTACATTGGTTAACACATTCTCGGCAACAATACGTTCGGATCATGTGAGTTGCACGCCTCAGGTTGTCGATACTGATAGTTTTATATGTAATAAAATCTGCGACAGATGTTTTCCTACTGAATTGTTTGCGTTTTTATAAATTACTAAAAATTCTGTGTTCTGTGCTGAGTTTAGATTCCCATCCGAGTGTCACCCAGGTATCACTTCATTCTTATTGTTTACTGAACATTAGACAAGGATGAAATGACACCCGGGGAGCACCCAGATAGGAATCTGGACACGCCTCTGTGTGATGCAATTCTAGTAATTTACTAAAACTCAAGCAATCTAACAGGAAAACCAGCATTATATGTTGCAGAGTTGATTACTATCGGTATATCAATAGAACTACAAATTCATCATTTCAGAAAAAGTAAGGATGTTTCCCCACAATATGACAAATGCATTATACGTAAATGTAGTATTTAAGCGTCAATGCATGATTTGGATGAAATATTTTATTATAATACGTTACATATATAACGAAAATATAAATAGTTTAAATGAAAAGTTCAACGAAGGAGTAATAGAAATTGAGAAGCTTAGAAAAAATATGGAGTAATTTAGGTTAGTAATTAAGATCATCAAATTGAAGCCCCATTAACATTCAGTTGATAAAAGGATTAGAGATTTTAAATATATAGTTGACATCGAAGAACACGTAAACATAATGAATGTCACATAAAACTAAACGTTTAATTTTACTCAAAGGCATACCGAGTATCCATGACTATATACTCCCGACTTTCTCTTCGCTTTCATAACGCTGGTCCATTTTGTTGCGTGGAAAAAAATAAAAAAATAAAAAATATTGTAACATAGAAATAAACATGACGCGCAATGCACTCGATTGAAATTTAAAATAAAACCGAAAAGATGAGTCTTTCCTATTTAAGGGGAATTATATTATATTGACGAAAACACTTTCTTATTTATTTTTGCTTTTCTTATACAAAATAAAAAAAAATAAAAGAAAATACACCAAAATAAAAATACTGTCACTGTTACAGCAAAATCGTGATTGTTACTGTATGTCGTAGTGATAGCGACCAAATTTGATTATTAGAGCAGAATCTGTTTTGTTACTAGAATAGAAAAAAACTGCTGAGTACATTTTTTTAGAATTAATTAGAGTCAATTTATTGATAAAGCGAAATAATGTATTCTTAGCAAATACTTTTACTGTTGAGTAAAATCACTACTACTTATACAAATCCAGCATGACAACAAACGAAATTTGTTGTAATTGATTTGTGTTATTACAATAAAACTCGATTTTGTTAAAAAATAAATAGATGCACTTCACGGAAGTGTCAACAGGTAGCGTATCTACTCGTAAGAGAGAGACAACGTATCTATCTGTAAAGCGGGGATGATTGGATCTGTTTCGTATTTCACGCAGTTCTCATATTGTGGCAACACTGGCGGCAATCATTGTATGATTCCTTTCAAAAGAATCATCTATTGTATTTACCCTTGACAAGTAAAAAAAGTAATATTTTACTATTAAAATTTTAGAGAGAAGTATTGCTGATGTAAATCAGATCCGGATTGTGCATTACGGATCGTAAAAACAATGTGCAAATGTGCTTTGCTCATGTAGCCAAATTGTTTCGCTAATGTGGCAAAAAAAGCTTTGATACAACTCTGACAAAATTTTATTTTTTTATTTGCAACACGGACGTGAGTAGTATGATACTGACAGACCTAAGCAGACAACTGTATGCACGCTACCCTCGACCAGCGAACCTCTACGAGGTTTTTATTCAAAGCGTTTATTACATAAAAAAAAATATTCTAAGCAGATTATTACAAAATAAACTTAAATTATGTTATTTAAAAAAAAAGCCCCTTTTATAAATCAAGTTATTAACAAATAAACTTCGGAAATAGATAAAAAATTCTTTTTTTTTTCGAAATTTATTTATTAATAACTTTTATTTGTAATTTTATTATTTGACATTTATAAATTGTTTCCGCATAAAAAATATCCAGCGTTTTGGCTCAAATAAGCTCTTGGATCTTTTAAATTTTTGAATCGTTAATTCTCTTGTGCCGTTTTGCAGTTTAATTTTAATTGTTAATAATTTTTCTTCCAAAAGGAGCCTTTTTTTAAACTAGTACATACACGTTTTGGGAAATATTAGGAAGTTACATGTACAATTTAAAAAACCCTTCTTATAGAAAAAAAATTAACAAAAAAAAATTTCGTAGATAGACGGGCATTTTTTCTTTTTGTTAGTAACTTTTCTTCCGAGAGAGGCTTTTTTTAAGGGAGGATCCTAATGTAACGGGTAAAAAAAACCGATTTTTTTTGGATAAATTGTTAGAAACATATCCGGAAAATGTGTTTCCAAAGTCTTAGATCAAAATTCGAAGTTGCACTGAGAGAAAAGATATAGTAATGATAACAAAAAAAGAGAATTATTCACAAATGGCCGATTGTTATTGGATTACTTTGTTAAAATTACAAAATATAATATTTTTTTGTAAGATGAACAAAATTTTTTTATTTAACAGTACAAATTTATTCGGTTACTCACATTTTGTAAATACCAATGTAAAATTTGGTTGCCATTACAAAATAAGTATCCTTTTAGTAATTTCAACAAATAGAGCAAGGAGTGTTTCGCGGAGCTATCAGAGATGGCGTGTCTTCTCGTAAGAGAAATTCAACGTCTACCTCTATAAAGCCGAGACGATTAGAAACTAATCTCGTGGACTACTTGGTTCTCGCCACACCATGATTAATCATGGTAACTATTTTTTCAGAGCACTGAGAGAAATATTTTGTACCAATAATCAAAATTTTGTTACTGACACAAAAACTATTTGTTGATATATGATCAATCAAACCGTTGGTTACTACGACAATATTAATTTGTTGAATTTATTAACTAAACCGATCATTTAATGGTACAAAACTGTTTTGTATGATGTTTATAGATCTTTTGTAATTAGAAATAGAACATTTTGTTACCGGAATAAAATGAATAATATACAAGCATCTCTCATTTTCTACAGAGTGATTATGTTTGGCGTTTTTGAATTTCCTTAGCTTAGCAAAAATATATATAGATTTAGAGCAATTGAGATTATTAATCGCTCTGAAAAAGTAGTTACCATGATTGATCATGGTGTGGCGAGAACCGAGAAGTCCACGAGATTAGTCTCTAACCGTCTCGGTTTTATAGAGGTAGAATTTCTCTTACGAGAAGACACGCCATCTCTGATAGCTCCGCGAAACACTGTAGTGGATTATTTTGTTGAAATTACTAAAAGAATACTTATTTTGTAATGGCAACCAAATTTTACATTGGTATTTACAAAACGTGAGTAACCGAATAAATTTGTACTGTTAAATAAAAACATTTTGTTCGTCTTACAAAAAAATATTGTATTTTGTAATTTTAACAAAGTAATCTAATAATAATCGGCCATTTGTGAATAATTCTCTTTTTTTGTTATCAATATCATATCTTTTCTCTCAGTGAGCGATTATAGTAATCTCAATTGCTTTAAATCTATATATATTTTTGCTAAGCTAAGAAAATTCAAAAACGCCAAACATAATCATTCTGTAGAAAGTGAGAGATACTCATATATTATTCATTTTGTTCCGGTAACAAAATGTTCTATTTCTAATTACAAAAGATCTATAAACATCATACAAAACAGTTTTGTACCATTAAATGATCAGTTTAGTTAATAAATTCAACAAATTAATATTGTCGTATTGGTAACCAACGATTTGATTGATCATACATCAACAAATAGTTTTTGTGTCAGTAACAAAACTTTGGTTATACAAAACATTTCTCTCAGTGCATCCCTGAATTCGAGTCTTATATCTCCGCGCACACGATCTAAATGCCATGAAACAAGAGGAGTAAGGATGATGATAGGCAAAATCGGTCGAATTATGCAACTCGGCTGCTGCACTGTAAAAAAAAGATGGAGTAATTCAACACGAATTGAGGTAAACCAACTCAATATCTCAGAGTCCAATACGGCGAACTAACTGTCGGATTGCACCACGAAAAATTTTAACTTCCTTCAATATCTTTCTTGTGTTAAATAAACATTAGTTCTATAAAATATTTAAGTAATTGACTAAACTATTATTGATAGTAACGGAACATAATTGTATCGTCAATTAAAATAATTTTATGAGCACGATGAAATAAATCTGCAATAGAATAGATTGATTGTAACATTTGATTGGACTATTCTACAAAGTAACGAGAACTCAATAGATTGTTGATAACAATTTTGAGGTAATCTCTACTTTATCTTCGAGTGAAGTAGATTTAATAATAGATTTAATAATGGTTCATTCAACTTTATAAATACGCTTATGATTATGCCGTCCCATAATTGAATTACGTAAATAATTAGTTCAATTTACTTTTCTGTACGATTGCTTTGATCTCCATGAAGAGGCAGATGTATTAGAATTACGCAGTTAAATCACTCTTGTGGTAGTTGAACGAATTTCGAATATTATTACATTAATCTTATTTCAGATCGGTTAATCATATACTTCGTTTAAATTTTTGAGTTCAATTAACTATGTGAAGTTATTCATCTAACTAGTGTAATTATATATCTAACTAGGCTTTTATTCTTCTTGACTTGATTATACTTCACTTAACTCAAATCGCGCAACTCTCAGATTTAGTTGTGTCGACTCTGAGTATTTTTTACAGAGTGTGGCCTGATATAGATAATTAAATTCCCCTCTAGATCAACTTATTAGTTTGATGATATTATTAAAATAATAATTATTACCGCACAATTAATGTGAGAATTTTTTGTAATTTTTTTTCCTAAGGCCCATCATTTTATAATTTGAAATTTTTTGCTTTGTAAATAGGTTGATCTAAAGTGGAATATTATTACAGAACTAAAATGCATTTGAATTTCTGTTTCAGACAAGTACAACAAGCGCTATTCTGCACGCCGATTATACTATCTGACGCTGCATAACCTTTGAGATCTATCTATATACCATATGTACAAACATATACGTTATTTAACAATGAAAAAATGCTGCGGAAATACTTAATAAGACATTATAATTGAAATAAAAAATACTTAACAGAAATACATATTTATATTTATCATAAATATAACACTGAATAAACTAATAATTAATTAGAAAATGAACAATTCAGAACTTTAACTTTAATACGCGCTAATTATTGCGATTATATTTTCAAACATAATGTGTTTTACATTTCACATAAGTATAACGACCGAACGTTTCGGCTCACTTCGAGCCATTTTCAGCGGCATAATTGCATGCAAAATCAGAAAACATTAAACTATTACACAGTAAAAAAGGAAATGTTAATTTTAACATTTTTTACATGTCCCAGGAGATCCACTCTAAATTTTAAATTAAAGTAACTCATTCGTCTTGTGTTATTTATTAACGAACTAATAATGTTAAATAATTGACACAATACTTTTACATTTATATTTGTTATTTTGACTTTAAGGGTGATTTAAAACTAACATATAAAATAAGTAGAGTACATAGAAGAGTAGTTGCAGTAACTCGTAAAAAAATGTTAATAAAACATTTTTGTTCGTATAATGTGAATGAAAAAACTTAGATATTAAAATGACTTTGAGATATATAAATTAATTGAAACAATTGTATTAAAAATACTCAAAATAATATTCCATTTTTAATTGACGTACGCAATTGTTAAGTTAGAAAAATGACATGAATCTAACACATCAAAATGTTACAAAAATAATAACATATCAGTTGTATGTTTATTTTACATTGAAGTAATAATCAAAATGTGGTAACACAAGAAAAATTCATATGTAGAATTTTTCTTGTGTTACCAGATTTTGGTTATTACTTCAATGTAAAATAAACATATAACTGATATGTTATCGCACGATTTTTTACTATTATAGGTAGTCACCAGTAACAGAGTGCAGCATGGGAAGTCTCCCCTTATATTAAATATTTAGTCTGTCTTTTAATAATATTTCGAATAAAGCTTTATATAAAATAATGTATAAAATATTTATATAACATTTAAAAAAATTAATAATAATAAATATTTATCATAAATATTCTGTGCTGTCTGGAAAACTACCGTCGAAGTTTGACCGTTTATACTCCAATATACATTCCTTTAACATTTATTTAATTTAAATTTAAGATATCATATAATTATTGAATGTAACCGCTGTTAAATATATAATCAGATTAGAGAGTATAAGGAGGTTCGCTTTACTTGCCCATATTTCATCAGTTTTGTATAGAAGATAGAATATCTCTTCTTGTCGCACGTGTTCTTATGCACGATTTAGAAGCTGCTTCCTTGGCAAACAAGCTTTAACTATTCGAAATTTCCAGAATCTTTCGACCCTACCATGATGTAAGAATGCCAAGTGTTTTGTTCCCGTGGTTGCGCAGTAGCAGCGTGAATGTAGGCAAAAATTTGATTGGCTATTCCAATATGCTAGCGCTATTATACGCAGCAAAATCAATGTAGGCCAAAATTTGATTGATTGTTTACAGTATCGCCATTATGTGCAACGGAATACCTGGTATCCTTATATCATGGATTCTACAACGTCGAAAGATCTAGAAAACTGGAATAGAAAGAAAAAAAAAATAGAAAAAGAAAAGTGGATGTATAGACGTATTCAAGTGAGCTCTGCTATTGATCGATATGACCAATCGAACTGTTGATTACTATGACGATATTAATTTGATGAATTTACTAAATGAACTAATAATTTAATGACATAAAACTGTTTTGTATGATGTTTATAGATCTTTTGTAGCTAGAAATAGAACATTTTGTTACAGGAATAAAACAATTATAACAATTAATATATTGTATACAATATATTGTAAATTCATCAAATTAATATCGTCATAGTAACCAACGGTTTGATTGGTCATATATCGACCAATAGTTTTTGTGCCAGTAAACAAAACTTTGCGATTGTTCATACAAAACATTTCTCTCAGCGTACAGTACCGCCGGCATTAGCATTACCTAAGATGCTCGATTGGTGACAAATTCTTGAATGTTGTTCAGGATCATAACCTAAATAACTGCATTTGTCAATCAATACCAGAGTCATCAGAGATGCCTCTTATTTTCATTTTTACGGTAAAAAATAAAGCCAATTATCTCATATATCATGGCCATTTTTTACATAAGAGTTAGATTAGATAAGATGGCCAATATGCATACGTTATAATGTTTTGATAATACTAAGTTTCTGTTTTGTATTTTATCTTTAATGTCAATAGTATTTATTACTTTAAAGCTTCAATGAAGTGTGATATCCAAATACTATTAAAAAATAACAAAAATAAAAGTATGTTTTTTGCATTAAAAAAAACTATGGCCATTTTTTTTATTCGAATTTATCTTACGTAACATGAACTTATCTTACCCCCTGCACTAAAAATTGTCGTTCGAAGTCGGTGTTTAAATTGTAGGTCCTCATATGACTTATATTGTACGTGCGCGACAATTATACGAAAGAGATGCGTTGCTAATAACGCAAGGCATTTGAAGAAGAACTACGATTATAGATTTTTAATATGGATAGTGTATATCGAAATCAATTGCTTTGATTTCAAAATCTTTGAAAAATTGTACAAATCATACCTTTCAACAGCTTAAAACCGTTATCTAAAAATGATGAAACTGTTACGTACAAAATTCTGAAACACATTTTAGGCTAGTGATAAACACACGCGCGCGCGCGCGCACACAACAAGAAAATCTTCCACCGGTAGAAGTAGGGTCTCGCGAGATTAGAATTGTTTACTTTTTTAATTGTGAAGAAAATAAATAAATGCATATTTGTTTCTATGATAAAAATGTGTTTTCATTTCTCCCTCTACATATTTGAAACAATTTACTACATATTATTATGTAATAAAAAACTGCTTTTCAAACATTTTAAAACAATTTCATTCTTGGGTAACTTTTAACCCTGCGACCGCCGTGCGTGGGAGTATCATGACGCGTCCGTTGTCCGAGGGTTAATTTGATTTAATTATTATTTTTATTGAGTAAATATTTATTTACTGTAAGTAAATGTTTAGTGGTATAAATACTCAAATAAATATTTATTAAAATGTAGTACATTTTTTCTCAATGTAATTAATAAATATAATGATAAAACTGGATTTGAGTTATTTTTATTCTTTCTAAGAATATTCAGATTTCTTCGTGTATTAAAATACATTTATTATTCTTTTAAATCTCAAAAAACAAATAAACAACAATGTAAAGAAGTAAAAAGTGTTATTCAATATATATCAATGAGAATGCTGTCTTATTTAATTATATTACATAATACTTTATCATCATATACTTGTAATCCTAATAATTTGTCGTAAAATTCACTGCAGAATCAGTCTTTCGACTGTTTCGGAAAAAATTTTATCGGAATTTAAATCTTAATAATACAGATCGGTTATTGATAAACAAATTCAAAATAAAAAACAGCTAAGAGCTATGAATTTCTATTCACTATTCAATGAATTTCTATTGTGTTCTATTCAATTTTATTCTATTCTATTCTATTCTAAAGGAATCGGAAAGAAGTATTTCCAAAATCTCCTGTATATAAATTTTCCGGCCTTGACCAGTCGTAGTTTTTTTCCAATTTAAGTAAAATCCCTCAAAAAGGGGCATTTTCCGTTAAAAAAAAATAGCGAAGAGAGTCATCAAAAATCGACGAGACAAACAGAATGCAATAAATCATATTAGATGTTAAACTTAATTCCTGCCGTTTTTCGTTTCCAAAATTGATTTGTTTCGAAGGGAAGATGAATGAATACCTTAATCAAAGTAATTTCCTCTATTTTCTACTTTATTACTAATTAATAATACTTTGATTAAGGTATTTCCCTTCGAAACAAATCCATTTTGGAGACGAAAAACGGCAGGAATTAAGTTTAACACTTAATAAGTCAATCTGTAATTTCAGCTCCAAATTACGTCAGTATAAATCGTTAATAAGCAATTATAATAGATTTGTATCATAAAAAAAACAGATCGTTATATAGGGTGTCCCAGAATGATCGCCAAATATTTCGTGCGTAGGTAGAGCGGACTAAATTGAGTTGAAAAGTCCTCTACCATTTTGTAATTTTAACAATAGTTAACAAAATAATATTTAATAAAAATCGCCAAATATTGGTTTTCAATAATTTTTAACTCAAGTACTATCAACTTTACAGAAAAACAGCAAGAGACAAAAATTATTTATTTTCTTTTCATAGAGTTCTGAGAATTTTTTCAGAATTTTTAGTACCGCATTTTCTCATGTTGGTAAAAATAGTTGTCAAAAATGCAATACTAAAAAATTGATAAAAATTGTTGAGAAAATTCTTAGAGCTCTATATATATGAGAAGAAAATAAATAATTTTTATCTCTTGCTGTTTTTCTATAAAGTTGATAATACTTGAGTAAAAAATTATAGAAAACTAATGTTCAAAGCAATATTTAGTAATTAATATTTTGTTAATTATTGCGAAAATTACAAAATAGTGAAGGATTTTTCGATTCAATTTAGTCGGCTTTACCAGTACACGAAATATTTGGCAGTAATTTTGGGACATCCTATATATCCCTCTGTGATCATGAAGGCAAGAAAAGATTATTTTTCGGTCAAAATAGGAAGATAGAAGTTTCGAAATGTATTAAAAGTCTAATTAAACAAAGTCGACTGTATTGCTGATGTATCGCTTATCTTGAAGAAACATCAGAAATTTTGAAAAAATCGTGACAAAGGTAAATTTAATTCATCATATATTCAGTAAATTTAATTTACTATCATATTTATTTGTTATCATATAAATATACGCTATTATATTGGGTATAGGAATAAGTTTCCGCCCTTTTTTAATGAAAAAGAAGTATTTATTTAAAGAAAACAATACAAAGTAAGTGAATAAACAATACAAAGTAAGTATAATGCTCCATCAGAAGCGACAACTTTCCCCCGCCTTTCAGGTAATAAACAGATTCCTCGAAAAAAGAAATCTGGTTCTTTCGAAGCGATCCATTTATCAAGCCATTTTTTGAAATCTTCATAAGAATTGAATCGCTCTCCAGAAAGGGCCTACAGCATGGACCGGAACAAATGGAAATCTGAAGGAGCAATGTCCGGTGAACACGGCGGGTGGGGCAGAATTTCCCACTTCATTCCTTCCAAGTATTTCTTGACCGGTTTTGCAACGTGTGACATAGCGTTGTCACGTAGCAGAATCAGTTTATCGTGCCTATTGTCTCATTCCTATTGTTTTTGTTTCAAAGCTTAGTTCAAACAAATCGTTTCGAATGAATATCAACTACTGGGCTCAAAAGCTTGAACACACCTTTCAAATACATATATTGCCGTTTTATCAAACACACAAGCAGTGCTACTAACGACATGTCCCTAATGGGCGGAAACTTATTCCCATACCTAATATATTTATTTATTATCATACATTTATTGATAAAAAGTTGTTAAGATATCAAGACATTCCGGAAATTAAACAACAAGGACTGCTTCTAGCTTTGAATAACGAATATGTTTATTAAGTTATATATGTATTTAAGTACCTATTCATAATATATATATATATATATATATATATATAAAGTTTTAATTACTTAATATATTCCCAAGATATCTTAATATCTTACAACTGTTAAATTTATTGCTGTTGATATAACGATTTCTTTCATGTGTTCCCGATATTTTTCCCGATATTAAGATAAGCGATATACTATTTGATTCCGCTTAAGTAACTCTTTAATATGATATTATAATTTGTACATCTCAAAACCATTTCATTTTAGCCGAAAAATAATTCGAACATCTCCTTTCATTTGCGAGTATTCAATGAGAAAGGAAGTGAAAGCAAAAGAGACAGAGGGGGGAGAGAGCGAGACCGAGATGCTGTTATACATGGAGAATTGCCGTGAAAAACATGACCTATCCTAACTTCGTGCTCAATCGCTTCGTGTCGTGATGACGCCGTTGCATCTGTAATGACCATGAAACGTCTTATAACGGGTTATCTTGCGAACAATCCTTTTTTTCTTAATCAAATTCTTATTTAATGTTTATTAAACGCTAAATTAAAATGTAATTTTCTCTCCTTAAATAAAAAAAGTGATGCAGATTTATTTGATTTAGATAAAATATTCTTGGTCTCGAATATTTCAACATTAAACAATAATTTCGTACGAAAGATAATTCCATAATATCTCGAATATTTTATCGATTATTATATATTATTATTAATTTTGATCAATCTATTCGACGAAACATTTTTCATTGATTATTAATGTATAAAATATTGATAGTTTCAAGGAAAGCACCTAACGATATTTGAAAATCGAAAAGTACATTACGTATAATGAAAAATAAAGTGAAATTTCTCTCTCGACTTTTCTGCTAAACGATATTATACTGTCGTTCTTTGTAGTAAACGTATTTTATCGAGTTTATTTTTACAGAGAAATTTAGAATCTTTTCCTTGAAACGAGGAAAGTTAAAGGCCCATTTAAGCGAAAACAAGAAAGTTGGCCGAGCGAAACGGCAAGTTCGGAATCTAGATCGATGATCCGATTTATTAAACGGTAGATTACGACTCTGTCGTTCTGTAACAGACTAGAGAAATTTCACTTCCGCGGTCGAGAAAGATTTGAAATATGTACGTCGATTTTCTTTAAGCAGTAACATATAATTTTTAGACTACGTATTAAAATTTAAGTTTGAATAATAACAATAAAGGTACTTCTAAATAATCAAACACTTTATGTTAGAAAGGGACAAGGAGAAAGTAATCATAATAATTATAATGTTTATAATAACGATGTAAACAATTACAATCATAAATATTGATATAAATCAAAAATAATTTAAATTTGTCACGGTGATTGCGTTTTCATGAGCTAAAATAAATTTATTTATGCTAACGAAACATGACTTCAAACGTGGCTTCGAGTAAAGGATTAAGCTTTCTCTACTAAAGGTCAGTTACAATTCGTGCATGTGAAATTTGATCGTCTCGTAGCTACGAAAGGTAGACTCATCCATCTCACGATACCAATACTTCCCTCGCGCGAAGCCCAACTTTCTTTGTTAGACAAAGGAGAGATGACTTTCGTAAAGATATTTATTGTCGATGTAAAGCATCGATTCTTCAACGCGTGGGATATAAAAGCTGCCGCGATTTCTCTCTTGCTTGAAAATTCTTTCTTGGCCAAATCTAGAATAGAGTTTTCTCCAATAGAATTTAATTAGACGCCGTTCTTTTTCATAACTTTTTTAATTTCCTACATTTAATTTCCTACGTTAAATATTTTGGCAAGCGAGCCTCTGATTAAAAATTCTACGCAAGTAAAATTCGCTTGCAAATTAAGACTTTACCTTCTATATACGTTATGTCGCCAAAAATTTCAAGTTACTTCGTACTAATTATTTTTATCTTTTTGAATTTATTATCACAGTTAATTTCTGCTTCATAAATGTATGTCCGTGGAAAATTACTTTAAAACACAAGTATAAGAGCCATGAAATTATCATTCCTTATAATGAAATTTTGTGCGCACTATACTGTGGTTTTTGTAGGAACAAACAGTATATTATATTTTGGGATCTTTGATTTGGGATTTATAAAAATTTCTAGGTTCAAACGAACCGAAAAATTCACAAGAAGAAATCTGAAAAATGTTACCTGAAAAAGGTAAAAGACGGACACAAAAGTAAAAAAGTACACTCTTAGCTAAAAGTTTGGAAACACTTACGATTTTTTCATATTTTATAAAAAGATAAATATTTCGGTGAAAAAAATTGTAGAAAAATTTTGCGAATCGTATTTTAGAGTGCAAAGGTAGGGATTTAAATCTGGGTTTGAATTTTTTGTACATTTTGTTCCTAAATTACGTAAAATTGAAAATTAATATTTTTTGTAACATTTTTGTCTTATTTTGAAGCGCAGTAGTTTAATGAGACACCATATATATAGAAAAAAATTTATTATAAAAGATGATATCTTAAAAATACCTTTAAACCTTAAAAATACCTTTAAAAAAATATTTTAGAGTATAAGCTTTCTAAGTTTCAAACTGCTTTTTGAAAACAATTGATACGATAATTTTTCGCAAAAATATCAAATTTTTTTATTTGCAAATTATTTTATTGTGCAAATTTTATTGTTTAAAAATTAATTTTTTCTAAAATATTTTTTAACTCGAAACTAAAGGTTTATGGAAAATAAAAGAGGAAAACGTTTGATACGCTTGATTTGTATAAATCTTTTCCAAAATTTTTTAAAAACTTCTTCGACAGTCATAATTTAAAACAGTTTTTACACAATAAAAAATTCGATATCTTTACGAAAATTCATCATACCAATTTTGTCAAAAAGAATTTCGAAGCTTAAAAAGCCTTACATTAAAATACTTTTATATTAAATTTTATTTCATGTGATGTTTCATCAAACTGCAGCGCTTCAAAAGAGTAATACAAAAATATTTAATAAAATATATGTTCAATTAATTTTTAAGAAAAAAATATCATAGAAAAAAATTCAAACGCAGATTTAAAGCTCTATCTTTTGTTTTAAAATACAAACTCGAAAACTACTCCACAATTTCTTTTCGTATTTCACTTTCGTGAAATGCGAAAAAATTGTAAGTTTTCCCAACTTTTAGCAGGGAATATACAAACTATGGGGCACATAATACTGACAAGGTTGCTCCGTAAAGTCTAACAATGCTAAGAAATTCCTAAAATGATTTTGGGACGAAAGTTCTAAGTTGAATTAAAATAGGGACCGAAAGAGAGAGAGAGAGAGAGAGAGAGAGAGAGAGAGAGAGAGGGACACAAAGAAGAATGGACAAAAGGTGACAAAAGGTGACAAAAGGTGACAAAACAGTTCGGCCACAAAGTTTTGTGTTTATCAAATAATTAGTAATGTATATTTACAAAAAAAAACGAACTGTGTCCAACAATTCGCAACACGTCTTTTAAAGTATCCTCAAAATTATGTAACATTTATACATCATTTCCATAATCATGAAATATATCATTGTTCTTTCTATGTGCTCCCTAAATTATTACAATTACGGTTTGCTGGGTTGTTACTTGAGTAATGATTTAATGAACACACAAAACTTTGTGGTCAAACTTATTTATCACCCTGTAGACAGAATGAACGAGTGAGTTAGTGTAAGTGTGGGCGCGTGTGTGTAAAAAAAGAGGTGGTTGGTGATGGTTTAAAATAAGAGAGAAACCAGATGGTCAGAGAAATATACAAAGGCCACAATCGGTAAAACAAGTGAAAAATCGAAAATTATTTGTTGCCAATTTCCTCCGGGCGATAGCTGTCACAAAAGAGAGAAAAAAAAAAGAGATGAAATCCTTGCAAACGCGTAGGATAAATAAAGGGAAATAGATAAAGGAAAAAAAGAAAAACGAGATTAATAAGAAAATTCAATAAGAAGAGATTAGTTTTCTCGTTGCAAGATTAAGAGTTAACTCGAAATCGGCGAGATAACAAGAGAGATGTTGAAAAGAATGACGTCGGACGAATTAAAACACGCGAGAATATTGTCTACGTCGTTCGTGATCTCATCGAAACTCTCACTGAACTTATCGTAGTTAGCCATTCTACTGCCACAATGCCATGACACATACAAAAAACGAAGGCATTAAAGACTTAAGTAGTAAAGAAATCGTAACATTGGATTCGCTACTGGCCTTACATCTTTACTGTAATTGGCCAATACGCTTGCTGTTTATGTCTTATTGTTCTAACGTTTCATGTTATACGTGTCATGAGTTTTAGGTCTTATTCTATTCGCACAAAGGACGACAGCACAGAACGTAGAAATATCCGAATCCCGCATTTGACAAGTGATTTAGAGCCGGTTTCACTAAGGTTAGCTCTAACTACGGTTAATGAAATTTTATTTCTCTGCGTATAGCGTTATGTAACGTACGACGTTATATGTGGCACTCAGCAGCGTACAGTACTGTGCAATAAATAACGTTATCATAATTAGTGCCACGATCCAGAAACAGACTATGATTAGAGGCGAATTACAGTTGTTAAAGCAAATGGTGATAATGAAAAGCAATAGCAGAAACTAACCTTTTAGCAGACGAATGTTAAAAAATGTGTACTAGTTTCTGCATTTGTTTTGCGTTCAAAGTGCACTCTTTCTTTCTGTTATATGATCTACAGATACCTTGAAATAGCATAAAATTTTCATTAAATTTATTTTAATATAATTATTCAATCATTAATTTAATTAAATTAATCTAATTAAATAATTAATTAAGTTAATTAAAATTCGTTATATAATAACAACAGTAATGCCGATGGCTAAAGCCTTCGATTATTGCAAGCTTCGAGATTCGTAGATTGAGCTTAATTAACTTTAGTGCAACGAAACCGATGTTGGCGAGATATAACTGTACCTTTCCCTATTAAAGTACAAAGGTAATGTAGCGGACAAAAAAAAAATAGAGCGGCAGCAAAACCGAGCCCATAAGAAAGACAAGTGCGTGGCCGTTCATTTTCCTGGTACGCTAATGCGAATGACCGGTGGTGGAGAGCGTCTTAATGTGCGCTGATGAGAACATAAGCAGTGGGTTGCAGCTGTCGGCATAGCAAGCGCCGCCGGCCGTCCACCCGTCAAGAGTAATCTACGTGGAATATCTAAATTATACACGGTGTCCCGGAACTACCGGGTTTTGTCGCGTTCACGAGCTTCTCGGGTGGCTAAGCGCCGATAGTCCCTTCACGCACGAAATTGCGAATGTTTTGAGACAGAGCGGCGAGGAAGTATTGGTGACTTAAGCGATCGAGTTGAAAGTCGGATGACAAAGTTCTATTTTTAGATTCTTTTAAAGACAAATTTAACGAAGAAGAATTAAGGAGGAGGCAAACGGGGAAGAACTTGGATGAAGTTTTATTAAGACATCCAATATATTGAAAAAAAAATTTTTTTTTAATTTAAATTAAAAATTATTAAATTTGTTAATTAAATTTAAAAAATTAAAAATCTCACAGAGCGAAAAAGAAAGAAAATGTTCTTTGAAATTTTTAGTAATTACATGGTTTAATTATCAAATTCTCTCTAAAGAACCATAATAGATACCCCGAACATTTTTTCGCGCTGAACACGATTCTGTCAGAATTTGCGTAGCACGTCGGGATTTTTAGTAAATTGGGATGAAATGGGCCAAAAACGCCATTTTTTTAGCGTTTTTGGCCCATTTCACCCCAATTTACTAAAAATCCCGACGTGCTATGCAAATTCTGACGACAGAATTGTATTCAGCGCGAAAAAATGTTCGGGATATGTACTACGGTAGTTCGAAAGGGAAAAAAAAATGATATATTGTCATTCTGTTAATTATATTATTATTATCATATTTTATGCGTAGATTATTTTTGTCTCTAACGTTATGTTATTCCGAAAGTTTTAATGAAACAAGATATCGAAGCATTATTTTGGAAGCCCTTAACAGCAATATCTGTATATCAAAATCTGAGGCAGACATTTGCAAACGTTTCTCCGTCAAACAGACCCATTTAGCGCAAAACGTGAGACTAGAGTACGCATAGCATAGGCGGAACAAACGCGTACCTAACAGCGAGTGAATAGCCATAGACACCGGTTCAGAAGCGCTTCATTATGCTGCCATGAAACAATTGAGCAGAACTATATTCCGCCGCGTGCATCGTACCATCCTACGAAGGGACGAGAGTGCGTTTCATGCATTCGAATATTTAGCGTAAAGTGCTTCGTCGAACTAGTTATCGCGCGCATGCGAGAGCAATATATCGTCCCGCCAGCGCGCAAAGAGGGCTTGACACGACGAAAGAGTTTTCCAGAGATCCGATTAAAGCAAAACCGACGTAATTTCTGCATGTATTATTATTACATTCTGAGTTAAACGAGCGATTAAAAATTTAATCCGAAGAGACCATATAGATCCCATTAAAACTTATGAAATGTCATCACTGATAATAATTTATCTGTATCTTGATAATATCGATCAAAAGTTATATTATTGTAATTACGAACTATTAATTCCTTTAAATTCAAGAATTTTTCTTTCGAATTCTGAAACAAAAGTTACGGGGAAGTATATTAATTCCTTTAACTCTCTTCAAGAAATTTGCTTTCAAATTCTGAAACAAAAGCGCTATGGAGTAATTCGAATAAACTCATTCTAATTTTAATTACAATTTAGAAAATATTCAAATATTTTATTCATTAATCGTATACTTGCATTACGATTGCTCGCTTCTCATACCAGCTTATTACATATTTTATATAAGCGATTGGAATATTACATTTTACTTTCCGATTCGATACAGCTTCATTTTTATATTTCACAGTGTCTAACTGGACGAAAAGTGTATGCGCATCAACACACAGAAAGAGAGAGAGAGAGAGAGGGGGGGAGAAAGAGACAGACTTACTCCGCAGCTTTCCATTTATAGACGCGTGCTCGACGCAAATCCGCGGTACAGTACACTGTAAAAAGTCAATGATGATTGGAATACTTGCGCGCGAGCGAACGAGCGACGGTATTCAATCGACATCAATACACACGCGGCGGGACGCGAATGTAATTGAAAAGCCGCGCGCTCGCTCGAACCGCGAACGAAACGGATTTACAGAGTTTGCGGATTTTTATTGCCGACGATTATTAATAGGTAGTCGGAGTTTCGATTAATTAGAAAACGCGCGCGCGCGCGCACGTCTCTTAATGGCACATTCGAATTCCTTTGTTCGGATTCTGTTGCCAGGCTGTCCCCCCTCGATGGTACATAATCGATACCGTGTTGGCGCGCGAAAGTCACGTCACGATTCATCGTCGTGCCTAACGACGATAACGTAGCAAAATCTCGTTACGTTGCAAAGTACGTTCTACATCTCGCAGGGACGTTATTATTTTTTTTTTATCTCGGAATCAATTCGGATTTTCACAAAGTACAAATTACAAATATTACATTCGCGTTATAAATTATCAATGTATTAGAAAATAAAGATATACTACATGAAAAAAAGTTTGGTAATGGCTACCAAACGCTTAGTGAAATAATGTTAATTAAATTTTTTGGATGATAGGGTAAAATCAGGGATTATGGCACAGGCTACTAATATGGAATAGTGGCTTATTTTTTAAACAAAGCATTGCAATCTGGCGGCAATCGCTGAAAGTTATTGCAACTGTTACCAAACATGTCATAACAAGCAATGAACTCGGCCCGATCAACCGTTTTGCTACAATTAACATTTATTCATTTTCGTTACGTCAGAAGATTCGGCAGCTTTTTCTAAAAAGTGTCATAAACTGAAGGTAAGTCTTTTTAATGCTTATATTGTACAGATGCTTTTAATAATGTTGCATGAACAATATTATGTAGATTAATTGCTATTTCAAACTTGTTTATTATTACGGAAAGACTTTATTTGTCATATGACGACATGCAGGTAATGTGGAATACATCGAGGATTGAGAATATGAAATAGATTCTTGTGAATAATGTTTATTTTAGAAGCTAATATTTATTGTACGTCATAATTTAATGATTCAAGATTAATTTTATTCTTTATTGTCCATGCGTAATAACGTTCGTAATGATGTTATTATATTTTCTGTGTTATTGTACAATAAAAATTGAACAGTTTTCTATTTTTCTTGATCAGTTTATATAAATAAACAAATTTGGACTTTATTTATTGTGTTATTTATTGCTATGGTCAAAATTTCATCGGTATTCCATATTACATCCCATTTTTTAGACCCACTCATTTTCTCACTTTTTACTTTTTTGTTAATATTGACGTTGGATTTAAATTTTGGCGACTTTCATTTATTGGATGTAGTAGCTAACATATTCCTCAAGAGTTCTGTGTAAATTTAAAGTCTTCATATGCATTTATATCGGAGCAAAGTTAATTTAAAAAAAGCTATTCCATAATCCCTGCTTTTACCCTATAATAAAAAATAATATTACTTTTCTTTCCTAAATATTTAGTAAGATTAGTAGTAAACGGTAAACTCTTTTTTCAGTATACGAATTCGTGACAATTATAATAAATGTATTACGAAAGTTAAATACAGCGATATTTGTAATATAATAATACAAATATAGTGTTTCCGTTTATATTGGGAGGAGTAATATTGTATATTATAGGGAATATGTACATTTTCAATACCTAAGAAATACTGTCGTAGATCTATTTCTTAATTTGAAGTCGACCTTAGGTATTTCATTCCTGTAGCTCATTTATTTTTAACGTTTAATCTCTTGATAATGAGAATGTTTCAAATTAAATTTCTGCTGAAATAAAATCTGCTCTGAATTAATTGAAAAATGGTTTTATTGCCTCAATTATATTTATATACCTATTTACGCGCTCTTAAAATTTAAATTGCCATTAATTCCCTATATTAGATAGCTTCCTAATTAAAGTGAATAAATTTTTAATAAAGAAAAAGATCATAATCTGTAAACTTACTAAACAACAGTCATTAATATCAATATCTATATTGTAAAATATACAGACATTTTCGTGACACTTCTCAATGATACGTTCAAATATTTTTGACAAACGTGAATTTTTCCAAAACGATAATCTATTAACGAGAAATCTAATTAGCATTGTAACATGTAAATCAAACACACGATTCAAATTTCAACATGAAATAAATTGCAAAAAAAACATACCTTTCTCCGTTAATTACAAGTAAAATCTAATTTAACGAAAGTTTGTTTTCAGTCACGATTGCCATATTTAATATTGAAATTTAAACGTGGATGTGTTTATTGACCATACGTGTTTAACTTTCCCGAAAGAAAAATTCGCTTTAAAATTCTTTTAAAAAAATATCATTAAAAATAATATGTTAGTTTTGAAACAATCAGTAAGGCATACGTAATAATATGTAGGGATATGTAAATGATGATTCTGCCAAGCACATTATATGTTTTGACGTAAAAGGCCGACTCGAAAATTGCTGGCCGAGAATTGCTGTCGATATTTAAATTATTTTAACTACATTTTGTGTGCCGTGCGTAACCGGAGAACTCGAATCGAGTTACGCAGACAGAAAGACCGAGGTCGTGGGATGAGAGGACAGCGAAACCGAAAAAAAAGATGAAGATAGGGAAGGGGAACTGATCAAAGCGGGAGAGTAAAATTCGTGAAGATGGAAGAGAAATGGAAGAAAGGCAAAACGGGGATAGAAAAGTACACAGATAAAAAGTATAAAATTGGTTACTCAACCATTGGTTGGTCGAACTACGCAAATCATATAAACGACACTAACATCAAGCGTATATGTATCGCATGTTACATAATTACAAACGTTCAGTGTTAAGTTTTAATTCGAGGTTTAATCATAAAACCAAAAAAAAAAAAAATACCACTATATGTATTAAAACTGCGAAAATCCTAAAACAATATTTTTCTATGAGGAATGTCGCCCTAATTAAATTTAACATTCTGTAGAAGGAAAGCACGTGCTGAAATGTTAGAACTTCATGGATCGTCGACAAGTATATAGCGATCCGATTACATTTCGGCAGAACTGCTTGATTTTGTTTTTCCAAAGGAACGCACATCACGTTCAGCAAATTCGCCACGTTTCATACGCGGAAGGCACACGCGGACGAGAAGGTGAATAATACTGTACAGGTGAATAATACAAGGCGGTGATACACACGTGCGAGGGCGGAGCGCGCGATGTGCGCGTGCACGTGAAGAATCGCGTGCACGCGCGGATTCGTCCAGATTCGACTGGAGTCGACCGGAGTCGACTGGAGTCGACCAGGCTGGCCGGGTCGGGCTGGCTGCACGTTTTTCGAAACACAGAAAAGTTATGAAATATCGCGAGCGCCAGGCGAAACTTTTAATGCGCCGTGGTCCGGTGTGTAGTTGGCCCTCGCCTCTCCCTTATATAGGATATACACCTGCCTGCGCGAGAACCCGTCGCTATACAGAGTGCGAGGGCGGGAGGAGAGGTGCGCGAGCGTGCAACTTTTTTATTAAAAAAGTTTTTCGAAATAAAAATCAGACTCTCGTAGGGCGGAGAGATACGGCTGCATACACATACATACTATATAGTATATACGTATGTATACGCGCACGAGTACGCGCGCACGAAAGTGCCTTCGAGGAGCTGCGCTGTACGCGGTCGTACCGGAGAATACGCTTCGGGAGATGTATTCAGAAAGCCGGATATTGTAATCAAATACATGCGGTGTCTTTCTAGTAAAAAAATAGAATTTTAAATACAATTTTAGAAAATTTCCTGTTTTTTTGTATATAGTTTTAAATAAAGTATATGCACTATTCGACACACAAAAATAGGGAACACTTTCAAAACGTTCAAAATTGCACAATTTTGAGAAGATGATTTTTTCACCGAAACTCGGGGGAAAAAGCATAGCAGACGAAAAAGTATTTTAAAACTTTGAAACTTGTGTGTGTAGATACTTTAACATGCTTTTGGCTATTTAAAACAAAATTTGGATCTTTACGATTCGAAATCTTAATAAAGATCACATTATTATATTCCCCAAAATTACATACAATCAACAGACTGAAGCTTGATCAATTTTGTATCAAAAAATTTAATATTTTTACAAAAAATATTAAGTTTTTCTACAAAATGCTTTTTTAAAAATTTTCTTACGATTCTTCTCGACCAAATTACGCGATTTTGAAGTTAAACCTGCATTTTTTATAATCAACGTCGAAACTCGGCAAAAAATCATCGCAGACAAAAAATAAAAAAGTATTTTAAAGCTTAAAACTTGTATTTTTACATATTTTTCAAAAAATTTTATCAAGCTGTTGAATGCACGTAATTTTGAGAAATATAATAATGTAATTTTTATTAAGGCATAAAATTGCAAAAAGTAACAATTTTTCGAAAAACGGCCAGAAACATGTTAAAATACATGCTTCAAGCTTTAAAATGTTTTTTTTATTTTTTGTCTGCGATGATTTTTCACCATGTTTCGAAGATCTGAAAATTGTACACTTTTGAACGTTTCGAAAGTATTCCCTATTTTTTGTTGCGTAATATATTTTAAAAAAAGTTTATAGTAGTAAAAAGTATAAAAAAATTCTTTTTAAAAGATTACTCGAGCTTAGTTTAAATAGAAAAGTCGAAGAAGCACGATTTTTAATAAAAAAATTTTTATGAAATAAATTTCTAAGATATCTAGTATTATATAATAAAAGCTTTAATACTTTTACTAAAATAAATAAAAAATTTTTTTAAATAGTCAATTATCACATCTTTAATGTAAAATGAAATAATAAAAAATCGCAAAAAATTAACGGTTCTCTTCAAAAAAAAGTCTATGCACCATCACCGATTTCATTCAGAAACACGCAGATTGCGAGAATAAGGTAGAAACGTATATTACCAATTTATGTTACTAATCTAGCCTCGGTAACTGGAGACCGAGGGAGGCTTGGGGGCGTTCTTTTCCTCGGGAGGAAAATAATTTCGTTCGCGGATGGTTAACGAGAACGACAACGATCGACTCGACGTTGCTTCGTCCTGCGGAAACCGCGCTCCCTTCGTCATCTCACCCCCTTTCTCTTCCACCCATCCTGCATATATATATGTATATGAATATATATATATACATATATATATTTATATATACAATATGTACATCCGCCCCGCCTTACCACCCTAAAATCCTCCACCCGATTTTAATCTCCGACCGACGGAGCTTTTAGCTACCCCCTCGCGCGCTTTCGCT
>NW_017296157.1:1316327-1316617 GCF_001594075.2 Trachymyrmex cornetzi | reverse complement strand
CCCCGGATTCCCCCGTGCCACGGAATCCGCCCCTGTACCCTCTTGCGCGCACCGCACACAATACTCACCTCACAGAGACAAACACGCGTATACCTACATAGATATGTGCAACGCAAACAGGTACGCACGTGGGGCGCGCCTACACAATCGGAGAAACTGCGAAAGCGACGGCGTCGTACTCGGTGGCGGGGAGAGCAGGGGATGGAAGAAGAGGAGAACGAAGAGGACGAAGCACGAGACGATGGAAGAGGACGAGAGGGCGAGGGCGGTGGTGGCGGTGGCGGTGGCGG
>NW_017296157.1:1309238-1315747 GCF_001594075.2 Trachymyrmex cornetzi | reverse complement strand
TCCTCCTCCTCCTCCTCCTCCATCTCCTCCTCATGCTCCGTCTACTCTCTTCTTCCTCCTCTCCCACCTCCTACACCTCCACTTTTTAACTCTTCGTTGTCTCGTCTCTCCTATGGTGTTTTGCTGTACACGCTCGGATGTGCGGCGCGTAGATATATCGCGCTATCGCGGCGAAGAATTTCCAATATGATGGGCGCGCGGGCACAGTCGCTCCGATTTTCTCTTTCTTTTCTTCCTTCCCTTTCGTATGGACGAAGCGTCGCTGTGTTATCGCGAATTCCGAGAGGAAGGGTGCAGAGCCCGCAACTGGTTGCTTGAGGATTATGCTTGCCGCACTACGATGATGATTCGTCGAGTGGGCACATTGTTGAATTCCGTGGCGCATACGCGATGAATAATCACATATTGTCACGTACAATTGTCAAAAGTGATATAGCAGGAGAAAGAGGAGAAGAGAGAATTTTCAGGCAGAAAATATCGTAGGAATCTTGGTGTCATAATTAATATTTCGTGCGATTATGAAAATACGTTTATACGTGCGAAAACCATTTCACTAAAGTAATGAAAATTCAAATAAATCTGATGAAAAATAAAAAAATTTTTAATACGTATCTGAAGAAACGTATTTCCAAAAGAATTACACAGTTTATGAGTGACTGTCTGTACAAAAGAAATAAGTGTGTGTGTGTGATTTTTGTTTTTTAATAAATATAATATTCATGTGACATTTAATTATTATTTAAAATTTTTTTTAATAAACATCCCAATTTTATGTGAAATTTACAGAAAATCAATGTATATCAAAAATTTCTGGTTAATAACTAACTTTATCCGTTTTCTTACGATCGACATTTATTTTCTCTATCTTCAGTTATAACTTGTTTATGTTTTAGTTTTGTTACGATATTGCATCACGATACTCGTGGAGAGTCTTATAAGATTCTAAACCACAACAGACACATTATTCATCCATTCGTGTTTATAACCGTTCATAAGCGAGATATGAAAACTGCATCTTAATATATCCCAGTCTTCCGAAGAATAATGTGTCTCAACTCGCTCAGGATTCCCGCCAGTCGTACGTTTCGCCTGGCGAGAATCAGAAAAGGAAAAAGAAAGAGAGAGAAAGAGGGAACGAGGGCAGACTAGACGATTTTCAGCCCATCCTCGCAAAATTACCATCCGAGAGGTGGTTTCCGCGTAACGAAGTGCGGTCACCGCCTCTCGCATTTCCGCACGCTTCCAGGAAGAACGACTTCTGCGAAACTTTGCCGAGAACCAAGAGCTTCGTGTCGCACGGCGGCGACGGCGGCGGCGGCGGCGCTGACCGCCGATGAAGTTGGATAAAATTCATTTCGCAATTTAGCCTCTAACAAAAACTGAACCGTTGTTTGAAAGGCTATATTGCGAAAACCTGATTTCTTATATTAAAATTTTTTGATACCTGACAAATTCCATTCGTACGTGGAAAAAACGGTTTTGCTCGAGTATATCTAAAAATTTATCTATAAATCTGAAAATAATTTTGTTGGATCATTAAAATAATTATGTAGGACTCGTAAAGGTTGATGACAATGCTATAACAAGTATTAACATTTTAGCAACTAGTCTGAGCATCCTATATAATTGTTTTGATGGTACGAAGACATAAATTATTTTTAAATTTATATTTTGCTAAATTTTTAGGTACTTCGGCAAAATCGTTCTTTTTATATTTTTTATTCATCGATGCCGATTGTCACAAAGCACTTTAAAAGCTCGATACACTGATCTTATTCGTAAAGCCGGCCGAAGTCAAGAAGTCGGCAGGAATAGCGTACATGATAAAGCCATCGAGAAACAGCTATGAAATTGTATGTTGAGGTTTGAAGTTGCTTAAATTGATCTTAGTCTATTTGAAAATTAATTACGTTTATAACAAATTTATAGCAATATTTGAATATAAATACACTGAGAAAAAAAATTGCTATTTCAAAAAAATATTAGTTGATTCAACTAAATGTAGCGGTCACGGACTGTCAAGCAAATATTTGTTAATTCAACCAAATATTTGTTAATTCGAACAAATAACATGTTTTAAATTACATGATTTTGTTAATCTAAATATATAAATATTTGAACTAAATAATCATTACGAACTGAACGCATTTAATCAAGTTAACAACTTTTTTTTCTCAATGTAGAAAATTTTATTCAGTTTTCTAATAAAAAATTAACATACAATTATCGAAGGATCAAATATTTAAAAGGTCAAATTTGGGAACAGAAATATCTAATATCAATCAATAAAAAAAAATGAAATTCGCTTATTTGCGTATCGAATTGCATTATATACTTTACCACGACGATGACACGAGTGATAAGCGATATACGACGAGTTAGAGTTTTCGCTGCCAGATATAAGCGACCTAGAATAACAGAGCACGCGATAATGTCAGGCTTTCTCGGCGAACTCGTTAGATGCATCGATCTTCACGATTCATTATTACGAAGGCTGTTCTAGAGCAACGAAATATTTTCTTGCAGAGTCTACGGATGAAAAATGTAGGATCGATTTATTCTTAGAAACGATTATGAAGATTTAAGTTATTACTTATTTTCGTTGAATTTCGTTATCAAAACATAAAAATAATTTTTTAAATTAATTAAAGAAATTTATTTCGAAAATAACCAAATTAGACGATCATATTTGGCGTAAAGAATCTTCGCTTTCTTCAGGCATGAAAAAGATGATTCCGTGAAGTTCCGATACCGTAACTCGTAAGTGCGCGTCTTCAAACGGCGGCATTGTTGAAGGAAACATTATACGAAGGGGTTAATGCTCGTACAAATATTTCCGTAGTTTTTCAGGGGAAGTTTTTCTCTTAGACACGAAGAAATTCTATTCGCGCAGCGGTCGAGTCGAATGTTATGCCAGCTTGGGTTTCGCCGGAACTCGAGAGAACGACGCCGTGAGTCGTCCTCTCCAGGATCTCGCGAGTATCGCGTACCGACGTCGTGCGATGTACCCGAGCTCCCCTCGTTCCTGCCATGCCTCCTTCCCCACCGCCTATTCGCCGTTTCTGCCGTGAGTTCAAAGCTCGTACGAGAGTGCGGGAACTTCCGGTGCGATTTGAGCGCATTCCTCGACGACGAACCGCGAGTTTGACGAGCGCTGTGCTCGGATAGAAAATTATTATTTACCGCATTGTGTGAATTCTTTTACTTGGCAAATAATTTCGCTCGCAAACTCCCGAAGGTCTTTGCTAATCCTTCGAGAATTTCAATCGACAGCTTAACATTCCGCTCTTGTATTATACGTTCGACCGCAGGTATCAAGAATAGCTAAACGCGATATGTAAACGTATAAATATACACAGAAAGGTATAAAAAAGGTACGGATAATTATATACTGCCCACTTTGAAATTCAAGGTAAGACGTGTTTCACGACGCGAATATCCCAGCGACCTAGCCGTTGGAGAATCAAGAGCGGAAGCTTGCATTTTAAAGCGCGATTGTGTTTCGACCTTGTCCACTGCACTCGATCGCCGTCGGTTGTAGCTGTTCTCTTTCGAGATCGCGCGAGCTAGAGATCCTCAAGTAAGAAATTGGACATCATATGTTTGATTCGCCATATTTTTCAGGGTCTGTTTAAAGTCGGTATTCATAGTCGATTCTTATTTCAAGACCGTCTTAAGTAATGTCTTAAGACGCTAATGCGGCTCTCTGATTGGTTCGTGACATCTTAAGACTATACTTAAGTCTTGAGTTTAAGAATCGACTATGAATACCGACCTAAGATAGAAATAAGATAGATTACGCATAACGCAGAATGAGATATCCACGCATTTCAGTCTATTTTATGCATCAGTAGGTCTATCATCTTTTCTCTTTTTCTTGAACGTTGGGGAGACAAACAGAAAAGATGAATTATGCAAGAAGACTAAAAAGAACAGACTTTATCTTATTCTATCGTAAGCAGATCTTGAAAAATCTGGCGGACCAATCAAAAGTTGTCTAAACGGTGTGTAATCTCTTACTTGAGGATTCTAAGGGCGGTATTCATAGTCTGTTCTTATTTTAAGATTGTCTCAAGTAATGTTTTAAGAGACGCTAATACGATGCCCGCTGATTGGTTCGTGATATCGTAAGATTGTACTTGAATATAAGAACCGTTCCAAGTGTGGGGAATGATGTCACCGAAGGTCCGATGTCTGTCCGGGCGCGCGCAAATCTGTTTACGAAAATACAGCGCGGAAGGAACGCACCTAGCACGTGAGATTCGTAGACGCGTCGTGCGCGAAACGCGATACTCGGCAACACGAGAATGCACGTGCGAACGAACGAGAAAATGCGTTGCTGACCCTCGTCCGTACGCGTGTGAAATAAACGTGTACGTATGTAAGTGTAGGTACCGGGAGGCCCCGGTTTGTTCGCGCGACGATTACAATCCGTATCAGTAACGCCACGAGAGTTTCCATGGTTCGTGAAATACGCGTGACAAAAATACGCTCCGTTTCTCTCCTAATTTACGGATTTGGAAGTTTAAAAAATTCCCACGTGTTGCCGCATTTTATCTTATCTCGCTGAGCTAAGTATAAATTTCTAAAAATAGGATATAAAATATAAGATAACACACTTGGCCGATAGATACAACGATATTAATGATAAAAATATATTTTTTAATGGAATATATATCGTCGAGTCAACAAAGATAAAATACGTATTTAATCCATGCGCAGGATCTACTATGCGTAACGTGAGGTTTTGCTTTTCTTTTTTCTCGAGTCGAATCGCGAGAAAGCTTCCAATATCGTAACGTGGATCTTATTGTACATTGGAAGCTCACGTTAACTTTTCTTACGTCCTAACGAAAATTATTTAAGATATGATCAACTATTTAGGATATGATATACTATTTAATGTTTCGAAACATTTTTTTAATTAATATAATATATTATATATGTGATAATACGAACTATAGAAATCAAAGCCTTAAACGGTCCAGCTGGATCTTAATGCTTATATGATTCTTATGTGAATTTATATACTATACGTATGTAGTCCCCAGAAACGCGCGCCGAAATGATTTTTCGGTCTTGAAACGCTAACTCTATTAAACTACCGCAGTAATATCACGAGTTAAATTGACTGGCAATTTAACAAATTTTGATGCTTATTCGCATCTTCGAAACAATCTCAATAATGATGAATAACATATTAAAATCTGTAAATAATTAATTCTTATTGCGAAAAATATTACGAAAAATATTACGTAGTATATAAATTCACATAAGAATCATACAAACATTAATGATCAATCAATCAAATACTTCAAATTAAAATACTTCATTTATGTGAGACTTTGACTAGTGTTTCAAAATTCACTGCCAGCGCTGAAAATCTATGGTTTACTTTATATGCATTAGACTCTCTAAATTCTTTCGAGTGGAATCTCATTCTTAAAGATCGAAAACTCTTTTCAACACTGGCAGAATTTTCAAAGTATAATTCTTCAAAGAATTTAGAGAATAGATTTTCAGCACATTGGCAGTGAGAATTTTGGAATACAACCTTTGACCCTTAGACATTCGTATTCGATGCTTATATTTAAAATCGTTTTAAGCCTTAGGAAAAGTCGCAGCCAATCAAAACTCGCGTTTCAGTAAGCAGGTAGTAAGCAGTGCAGAAAGCCGAAATTGTCGATTACCAAAGCGACTTCTGGTTAGCTGCTGCTTTTCTGACAAGGTGTTGATAGAACACCCGCCCTTAAGATGTTACAAGCCAATCGCAAAGCCGTATCGGGATCTTAAAACGTTATAAGGTGGTCTTAAAATAAGAACAAACTATGAACTGTCCGTTTAGACGTCGATAATTTAGATTTCGATTTCCCGCCCGATGGCGCATTCACACGTGGGTCGAACATGTCAAATGAGTTACATAACATCGCGCGCAGCGGGAGCCGGGATTGTCCGGTCTTTACCGTCTGCGAAGGACTCAATTTTTCCGCGGCATTATTCATAGCATATTACCGCTACCGCGTACGGCGTACCATACCGGCACGGAATTACCGGCCCGCACGCATACGCCATTATACACGGCAACTTGTTCAACGACGCCCACTTGTTCAAAGCTGCCAGCCCCCTTTTGTCGACGTACAAATGCGCCGTAATTAGAAAAGTGTACGTGTAAGCGGCATGTTCGTTTCTGCGTGGAAGAACGTTGTTACATTCAATATTTTATGCATCACGCTACGCGAAGCGTTGCGCGCCGTTGACTGCTCTTCCCTCTTTCTTCTTCTTCTTCTTCTTTTTCTTCTTCTTCTTCGCCGTTATTATTCGTGTCAACCATCTGTGTAAGCACGACCGCCGCGCGTCAGCCACGATCGGCTATAGTCAGTGGATGAACTCTCGTTCGCGCGATCGATCGACTCTCCAATTCCCCTGGTGTCTTCTTACTTCGCGTTTCTGCACGCGACAGTCTTTCTCGGTCCGAACGATAAAACCAAACTTCTCACCAGACAAAAAAA
>NW_017296157.1:1301962-1309178 GCF_001594075.2 Trachymyrmex cornetzi | reverse complement strand
CCCCCCCCCCCCCTTCCCTTAATTACTGTAAACGTTGTTAATGAACCAAAGTACTTTCTAACGAATAAAGGCATTTTCTAATAATAAAGTTTTAGAAATAAAAAATTAAGGCAAGCAATATAACGAATTAAAGGAATTAAATTCTGCAAAATTTAATTCAAATTTAATTGAAATGAAATAAATTTTTGCGATACTCGCAAATTTGTAAAATTAAATTATTATATTAAAATAGTATTACTTATACGTAAAACTATTGCTTGCAGATTGTTTGGCAAAATGCAACAGAATGCGATTTAAAAGATATATTTGTACTATTTCAATTTTTCATTATAAGCGCGAAAATAAAATAGTAAAAATGAAAGATTCTGCGACGAGAAGTCTCTTCAATGCTCTTATAAATTAAAAATTTGTGTTCTACCGCCGTAGAGCTAAGCTGATTTTCGGAGAATCGGTTGCGCCGTTAAAATGCAACAGGTTTTCGAGACGGGACGGATCCGAGTTCCCGATCTTGCAGAACATTCCATCGAGTCCTCATCATTCGATCAAGGCCTCACCCTTTTCGCACGGTCGGATGGAGAAACGCTTTCAAATTCTTCACTCATGTATTTTTACAAAGAAGCCGCCATTATTTTTATAAAAATAAATAACAGTATTAAGTAGATTATTCTTATGCAAGTTTTTATTCACAAAAAAAAAAATATTTTTAGCGCACTTCTTGTAAACATAATTCATGAACTTCCGCGGTCATCTTATTACGCTAAGCAGACATTAGTTCAATGAATATCTTTCGCTGTCTGGTAAAAAAAGCTTTGCTTATCAAATATTCATTAGATTATTATCATAATTAAATGAAGTGACATAAATTATAGTAAGAAATAAATGTATCACATGCTTATTCGTGCAAATATGTCAATGGTTCCTTTTATGTATAACCCACCCTCTCCTCTATCCTCTTCCTTTTCCCTCGCATTATAGTAGCTTACAGTCTCGGTTGTTAGACCCGTTTATCTGTCACTACGCCAGTCCCAACCGTCATTCCTATCGTCAGCGAATCATAAAATTTCACCGACCAGCTATACGATACAATTCTGCGTCTCGGCTATATACTATACGACGCAATCAAAACGAGTATAATGAAAAGCGGTGCAGTATTCTCGTAAACAGGTAATAAGACGCCGCTACCAGTGCGTCACACAGCTACATATCTTGAGAACTGAAAATATTTATCTACCGAATTTTTTCAATCGACAGTTTAGGCGTGCGAGAATAAAATGGTCGATAATATTCCGGAACTATCGTACTCTGTGACCTATGATGTTCTATTGTATTTTAATGTATTTAATACTCATGTTGCTCTTTATTCCCTGTATTGTCTTTTATCTATAGTTCGCGTCTGTCCCTTTCATAATTATTTAATTATATCATGCGCCGTTATAATAAGTGTAATGCAAGAATAATAAGCAATGTATTTTAATGTGTTATAAATACTATCATAGCTGCATGCGTGAAACTCTCTTTGTTTATCTATAATTTGATTAAAATACGTTTCTGCCATGCTCTATAATTGTAATTCTGATATTTTCCTACATTCCGTGAGGAATTATATTTGATTATTAAATATTCTAACAACGTATCCCGTACGATCTGAAAATCTCATTTATCAACAGAAAAACACAGAAGAGATCGTGGCATGAAATTTTCGATAATTGCGGAATAAAAAACGTCACGAGACGTACGATTATTTTCAAGTCCTGAAATAATTTATATTTCTTGCAAAAACTTCATATCGCTCCTATTATCTCTTTCACTGTTTCACCTATATATACAAATTAACATTATTATGCACATGACATCCGTGATTACACGACATATTCGAAATGTCAATTACGACGCATAGCTTCCCACGAGTTTCCCTCTTGCGATTCAACACAATAATTCGACGTAGTAGTTCCGCGCAATTCTCTTCACCCCCGTCGATTAAAAATTTCTCCCCTATCTCCGGCGGATCAACCGGCGTCACGCGACATCCTATCTCTCCCTAGCATCGGCGGGAAGGAAAAAATCGAATCGCGCGCTGTGAGCCCGATCGATGCGCACAGCTGGTTTCCTGCTGCACACGCTGCACACGCAAATACGTCTCGTACTACGTGCGTGTACGTAGCGCGCGCCGCGCCGCGCCACGCCGTCACGCACGTGCGTGTGCGTGCGTGTGACTGTGTGCACAAGCGTATCCACGTATCTCTCTACGTACGACACGGTGTGTGCAACGTCGCTGCGTGAACGCGTACGCGTAGCGCGGTTCACGAGACGCACGTGTGTTAGGTCCGTCCGCCTCGTCTCCTCTCTTCATCCCTCTGGCCACCCGTTCGCCCCGCTCCTCCGATGAAATCCGCGCGCTATTGGCCGCTGCAACGACCCCCTTCGTCCCGACCCTCCGCTAGTCTACGGACGACCCATTCCATTCAGTCACCCGTACGGATTCGAATGTAACTACGATGCCACATGCTTGTTCTCCCTTCTCCCTTCTCCCTTCTCTCTTTCCTCTTTCACTCACTCGCTCTTCCTTCTTTCTCTCTGTTACGCCTACAAAAAGCGACGACGTTTTCTTTCTCTCTCCTTCTCGCTCTAAACAACGCGCTCCTTTTGTCTTTCACCCGCCCGTAGAGCATGCAGTCCATACACCGCGAAGCGGTGTGCGTTGCGGAAACGTTCGCACAGGTTTCTAACCTGACCTACGCGCGAGTGAAGCACGGCCAAGGGGCGAAAGATCCCGACGCAATGTCATCTGGCACCGGTGAGGTAAAACGAGAGGCAGGAAGGCAACGGGGAAGAGAAGGATGTGGTTTCCTACACTGGTTACAGCTCCTCTTTCTTCGGAAAGCCGGAGGGATGTTTATCGAAGGCCCCAAACGACGATCATCGGTCGTCTCTTGGCCCTACCTAAATGGCTATCGGCGATCGCTTTTGCTCTTAAAGGCCTCTAATCGTTTATTACGAAGGAATGCAAATTCGCGTATCGGGGACAGTAGTCTTGACGTATTCTTCACGAGATCTTTCAATTCCAAATATCACTTACTAGAGCTCTTCACTTACATTTTGAGAGTTTAATTTTAAACAGTATGAAGAAGATCGACCGACGACATTAAACACTCATGAGTGAAAAATGCTAATTCGGTCAAGGCGATTCTTCATGTCTAATTATATTTCTTATAAATTTCATACAATTTTCAGTTCGAGCAAATTGTGCGCCGATTATTTCGGTCTTGAAACTGTGCAGTCTTAAAACACAGTCCTAAATTGAAACTGGAGTAGTAATATTACAAATTAAATTGATAGGCCAATTTAATATATTATTGATGCAAGTAAGTATCTCAGAAAGCTGTTAATAATTTGACGCTATAATAAGCATCTTAAAAACTGTAAATAATTTATCTCAGTCGAAATTCAAAAACGTATAACATATACACATCTAAAACTTCACTGACGATAGAAAACTGAATTATATAAATATCGTTTGAAATATGTATAATTAGTTACATGTATAAAACATTTTTTCTTCTGGTTTATTTAGTAACGGACGGCCGGAAATATTCCGAATCCATCGTCGTTCCGAGGATGTAAGTGATACTAGGAATTGTAGAATTTACAGCGGATGGTAAGAAAAGACACACGATAACATACGGTTACCTATGCTGTTCCTCGAACTGCTGGAAACCGGCTTGCACTGTTGAGAGACTTCGTGAACGATGTGATGTATCAGTCGGCTCGTTTCCGGATAGCTCACCTACACCGATCAGTCTTGTGATTCAGCACGCGAATCACTTCTCTCGTCTTACAAAACTGCACTGTTGCGTAAATCAATTTGGTTCACTGAACAAGTCTTTCTCCAGTACAAGAATATTTAACGAAATTCCGGGCGACACGACGAAAAGATAGAGTGGCATTTGTCAGAGTTTCTCTAATGTATAATTATAAATAATTAGACAAGAAAAAATGAAGGAGCAAGGATATAGTTTATACATGAAATATATGATTGATTGAGTGTATCATAAGAGGAGCGTAATATAGTTATTAAAAAGACGATGAGAAAAAAAGACCAGCAGATGGCGGATAATTTTCACCCTACATCAGTTTTACAGTTTACGATCCTAATCTTTATCGCAACTATAGACAGTGGATACGATACCGTTATCGAGGGCACACCGATATCTAATCATACTTTTACTATAGTTAATAGTGAAATATTAAGAATGTAAATTGTCTATATTTTCGAAATCGCTTGAGATTCGAATACGAATAAATTTAAGAAAAGTTTCTTTTGTTCTCTCTCTCTCAACAGAGTAATCGTAACACTTGGAAAACAGCGATTGCTTTATTCTTATCTGCGTTACAATTATAATACTGGAATTGTTACGTTTGTGATAACTTTGTAATTAATTTACTTTGGCGCGGATTAAACGACAGACATAAACCGCTTCGCTAGAAAGGAGAAACGATGTTATCGTCTTGAATGTTTCTAAACATCACGACGACGTGAGAATGTTGCTCCGTCACTCGCCTCGAATGGAAAAGCAACAACGGCCGTTTTCCACATTTTGCACTCGGTTGCGCGATACGTTAAAATAGCCGACTATAGTCTCTCGAGACTCGAAGAAGCTCCGGTTGCCCTCGCATAGATGTACGCGAGCACACGCCGTCTCTCCCTGTCTCCCCCCTCTCTCTCTATCTCTCTCCGTCTTCTTCCTTCTCACATGTTCTATCGTTCCTGCTTCGTCTCTCTCGTACCCTTTTGTCCCGACAGAAGAAACGCGGGTCGAGGAGCTTGTGCCCTCGCCGCCGCCGCCGTTAGGTACGCGAGCGTGGAATTCGCGATTCTATCGCGGCACTCGACGCTATATAAGCCGTTTCAAAGTCAACGGTCATTACTGAACAACTCAACAATATACTGAAAGCAATATATAATTATTAAATTATTTGTTTAAATAATGCCTACTAAATATAGATATATTTATTTGGTACACACAAGAGTCAATTTGACTTAACTATCATTCCTTTTTGAGTAAATATTTATATACTGTAAGTAAATGTTTGATTGGAACTATAAGTCAAATAAATATTTTTTAAATTTAGTATATTTTTTCTCAGTGTAATTTCATCTTCTAAAAATTCTTCTAACAATTCTTTTGCTCATTATTGCAATTTCGTATCGAACGATAAAGTTTCTATGGAAAAAAATAGAATTTCATACGTACATAAGTAAGGTTCTATATGGCACAGGCATTGCAATAATGGTTAATATGATTGTCTATTGATATGTATGTCTATTTCTATGCTGAAAAAAATGATGTTATATCAACAGCATTATTTTAATTGAAAGTAATTTTGTTGATTTAATAATACTATTAACGAAACAAATATGTCAAGCTCTTGTTTTAATAAAATTTTAGTTGTTTTATTAATACTGTTATTGAATTAACAAAATTGTTTTTAGATAAAATAATATTGTTAATACAATATCATTTTTTCACTGTGTACTATAGATTAATTTTAATCTCGGTATAATTTACTCTCTATCTTTTTTATTAATCTTACAACTAGACAAAAAAAAATATAAAAAATATATAAAACCGAGATTAAGTTAATTTACATTACATTGTTAGATATCAAAGAAGCAACCTAATTCTCTTGGGTTACACAATATTATATTATTTTTAACTTTTATGTAAATCAATGTCAAAATGTAAATCAATCCATTTCAGTGGTTAGTTTCAAAGTAAATAAATCCATATTAACTTATGCATTTAGTAAATAATAAATTAAATTTGAGTCAAATTTAATACATTTTCTCGAATTAAATTGTTTTAACTTTATTGTTTTAGTTAAACCAATGATATATTGAGTAGTAATGGCGATCGACAGAAATGATTAAAATAATTCAAATCGGGTATAATATAACACATTATGAATTTAACAGTGTAGAAGAAATAGATAATAGGAAAACATTTTGTACGCGATCATAAAGAAATCCCGAGGGATACACGAAAACTATAGACATAGACAATTCAGTATACACTATAATGATGCTTGATCGAGCCGATCGAGACTGCAACACGTTCCTGCACCGACGCGCGGTTTCGATCTCATCTTTTTCACCGCGAGATCAATCGATATTGATGAGCGACGCGTATAAAACTTTCACCGTGGCGAAGCTTCGGTACGAAAAAGCGAAACGGAAGCGGGGAACAGCGAGCTGGAAGGAAAACAAGATCGTTGGAGGAACGAGTACTCGAATACTCGAAGGAAGTCAGTCGCGGGCGGCCGCTAATAATGCCTTCTATTCATCTCCCTCTTTACGTATCTTCGCTGAACTTAAAGCCCTCGACCCGCGAATACGCGAGCGAGATACATCCACGCTGGTAGGAGAAGAGGAGACATCTGGTAGCGGCGGTTTCCCCAACAGCCACGAGTATATACGTGCGACGCGCTTCACGCATCGCTCGACGCTCTCGTCACACTTTCATGACGACACGCGTGTGCGCACGCATGTATGCACGCACGCACGCATCAGCGGCGCGGCAAGAGGGAGGGGGACGAGGGCGAGAGGAGCACTTTGGAGGCGGGAATAGAAAGGGACAAGTTTATTGTGTTCTGGAAAGAACTTACCATAACAGGAAGTAATATGCAATAAAAATAAAACGCACGATAAGATAAGCGTATCGAGACCAAGTATGCATCGGCGTACGGGACCAAGAAAAATGTAATAAGAGATAAAGAGAAAGAGTTAGAGAGAATGAGAGAGAGAGAGAGAAAGCGAATTTGTTTTTTATGCCCCGGGATCAAATCCCCAATGAACGATAGCAATAATCATTATATGAAACTGATAAGTCCGTTCAATAACAAAACCCTAATAACGCTGGAGAGAGAAAAGACAAAGCTACAGGCACACCACGTCCAATAATATTATGGGCATTTGAGGACACTTGGTAAGGCGAACAAAGACGAGACCGCGAGATGGGAAGGAGAAAGGAATGAAAAAGGAAAAGGAAGAATAAAAAAGTCGGCGCGGACAGGAACGAGAGATGCGAGGCGATCGCGAGTAAAGGGCACGTGTAATTGGACGGCGAAGGGCACCTCTTTCGCTCTCTCCTCGCTCTCTCGTCGGCAACGCGCGCCCTCCCGCGAGGCGAGAGGCGAGAGACGCGCGGGATGCGGCAGG
>NW_017296157.1:1279401-1301215 GCF_001594075.2 Trachymyrmex cornetzi | reverse complement strand
AGGGTTTGAAGCGGCGGAAATAGTGCCATAAATACGAACATTTTTCGTAGCGTCTTGCAGCCCTGTTTTGACAATCATCCCCACCAACGCGATCTCGCGTACCCTCTCCGGGCGATTCCTACCCAGGCGGCCCCTTCGGAACCCCCCCTCTCGTTCCTCTACGGCCTACCCGCTGGCGTTCGTCCCCCCTTCGCCTCGCAACCCCCTCGGATCTTAAATACGTAGATACACTTACACATGCGACTAAACGAGCGGTCCCCCACGCGTATATACAAAAAGGGGCGACGTCTCGCCTGCACCCTCTTCGTCTCACCTACCAAGTGTATCCCGCGGACAATTCCCCTTTTTCCTCCCCTCTCGCCTCCTCCTCATCCTCAACCGTTCCGTTCGTACTTTCGGCCTATTCTTCTACTCGCTTGTGACATTTTTCGCGAGTTAAGGCCCGCACGAACTTTGCGGAAATCCATCTTGCACTGACTCCCCGCCGCACCCCTCTCTCGTACTTACTCTTCTCCTCGCCCCTACCGAGCACTTTTTCCGTCCCCTCTCTCTCTCTCTCTCTCTCTTTCTTTTTTTTCTTCGATTCTTTGCGTCTCGGCTTTTTTTGAAGGGGAAGAGGAAGAGAGGTCGACGCGGGACGGATCGATGCTTCCTTTCGAGACAGCGACGAGCAGAGAGAAGACGGGGGCAAAGTACTCAGGGTCCCCTTTCCTCCCAAACCGGGTGGACCAGCTAATTGCCGATTTACCACGCAACGACACGTTTAACGTTGATGTAACATGTCATCGCGTGTCGCGTACGTACACACGGTTGTAATTGAGAGTTGCGGAGAATTGCGAAAGGGAAAATGATTAATGGCGTCACACGCGGCGTGATCGGATCAGAGGTGAGATTAATCGAGGGAAAACGCTAATACGAGTTCATCGCTCGCTCGATTACGCGTGTAACCGTGTGCGCGCGTTAATGTATGCCAATCTTCATAATCCTGCGCGCTGTCACGCCGTCGATGCATTCTCTGGTCTTTATAGGCGCAATTCTGAACCGTTAAAACCATTCAAGTTACAATCATCGAACGCCGGCCTCTCGCCGGCCGCTCTGTCACGTTTGTTGTATCATACGTTTGCGTAACGTAGTCTATAGATACTGTTTTTGTCCAGAAAGGCAACAAGAGCGCGATTATCACGCTCTCATTCTATAACATTAGTTGCTTTCCATTTTCACACGAATAATACTCAGTCCAAAGTTATATGTATGTATTTTACATTCACATAACAACGTCACTACTTGCTTACTTTGGAGACAATGTTATCGCGTAACAGATTTGTAAACCTCACTTTTAATATAAAATTAACAAGACTCGGTAAAGCACACGTCTCAAACTTATGTAGATTGTAAGCAAAAATTCAGTTACATCTCAGAATGAGAAGGAATGTGCATTCAACTGAATTAATGACCGTCACAAATGAAAATTCCCTGAGTTTTAATGTAAATGAAAAGCAACTATTATTTTAGTCGGAAAAAACCGTGCATTTTTGCTCGTATGTAGTCCAATACAATCTCGTGTCTATAAGGAAAAAGGTTCTGTTGATTCTGAGATTTCCTAAAAGGTACCTCGGCGCGTCCCTTCGCTCTGTCGGATGGAAACCATTCTCTCCAAAGAGCGCCCAGAAAATATTGACTTCTTAAACACCCATGACTACATGACCGTTTAAAGCGCTCTTCTAGGAAAAAATCACTAAACATGCCATTAAAATTTTATTTCTTTCTTCGGCACGTCGCGCATAAAGAATTAACGATAGGAAATTCGAAGAATACCGATGGATCTGGCTTATCGTTTTACCACATACGAAGGAAACATAATTATTTCCTAAAGGAACATTGCGCGGATTCCGCAGAGTTTGCCATCGCTATCCACTAGTATGTAAAGAAGAGTTGCGAAAATGCCTGCCACACTCTTTCGTGATCCTTGTTAAAGGGGTGGCAAGTCGTGTTACCTTCGTCGTTCTACCAACTCTTCAGCGGAAGCTCGAGAAAGAGAGTCAAAGGAAGCCACTTCGGGAACCGCCGGATTGTATTTCGGCATCGCCATTCGTTCGGCACGAAGTCGGAGCCTCATGTAGGAAGGATGATCGAGGGAGACACGATCGACTCCGTGCAGTCGTCACGCGACGATCGATTTCGAGCTGATTTCGATATTACCTACTCAGACGCCAGAGAAGAACCGGATGCCAACAATACCGGGGTATCGCACTGGTACTACCGATACCTTTTCTAGTCCGACATTTCAACATCAATATTTTAACATCCTCAGTCGAAAGTAGATTCCTACAGCTACAATTTTGTTTTAATATTACTCGAAAAATCCCGAGATATTCTTAAAAGACTTAACTTCGAAAGTATAATATCACTATTTAAAGATTCCAATATTTTCCTTTTCAATATCGAACATATAATTAGTCGTTCTTCTTACTTTCTCTCATAATTGCGCATACACTTTGAATGTGTTCTTAAAATAGTAATTTTCTGCTTCGTTGCAAGAATTAGTCTGTAATACCTGGAGATTTGAGGACTCGTTCCTAAAGCTATCGATTTCGAAACTGTTTGAGAATAGAAGTATTGTTTCCGATGAAAGGTGCGACACTTCCTTTTTGTTGTCAAAAGAATATTCACACCTCAATCCGGTTTACTAGTTGTTACGTGTCGTTCATACGGAAGAGTGACCTTTTAGCTGACACGAGTTTTCTTTTCGAGAATAGAACACCTTTATCAAGTATCAAAATGCCATTATCTATCAGAAGCTTTGACGGGTTCGTCACTTCCGTGTAATTCTAGATTTAGCGCCATAAAATTTTCTGCGCTACATCGCAGATACTATTGTTCCTAAGCCTTTGAGTCTGTTCATTTCATCATTTTTACGGATTAACCCTCCATGGTCCATTCGAAGATTTGAAGGCAAATTTTTTATGTCGAATTATTTTGTTTCAAATTCGGGCACGTATAAAAAATAAAAAAACGTTTCAGATTGTATCATCTTCTTGTAAAATCATTTTCTTGAATATTGAAAAAATATATCAGAATTGTGTTTTTGAATGTTGAAAGAGTGTACACGGAGAAAAATTTTTGGTTAAACTAACTGGAATTCTGCTGGAAAATATATGAATGATCTATAATAGAATTTTGGTTAAATACTACTAGAATTCTAATTGAGATAACAAAAATTCCTGGTTAAATCTTAGAATTCTAGTAGATTTAACCAAAAATCTAGCAGACTTAATCAGAATTCTGGACCACACACACACACAACACATTCATTTTTCATCAGAAATTTCTGTTAAATTAATCAAACATTTTTTTCCGTGTACCAGAATTTTTTTCAGAGTTTTTAAGAGTCCAAACACCTTTTGAAAAACACAATCAGGCACCAGTGACCCGATTAGACTAAGAAAGCAGTGAAAAAATATTGAATCCCAGAGGGTCAAAAGTCAAACAAATTCTTTATATTTCGGAGGAGAAGGAAACAAGGTATGCGACCGGAGATTTTGTTGGAACCTTAGGTGACGTAAAGCCATGACGAATCTTTGAGCTCCGACATCGGTGGCGTACTGTAACGGCACTAGTCCACATGCGAACGATACTTCAAGCATGACGTGGCGTTTGGTATAGTGCGCAAACGCCGTTCCGTAGTTCGTTAGAAAATGACGCCGTGCGTTTTCGTTTTGAATCGTACGTCCGCTCAGATTCGCGTTACCGAACCCGCTAGTTATCTTATCGCGTTATGGAAAGGAATTTCGATTACGACGTCGGCAGGTCGGGCTCCTCTCTTTTTACGACCATGGCGCGATTAGCAGAGAGATCTTTTTTTTTCTTTCTTTCTTAAAGTAAATGTTCACGCCTCGGTCTGGGGCCGAGGATAAAATACCGGATGGAAAGGGGGTAAAGTAGCGCAGCAGAAAGGAAAGAGGAAGAAAGGGGACGAGGGGGGAGATTTATTAAAGCCGGAGATGATGCATGATATCGGACAGTTTTCTTCTTCATTCTTGATCGTGCTCCTCGTGGGGATATTTCGTCAGATTTCAATCGTGACTCCGGGGAGCAGAGTCTGAGACACAATTGAAAAGCACGGAAAATATATAGGAACAGGGAATAACATACGGAGAAAATGATTTTGTTGAAGTATCCAAAAATTTAGCTGGATACAGATCTGAAAACATTAGACCATCACAATTTTTAGGTAGAACACTCAAACTGATTGTTAGAATATCAAAATTTTTTGACAGTCTAGCAATCAGTTTGAGTGTTTTGCTTAAAAATTTTGATGGTTTAACAAAATTATTTTCATATCTGTCTAGCTAAATTTTTAGATACTTCAGCAAAATCGTTTTCTCCATGCAGATTTTTCAATCTATCAGAAACCGTATACTTGCACAATTTTCAGATTACCGAAACACGATGAAAAATCATTGTAAACAAAAAAAAAATAAAAAAACATTTTAAAGCCTGATGAAACTCGTTTTAACATGCTTTCAGCCGTTTTTAAAAAAATTTTCTGCGATGACTTTTTTACCGCGTTTCGATGGTCTGATAATTACGTAATTTTGAACGTTTTGAAAATGTTTCTTTTTTTGCGAGTAGTGTACAAATGACGCAAAAGTTTAAAAATAAAGTCCATTTCAAGTATAAAGATCACGACTGAAGAAAAGAAAGGCTTACAAATTTGCAAACTAAATTTCCGATGGACGATTTTCATGTTAAAATTCAGCGAAATTCTCTAGTTTCGACGTCAGATATATACATATATATATACATGCGATTGATTTCGCCGATTCCGTCGAGTTTTTGTCGAGCAAAGATCGACTCCGGAATTGACGTCCCGGGCATCTCACGAAGCAACCTGCATTCTCCTTTCTTCCCTCCTGCAGCATCATCTCGTTTATGAATCTACCATCCTACCGTTCGTCCCCACTTCGTTGCGGCGCGGTGGGCCGAGGCCAAGTTTAATTCTCAAAGACCGATAGCAATTTCTCGAGGAGAAAAAGGAGCAGGGACATGCGCGCGCTTGCTAGTTGCGCTCGATCGATGCGTCATAAGCGATTAATCTATTTAACGTATCCGTGGCGTCGCCCACCGGTCGGCCGAACGAAGGAGACGAGTAACGACATTATCGGTTTCCTTTTTTAGGACGAACTACTTGGAGCGAAATTTTAAATTATAAAAGGGAAATGTCGGCTTATCTTAATGAAAACCCTCGCCTGCTCTCCCATGTCGCTTTAATAAGTATTTTGAACATAAAATAAAATTGAGAAAATGTTTTATAAGTTTAAAAATTTTTAATACAGATATATACATCTGAAACTTGAAGAAAAAAGATTATCTCGTCACAAACATGCGGTTGGTTTTTCTAATTTCGAGAGATAATGCCTGGATGTTTATCCTTCAGAATGATGAAATATTTAATGGGAGACGCAGAAAACACATTTTGCTACAACGCGATAGATTTTTAAACGCGAAAGCGCATGCAAGTCTCGCGCAACGTTTAGACTTGTAGCTGGGAATTGCGTCATCGGTGTCACGTCTACGTGCTCCGAGATTGTTTGAGATAACTCTCGATCGGATTTTAACGAAGTAATTTGAACTTTTGTCGGCGCGTAATAGATAAGATCTTCACCTGTGTGTACTTTAGCAATTTGTACGGGGAAAAAAGCAAGGAAATCGTGGGAAATCGAGTATCTCGACTGGTTTGCCATCGCCTGAAAAACGTTCGAAAGAAAAACGTTCGATAAACGTTGGGGAATTTCTATTTTTATAGCTAAATTAACAAGAATATCTTTCGAGACTTATTAAAATTTACGTTTCTTTCACAAATTTTTTACGTTCATTTTCAATTTTATGTTGAAGAGTATTAAAATCTCTATTTTCTATTTTAATTTAGTAGTTCCTAACTATTTTTTAACTTCTTTCTTTCGAAAATCTCTCTCTCTCTCTAAAGCTTTTCTAATTTTATTAACATGCTCTTTTATTTTATCAATTTATCGGAAATTTTTGGTATCAAAAGATTGTAAAATTACGTAATGATTTTTCAGAAAATTTCCGCAAAAAGAAGGTCGCCTCTCGTTTAACGCGAAATCTGTAAAAATGAAGATCAACGATCTCGGGACAGACCCTCGTGCACTACACGCGATCTTAAGCTCGAAAGGGTTAAGGCTGCACGTGGTCCTTGTCACGCGCGTGCGACGATTTAATAAGGGCCGATTATGCAGCATGCCGCTTCCCACGCTCGGCGTGATCGCGGTTTAAACATCACGGCGATACCCGACGTGCGTACGCGTACCGTCCGTTGGGAAAAGAACGGGCGTGCGGATGGGCAGGTGGAAAAAAAAAAGAGAGGGAAATGAATCATAGCACTGCGCTTTCTGGCCTTCCGGCGTACATATCGCGTGTACGTCCGAGCTGCCAGAAGAGCCACTCGTTCGCGCAATGAATGGTTTTTCTGGCTCACGTTGCTGCCGCTGGTAGTGGTGCTGCTGCTGCTGCTGCTGTTGCTGCCGCTATCGTAAATGCGCCATGTAAAGAAGTCACGGTAAAGTATAGTAGCGTTGTTGTACACGGTCGATTTAATTGCTTCCGACTGAGGCACAATTATCGCCATGACATTTTACTTTTGTCGCAGAGTCGGACGATTCATATCGTTTTTAATTAGCAACGCGTGTAACTGACAACAGTCATTGATACGTAATATGTGAAGTAAAGTAAAATGCAGTCAAGTAAAATAAAGGATTGCACAGGATCGCCGTGTCATCGAAAAAAAAAACCACTGAATTTAATATTAGGATACTATAATCGTACTTATAAAGCAGATTCAAATGTTTAATAGGTTTGCACTGTTAGATCTATAGTGTCAAATTTAATCAAGTTTAAATAACCATTGCTGCTCTATTCAATAAATCATTATTTTATACTAAAGCAATGGTTATATTTGACACTCTAACTAAAATTAGTGCCAAATTGATACTATATAGTTTCAAATTTAATCATTATTTTAGTAAAATAACGATATCTATATTGAATAGGAACAGTTAAATTAGACTTAAATTAGATTAAATTTGATTCTATATAGATTTAACAGCTGTGGGTGTATTCTCATCGTAGGAATTATGTATCTTAACTCACGCCAAGTAAGATAGTACATACTCGTATTATATATAATATAATTGAGTAATATAATATATATATATATATAATTAATAAATCTCTTCTTGGTTCGTTATTATCGAAAACTATTTTCGAATGGATTCAATTTAGTACAAGCCATCGCAATGGCCGTGCTGTGGGGAATTGGTTTCTGTTTTAATAAATATCGCGTCACTAATTCTCCGCTGTCTCTAGGCTCTGTTTCTATAGCGCTCCAAAAAGAATCGCTCGATACGTATCAAGCGTCCGCGTACGAGAGCTCCGCGATAAAAAAAAAAGATGAGGAGGGGGAGGGGAACGGAAAATCGCGTATCGGCGAGAGCCGAGCCGACGACGACAATCGCGAAATCAATTCGCATTATTCGTTTAAAAGTATGTACCGCCTGGTGACGTCAGCGACGACGAGAGAAAGATGGAGGAGGGAGAAAGAGAGAGCGAGAGAGAGAGAGAGCGAGAGAGTAGGCGTGTGTAAAGGGGTGTCGAGCGGAGGCAAGTGGCCCCGTCTGCCTCGTCGATGCTCTCAAACAATCCCTTTCCACCACCGTCGCGCTCGCTCGTGCCACCACTAGCACACACGACCACCTCTTCCGTTGGGGGTGCTTTCCACCACCGACCGCTACCTCCTCTTCCTCCGTCGAGACACCCTCTCTTCCTCCGTTTCGAGCGCGCACCACCCCTTTATCATTCTCCCTGCACCCCCGCACCGTTTGCACGTCCCTCGTCGTCGTATCGTCGACAACCCCGTGCGCAACCCCTTTCTCTATCCCTGCTTCTTACGATCGCGAACGCGCGGACTCACGAGCCTCTCTCTGCGTTATTTTAGATCGCTCTCAACGGACAAGGAGCTAAAAATTTCTGGGTTCCCTACAAAAAATAAGACTCTCTATCTATATACCGAAATTATGTAAGCGAGTATAAAAAGCGTACAAGTTTAATAAGATTTCTTCCCTCTACAAGGCAACACTTTGATAGTAAAGTTTCCTTTAAAACGCGGTGAAATCCACGTCAGCCATTCTGCACATGATACATAATTTATCGAACAAAGACTCTTTCGTTATAGCGTAAAATGTTAACTTTGCGGATCGTTATAATTTTCTACTTAAAAGTTGGAAACGGTGCATCAGAATATATAGGTATCTTCGCTCGAGATATATTCTATATCATTCAAGTGAAATTGACCTCATGCAAGATTCGCTCGCTCGGCTCGACCTTCGATCACGCTGCGCCTTACACACGTATTCACTGGCTCATTAAATTTTACAGACCCGCCGCCGCCGCCGCTGCCGTCGAGCGATGGCTTTGAATTTTCGAGCAAGTCGATAAGAGCGAGGAGGAACGGCTTCTTACTTTCGATAGCACGAATTATCGTCGACACATTCACGTGCCCGTGCATTATTACCGAATGCGCCGCGAGCATTAAATCGCGATGCTCGAAACGTCGCGCATTACACGTCCGATACACATCGAGCGAGCGGACATGTACACTCGCGATAAAGCCGAGCGCGCTCGGCTTGCGGCTACTTTATCAACGGTTTTACGATATTAGGTTGCGGCAAAAGGCTCGTCGCTTTTTCATTTAACGTCGTTTTAAATTTACGATATTAATTTGCGCCATTGATCGTCCCAACAGTGAGTGTCCGGCGCAGGGCGCAACACGTGTAAATACAAATTCGCGGACGTCACCCGCTTCTTTTGTAACTTCCGGCGAACGTTTTAATTGCACGTAATGCACAAAACAAATGCCAACACGTATTACCCTGAGCTATGTTTTATATTTTATATATGTTAAAAGTAAAAGACGCGGAAAAAAATACATATTAATAGAAAGAATAATACGTTACGATCAACGGAACACACAGATGTTTTACTTCAAGAGGAATTGATACACTTGCAGAAAGTCATTATAAGTCAAATCATTAAATACAAACGATATTGATTACCGATTTTTACTATTAAAAGATAATGTAAATAAAATTGTATTGAGAAATCGATGATATTGCGCGTCACATTAATATCTCCGAATAATTGACAAATCATCTTTTGCATCTGTTTGGAATAATACAACAGCCTTCTTTGGTGGTAGAGGATTAGCTTCGGGACAATCACATCTCTCGGCTGTATTCACGACGCGATCAGTGGAGGGAGAATTATTGCCTCGCAAAAGCTGACGTAGACGTTGCGCTTTTACATAAATCTTACTGGTTTTCTGTTGTCGTGGATGGCGAGCCGGCATTGGTTAAATGGGAGAAGTTTCGTTTTTAGCGAGCCAATTCGCGACAATCGCGAACAGGAAGGGGGCTCGTGGAATAGGGATGGATCGGTTGGATGGGCGAGACACACGGCAAACAATAAAAGTAAGGTAAAGGGGCAATAAGAATTAAAATGTAATATTGCCGATACGCGATAAAGAAATGACTGCACCACGTAGCAACCAATCAGACAGGACAAATGCGGGCGGACATAAACGAGTCTCTGGGCTCTCCTAATATGCGGTTTGCATATCGGTATATGCTAAGTTAAATAAAATATCGGAGAGCGCTGAAATGTCGCAAGATAACACAGCTCTGTATTACTCAATTACAATTATTAAATGGAGATGGCCTTTCCGTAAATCATTTACTGTAAATTGAACTTTTATGTTTGTCGATTATTCCTTATTAAGTTTATATCTTTGATATTTTATATCATGTAACTTTTTAGTGTGTACAGTACTTGTACAATAGTTAAAAAGGGAAAAAATTTCTCTCTCTCTCTCTCTATAATAAACCGTAATAAACAAATGCTAATATAAAAATGTCATGCGATATAAATTACGAATATAAAACTTTATATTTTCTCCTTAATGCAATTTTACTGCATCTCGGCCAAATGAGAATATCTTTGTATTTTAAATCTGGAACGAACGAAATATTAGCTATATAAAAGTTTTGTCTGAGAGAAGGGAATTGCAAAATATCAGAGGTAAAAAATTCGCGAACAAAAAGTTTGTAAGAAAGATTTAGATTTTTTTTAAAGAAATATATTTGTAAGCAGTTGAGAAACTTTATTTCTATTTTCTTTTTTTCTGTATCCAAAAGGCAAACCTCATTCTTGTAGTTTAGTCGAAAAAGTAGCTCCGCATTAAAATATCGCAAAGAATAAATTACTCGAAGAGAATATAGCGACTTCGTCCAATGTTGCTTGAGAACGAAAAACCCGTGGATCTCTCTTGCGACCGGATCGCTTTGTAAAAATACGTCCGCCGTTGGCGACACCGCCGCCCCCGTTTTGACCGCTCGCCGACACCCCCGCGGGATAAATTTACATCCCGAAGTTACGGGTCGACATACAACTAAACGAACGAACGACAACGCATCCAAACGAATCCTCGCTCGATGCGCTGACGTCACATGGCCGGCGAAATTGATTTTTCGACAGCGAAAGGGGGACACGCGGGGAGGGGGGGGGGCCTTGCGATCGTCAAAAAGTGCAGATCCTGAATATTTTAATGGACAGCTCTCGGGGACGTGCAGTCGATACCGGGGAATATCTATAACGGCCTCGGTATCATGTGCCTTAATTAAAACGCTTACGCGTTATATTTTGCAGATGAAGCTCGACACGGATCGGAAGTGGATGTACATACCGTATACGCAGTGGTGTAACTGAGGGGTCCACGGAACGGTGAGGCTTGAATCATGAGGGATCAGATATAAAAAGGAGACTCCTTCGAGTCGACTGGGAAGAGAAAAAGGAAAACAGAAACGTAGAGAGAATGCAATAAAGGAATAAATTAACAATTTATTTCAAGAGAGAATAATAATTTATTCTGCTGTAGCATTAAAAATTGCTCTGTGGATATTAATATAATTTCCAAGAAGGAAGGAAAAGAGAGAACGAGGAAAGAAAAGCGAACATGTAAAAAAGAAGTGATAAAAGGAAAGGAGAAAAGGAAGGAAACAAGATAGGGAATGAAGAATACGTACAAAGGATGCTGAATTCGTCATCTGCCATAATTATGGCATTGAGTCATATTAACCACAATCTTACGTTTTACTTACTTCTTTTAGTGTGTACCTTTTGTCATATATTCTCATTATTAATTATTACATTACCATATAAAGTTTTCGTAGAGTCTAGGAACGAAATTAACATTGACATTATTCGGGGGGAAAGAGCAAAGCTCTGAGATAATTCCAGATGAAGGACGAAGAGCCCACGAAAATTCTCCACAAGAGTTTCCTGAATGTTATTCACATCACTGCGTATGACGTAATATGTACATCTGGTACGCGCTTTGTGTGAAGCGCGATCCCCGATATCCGGGCGGCATTTGCTCGTCCTAAATTGAATCCTAAATTGATCCGTTTGGAAGAGTGTTTCGCCGAGAGCAGTCCGAGGTCCGAGGGATCGACAGGTGCTCTTTCACCGATCCCACGAGTCCGATGTGGACTGGCATGCACGCGCCACGCGTCCCGTGAGAATTAATCCCAAACGAAGCCACACGCTAAATGTAACGCGCGAAGTATCGCGACTATACCTCGATTCTATAACTTTTAACAATTCGGTATCGTTACTTTATTGTTGCGCAGCTCTTTCATCGTGTATAATACCTACGCAACAACAATGTAATGATACCAACACTGTTGTTAAGAGTTTCAGAATCGGGGTAATGCGGCACGAGAGGCATTTGATGATTTCCTTGTAATGCTTCCTTCGTAACACAATTTTCCAAAATGCGCTCTTTTCAAAAAAATATACAGATACACTCTCTAAATTTTTTGGAGTAAAATCTCACCCCAAAAGAGATAAAATACTGCCACTATTTAAAAAAGTGAAAAATTTGCACTCTTCAGTAACAGTGGCAGATTTTCACTTCTTTGGAGTGAGATTTCACACTTTTGGAGTGAGAGTCACTCCAAAGAAGGAGTGAGATTTCTTTTCGTTGGAATGAATCTCATTCTAAAAAGAGAGTGAAAATCTGCTATTCTTATTCAAGAGTGCAAATTTTTTACTCTTTCTACAATGGCAGTATTTTAACACTTTAGATTTCGCAGAGTGAGATTTCACTCCAAGAAATTTAAAGAGTAGTTGTACGTTATTCAATAAATCGTAATAAAATGGCAAGGAGATTTCACATAAAAAGAAAAAAATTCTGAATAATCTTTTTAATTGCTTATACGGTTCTTGAAAAAAAAAAAAAAATACATTATGAATATAAAAGTAGTATGCATCTATTATGTATTATCTTTAATATTTTGTGCTTGTTTTTTCATGAGAGATCACCTTGGTTCTACCGTAATTTACTGGACATTCCATTATCCGCGCGCATTTTTTAGCTACCTTCGGATTTTACGCTTTAAATTACGCGTATATTGAAACAATTCGCGAAGATTCGTGAAAAAAGTGATTAATTGTATTGAGGATTATCTGAAAGAATTTTTAGTTGCGAAAAAGTAAAATTGCACGAAATACTATCGCATAAATCGAGCGGATTAATTTTTTTATATTAAGAAACTAATTGCGAACGGTCACGATTATCGTGACCTACTTTTAAAAACTGCAGAATGAAAGACGTAAAAGTATTATAGATATCTTATATTATTCTGGTTTTCTCTCAGTAGATATCATAGCAAGATAAAATGCTATTTTTGCCAAAAATAATTTCGTAAATCATAGGAAAATATACGGCATTATAAACAATTTTTCTTCAAAGGAATTTTTTATTTCAAATTTGAAAACAGAAAGAATATAAGGCAAGATATTTTAATGTAATTTTCAAAATTCCGTCTAGTTCGACTAAACTCAATTTTCCTCTCTCTCTTTCGAAAGGCTCAATTAACGCTACGTTATTTCTGACCCTTTTAAAATTCATGATCCATCGAGGTCTCTGCTAGAATTACGCGCGACAATACACGCAATTTTAGTATCGATCGTGATATTCGTCTCTGCTTGAAAACGTAATCAAGAGTTGACCATATCGCTTAATGAGCTTCCATGTAGGAAGTCGATATATTGCAACAAATTGCGCATTTCATGCAGTTGATTATCGATAATTTCGCCTTTCGGTGCGTTTGAATGTTTCAAGCGCGCCGTTGTTGGAAAGATACCGAGCTAGCCGTTTCTACAAATCGAGTGAATTTCCAGGCCGGCCAGATATAGCAAATCGCGGGAAAAAAGCTTCGCGCCGATCGATAATCTGGCGGTAACACCGCTCAGCTTAGCTCGCTATAAACGACGCAGAAAAGACTTTTCCTTTTCTTCTTTTACACTGTAGAATCGTCACCCTCTTTCCCTGAAGTGCTATGAAGTATCAATCTCTTTTTTTTTCTTCGTTTGGCACAGCACAAAGACTTCCAATGAACAGAACTGAACTTTCACGGAGAGTTCCACGAGGAGTAATACAGGGTGTCTCGGACAGCGTAGTTAGAAATCCTCGACTTAACTTCTACGAATTTTATCGAGACTCTTGTTTTCTTCTACGGAATGAATTTCTAGGAAGAACTATTTTGTCGCAATTGTCAATTATTCATATTATTTACTGTGGCAATTAAAATTCCGTGATAGCAAAGTCCATTTGAATTTAAATAGAAGATAAGGTTGTATATTATTTTACTGCTCATACACCGAAAATTGATATAAATCCTATATTTTCTATTATGAATCGCCAATAGAACTGATATGACCAATGAAATTTATTTTAATATCGATTCGAAATTAATTCAAGAAATCGAGCATTGTAATTAAATTGGATACGTCTAGAACATCCTATATTAATCTATCTAGAATATCTCAACAGGCGCGGAAATGACTGAATTAAGCGTTAGTTAATTATACCAAAGTCGAGGTCGTTTATTAATAATTGGAGTTCTCGCACGATCTCTCACAACGTATAATCGCTGAATTTACGATGGAATCTTCGTCCCAAGAAACGGTGAATCTTCCGCTCACGTGAAACGCATATGTGTGCAATTAGTGGCAATTAGAAAATACGAATCGACTTTGTTTGGGGACGCGAAGATTCGAGAGATTACTTTATTCTCGCATGCCCGGTCGTGCGACAATGTGACTTAGGTCGCACTGTATAATAAGTACTATAATTGAAGTAATAATCTAGACCTTCGTTCCCATGATGGTTTGTAATGAAGTTTCAAATGACATCAAAAATACCGTAACAACGTCTACTTAATTTTTTAATAATGATAGATAACATGTAGTGTGTCCTGTTTAAAGCAAACTACGTTTTAATTCCCTTTAGTATGCTTATCTTTCGTTTAAATAATGGAAAAATGTTAATTGAGTATAAACAACATGAGTAATATGTGTGTGATGTATTTTTACACATGACACCAATTATCTTTCTCTATAAGTCTTAAGATAAACAAAATATTCAGAAAATTTTACTCCACGATAAAAGTTATATAAAAAGTGTATTACTAGAATATATTTAAAACTTTCAATACAGAATCAATTATTATACTGATAATATAAATAATCATGACAATTAAGATAATAATTGCCTTCGTGACTGTACGATGTGAATATAAAATAAATTGTTGTAGTTTCTAATTCTCTCGAAGGCTGGGTTCGGGGAGACGCTATTAGCGCTATTTGTGTCATTCTATATCTTCATCGTCCATTAAACGTGAAACAAGGATAATATGACACAAATAGCGTTGATAGCGCGCTCCCCGAACGCAGCCGAAATGTCATTTTCCATGTACTTGAAGGTGCGGTCGAGTTGTAGCTATGAATGCTTCGAAGCATTTTTGGATTGGTCGATTAGTAAAAAATTCTTTCTTCTCCGATTGGTCAATCAAATACTTCGAAGCATTTGTAGCGACAACTCGACCGCACCCTGAATCAACAGTTTTGACAGTTTTATGTCCTGACAAGGTTAGCCTACGATTCTAATATATATAATACAATCTCGTGTGGGTTCGTTTTGTGCTAGCCTTATGAGCGTTTAATCTTCCGTGCCGTCCATAGCGGGTAGATCGATCGACCGCTATTTGCGTTTTTAATTAACGACATTCCATCGTCGCACCGAGAAATAATTTACGCCGGTTATATACCGCTTACGCCTTTTTACGTATATAGGCATAGACTCGGCTATATTATGGCTTTAATCGTAGTTATTTTTACTCATTGTAAAGAGCCAAGATCGTAAAAATAACGTAAAAGAACCCCCGGGAATATCGATGAATCACAACCCCAAGAGGTTACAATAGAGGGAGAAAAAACAATTTATACAAAATGTTCGTCAACCGCTGACTATAATCTAGCCAGTTATACTGACTTTTCATTGCGAATTACATCGATTTGCATGAATAAACTCTTTTCTGAGAATCGCTCGATTTTTCATAGTTGACGGTCAAAGTTTCAACTTGCAGTATGCTCACAAACACGATGTTGTATGTATCGATTAAAAGTGACATGTTCAAAGGTAACTGGAACCGAACGGTCGCGTGAGCGACAAAACTTCGTGCGATCGCAAATATAAAATTTCAAAATGGAGCGGTTTGCAAAAAAAAAAAAGTTACGTTTGCAAAATCGACCTACCACGCGACGTGAAGAGTATTTTCTTAACACAAACGTACACAGGAATGCACAAAGTGTACATAAAAAAAAATTTGTAGCCACCAAATAGAGTGAAATAATTTCAACGCGAAAAGAACGATTTTGAAATAAAAAATTTAACTAGATACAGATCTGAAAATAATTTTGTTAGACCATCAAAATTTTTAGGTAGGACACTCAAACTGATTGCTAGAATGTCAAAATTTTTTTACATTCCAGCAATCAGTTTGAGTGTCCTACCTAAAAATTTTGATAGTCTAACAAAATTATTTTCAGATCTGTATCTAATTAAATTTTTAGATTTTTCAGCAAAATCGTTCTTTCCGTGAACTAAATGTTTAGGTAATGTAACCAAACAAAATTTTATCTTTATAAATGTTTAGTACATATTACCGTTAGTGATACCGTTTGGTAAAACTTTTACTAAATACTCTGTCTAAATTTCTTCGAATGAAATCTCACTCCAATAAGAGGCTGAAAATTGAGCCAGTTTTTCAAAAAGAGTAAAAATATTTTCACCCTGGAAAAAAGAGTGAGAATTTTTCACTCTTTTGAAGTGAGATTCATTTCCAAAGAATGAAATCTCACTTCTTTTTTGTAATTTCGTTCCTTGGGGGGAATCTCACTCCAAACGAGAGAAAATCTGTCACTCTTTTTCAAGGGTAAAAATATTTTCACTCTTTTACAAAGACTGGTTCAATTTTCACTCTTATTGTTAGAGATTTAGAGCACTTAGAAAGATAAAATTATGTTTAATTATATTACCTGGACATTTGTTGAAATTATTTTACTCAACATTTGGTAGCTATAACCAGACTACTTTTTTAGCATCGTACACGATTCAATTGAAATAAAATGTGTAAGCTATGCATAGTTTCGGATAGATTAAGGCTGCGTTCATTCAGTTTGGTGTTTTCAGCGCTTTTATTTTAAGTCTAATGATAAAAGTAAAATAATAATTATAAACGCTTAATAAAACACGTGAATATTTAAATCAAATGTAGCTTAAATCTTTCCGTCTATATTATGAAAAAAAGCAAAAATACCGGCTTCCCAACGTCCTCCAATCTCATTTATAGCCGTCGTGATTAATAACATGTAATTGTTACTAGAAAACAAGCTTACACAGTCGACTAGTAGCCTTGGGGGCTGAGTATAGATATGTAGTGTTGTATTGATGATTACAGTAATTGGAATACAACTTGTGTCGCACGAAAGTGTCTAGGAATATTGCAATTGGAAAGCATTCAAAGTAAGATTTATTTATTTATTTTTTTATTTGTATCACTGATTATTAAACTCTGTCCAATCGAGCGAGCGGAACGCGAGCTAATCTAACATCTTTTGATTGGGGGAATAAGAGTGCTTTCGTTCACGCACACATGCACAAGCATACGTGAACAAGGTGTAACGATTTCAAACTTTCTGACATTACGCCAGTAACTTTCACGCAAAATAAATCGGCGAGCGTGCCCCTCGGGGATTTCTCTCCGATTCCATCCCGCGATTTTTTGTCACACGCTCGCTCTCCTCGCTCGCTCATTTCGCTTTTCCATAGGCGAATCGTGCTGCTGCCGCTGCTGCAGCAGCCGGAATGGTGAGCGTTAGTTTTGCCTCCGCCTGGCATTAAATCATAGACGGCGGTTTCGCCCGCGGCGTATCCCGGCGGTCGCAGAATTTTAAGCTTTTTTTTGCAACGCGCACGGGAGGGAGAGAAAGCCGGCGACTTCGCGCCGCGGCTTACTGTGGTCTCGCGCATTTTGAAATTCGACCCAATAGACGCAATCTCGTCACCTCGTTAACCACATCTTTTTTTTTTTAATCTAACCGTGTAATTTTATGACGAAATAGTTACGTACAATTAAGAATAAATAATGATCGAACTGTCTGCCTTATGAGCACGAAAAAATGCAAGCGACGTACGTTTCTTATTTCAAAATATCTTATTTAAAATACGAGACATTTATCATGACTCCTTTGGAATATCAAAGATTAAATATCTCTCGATAAAAATTTCCCCTTGCACTGTGCGATTTTTATCAGAATTGAATTCCGATCTCGCAACAACTATTATCATTTGTATATCCTTGAGATTGTCAATCTGCTAATTACGCGATCAACTTCGAATGCGTGCGCCCGTTATGCGTGAGAAAATCTCCGCGCCACGACGGCGCGTTCCCAGCGACTCCATTTCTTCGGAATTAGACGTGGAAAGGCGCGAATCGAGACTCAATCAAGCGCTCAACAATACGCACGGCGTGCACTTTACGGCATTCGGTGTTAGAAAGTACATTAACGGCCCAATTATCGCGAGCGGCAACAATGGCAAGAGACTCGCGTTAAAGCACTAATGATAAATCCGTGTAAAATATTCCATTCACAACATCCGTAAGCTTCTCTCTTTTTTTTACCGCCACGAGAAATGCGCAGTTTCTAAAATGATCGCATCACATCGACACGCTCATCAAATTTAATAATAGCAATTGTATTTGTAATCAAAATTAACCAAAATTCTTCGAAGTGAATCTTACTCCAAAAGAGTAGCAGAATTTTTACTCTTTTGGAGTGAGATTCACTCCAAAGGATTTAAAGAGTATTTAAATACGAATTATTATTTCTAACAACACATTATAAATATATATATATATATAATATTGCCTCATTTTTAAGGTACCTATAATAGAATTCTGTAACGTGACTACTCATTCCAATGACGTCTCCACTGTCATAAGTATTCTTAGAACTTTTCAACTGAAATATCAATCAGATCGGAACTATTTTTAATTGAACGGATGCTTGTTAAAAGCATCTTTAACATGAAATTTGATATTGATTCTCCATTCTGTTAAAATATCACTTGACATTTTCAACACGATGACAAGACAGCTTATTAAACAAACAATTACTGAGAACATTGTTATACATATTATTGATATTTATATATATATATATTATTATTATACAAACGAGACGTAGAACGTAACGAAAGAATAAGAGATTAATTGCCTGTTTTGTCACGCTTCCGGTTTCGGAGGGCCGTTAACAGGGAAAAAAAAGAGGGGTGTCTACGAACTTAATTGTAAAATCGCGTATTGTCGCGCGAGTTATTTCGTAACGACTCGTCGCACGCGCGCTCTCCGCGCCAATTCCACGGCACCGCGTGTGTCCCAATTATCGATCGTCACGATCGATTTTATCTCGGCTGCTATTCCAGTCACGCGCCGGGATCAGACACACCCTGACCTGCCCGACGTGGCGGGAACGTTTCCAGCTTCCGAACAATAATCGCCGCGCCAAACTCGACGGGATGACGGAGACAACGTTGTAATATACGATCGGACATCGTTCTTAGTCGTTAATGTTAATTTAGTAGTTAGTTGTACGTAGACTCCAAAAATATTTCGTTCTACCGGTTCCGCGGAATGTCGATGACCTTGTGCATGGCTTTATAAATAACAAAATTCTGTTTTGAATATCCACTGGCGAATATCCACGGATATATACAATGAGTGCAAAAAGTATTCATACAGAGGACATTCTTTTTATAAACAACAAAGCTATATTAGAGAAAATAGACATTAATTAAGTTATAATAATTTTCTACCATATTACATTCAGCCCTGATAAGCAAAACAGCTGCGTATGTTTCTGGCCTTCAAAACTATTTTTTTGACTGTACAAATACTTTTTGTGCATCAAATTAATACAATTTTTCATTGTTACCTTTTTTTAAAATAACATACTTGAATTATCACGTATCTTATTGGGTAAAATAATTTTTTTTAATGTGCAATTTCTCTTATTCTTTCTTAAGATAAATTGCTAATTAATGCTTATTTTCTAAAAATAAGGTTTTTTATCAAAGATATCTTCCCTATTGGAATATTTTTGACAGTGTATGAATATATACGTACGAGCACTGAAATTTAGTCAGTACAAAATATATATATAATCGATGAATATTTATGTAACGTAGAAGAATACGTATTTTTTTTTCGGAACTTGTCTCTTGTAATTAATAGTATATTTAAATAGTTGTCGCCTTCGGCTGGCATATAATTTAAAACACAGGAACTTTCCCCGTACGTAAACAACAGTCATTCCTAGTTGTATTATTTTGTTTTCTCTTCGACTCTTTTTATGTGCTCGCACGACTTTTATCCGGAAAGCGGCAAAACAAATCCGTCACGACGATCGTTATAATCCACGGCTCACAGTAAACGCGTTCAAAGCGATATAAATATTATGCGAACGTTTCGCGCACCCAGTCGCGAAAATTTCTGCGGCAAAACACGACCGGGGCGGCCATTCAACCGCTCTGAAACCTTCTGTCATGATCCTAGAAATCAGTTCAATTCTCGAATATAAGTAATTGTCAATTAATAGAAATAATCCTATTTTCAGTCAAAGCGGATCTTAGTGCTTAATAATACTAAATACAAATTTCTGCGAATATATTATTTCAGTTTTACAAATTGCGAGAAGTAATTGTACTCTGATGACTCTAGGATATTGCACTTGGAATCATTTCATCCGTATTGTTTATCAAATGTTAAACAATAATATTTGCGAGCGTTGTAAGCGCCAAATGAAACGCACCTTTATAGCATATAATGGAGTGACGTTTTAACTACTGTAATTTATTCGTTTCTTTCAAGGGTTATTTAAAGATACATACATTTCTGACATGTTGTCTAACAGTGACTGTAGCACATTAAGAAGCAATTATTAAGACTAACAATAGTGAGTTAAATCAATATAAAGTTAGCAATTAGTACGGAAAAATGGGACAGAATGCATTTTTTGTATGAGAAATTTATTCGAATTGCCCGTCCACGATTCGAGTTTTAGTAACTTTTTCTCGGATCGAGAACCCGTACTGATTTCTAGCATCGTGGACACAAGGCTTAAAACGCGGGAAGTCGAGCATGGCGGCTCTAAGGAACTTAAAGCCACTGTTAAGGCACGTCGCTGCTCTCGATCATCATCGGTATTGATCCCTCTCTCCTCGTTGCTCTCTCTCTCTCTCTCTCTCTCTCTCACTCTCTTCCTGTCTCTCATCGTTTCTGTCCCCCGTCTCTCTCCCCAACAGCGCCGCCATTCATTATTCACGATGGACGGCATCAAAACAGCGTTATATCGCGATATATTGCGCGGCCCGATCTGACTGAGAGTGCAACGTTCTTACAGAGGAATGCCCTGTGCAGTTTTCAGCAACCGGAATACAAACCCTCCTCGATTTTTCACAAGGGAAAGACTCGGCCGATAAATATTCATTATCGTCTGTAAATTCCGGAATATTATATCCCGAATATAACATGTCGAGCTAGTTATACGCGCGTGTTTTTATCTCAGGAATATTTCATCGACACGAAGCGGATTTTTCTTCAAATGTTACGTGGTCGGCCCAAGAATTTTCTAATTGCAAGTATAGCTGAAAGCGAAAGATTTTTCGCGAACTTCCAAGCGCTTCCAAAATGCTAAAACAAGTATTCTTTCAAAGAATTTTAATTCTACGTTTAATCGGATAAGATATTTGATAGCGAATATCGAAATTTTCTTTGACAAAAAAAATCGACATCGCCGCGAGTCTATAATCGTCGAGTTACGATCGCTGTTTCTTTCAGACCTTTTTATTAGTTCGAAAACTAATAAATTATTAAAATTTTTTTTTAAATTTAATTCATGCGCCCTTTAAGTAAGTAATTCATATCAGAGAATTATTGTTTTTCAAAATTGTGAATATATTTCCAACTATACATTATTGTATTCATTATATCTCAAATGATGTCGATAGAGTCAACTAATTTCAACGGACGTCTTCAAATTTGATGTACATTACAATGTACGCAGGATTTGCAGGATTAATATGATGATAAAATATATGATATATTAAGCATCCTGCGATCTCGGTCACCGACCACTCGCTCCACCGCGAATAATGTCAATGTCGGAATAATGACAATAAAATATCGATTCGAGAGTCTCGGGACATATCGAGGGTTATCGTTATCGGCGTGACGACCGGCGACTCCTATCCCGATGTATGCGCGCGAGTCGAGTCGAG
>NW_017296157.1:1271036-1279230 GCF_001594075.2 Trachymyrmex cornetzi | reverse complement strand
CCCCGCCGATCGAGTCGGATATCAGTAGATAACACCACTCTCGTCTCTCGTCTCCCGCTCGAAAATTCCGACGGCAAAGATCACTTGAGTGACAAAAGTTTTCTGATCTTTGAGGAATTTTCATTGATATTCCGAGGTCTTTATTGCGTTGCAACATCATTAAGTTATTTATATATTATTATTTATTATTATTATTATAGTTATTAATGCAGTTAATTAGTTATTTCAGAGTTGTCACAAATTTCTCATTTTAAACTTTCCTCCTAACTTTGCCGGACAAAATTTCATTATTTTTCCTTATCTCGATAACGTTTGAAAACTTTCTGTAATTTCTTTTTTGTATTTTTAATTTGGAAACTGTTAAATATTTTGTTGAGAAAGCAATTTAATAACATAGCGACGTACTTAAATGTTGCTGACACTGCTTGCATTTTATTGTTAAATTAGTAGTATTCCAAAACTGTAAGTATGATGTGCGAATATTAAACTTCTTCAAAGAATTTTTATTTTCCAGAAAATTTTATAAAATTTTCTTTTCCCTAATTTTCCTGTTTTTCCCTGATTTTCCTGTTTTCTAATTTTGTAGCAATCCTATATATTTATATATACGACATATGCTCTATATATATATATATATGTATATATTTAAATTATAATAAGCCTAAAGTCTATTAATAGATAATGAAATCTCTAATTTATTAAAAATTAATTATCACCGTTGCGCAACTTGATCTTGATCGTTATTGCAAAGTACAGAAACTATATAAAATGTAGCTTAAATATATAAAATAATATCTAAAATATAGTACACAAATTTTGAAATCGGTCGATTACTTTCACATCGTGTAGGCGGGCCGCACTCTGCTAGATTGTTTGATTTCGTAAAACGACTGTTGCACTCGTAGGATGTGCATACCATGAAAGAGAGATTGCAGAGAGGAAGGGGGATACGTGTGCGGAATAAATTGGTGGATTTGAATATGTACGCGATACTATGTAGTGATATCATACATTTTTGAAAATCTGCCATTTCTACACAGCGTAAAAAAATTGCATATTTTTAAAGTTCAAAAATTTATCGTCTATCATACGTTCGTTGTTAAAGCGATAACATTGCGTAAAAGTTTACACGATATTAAGTAAAGTTTTGTAACACCGAATAGTTTTACGAAATCTTAAACTCTTGAAAAATCTTTGACCAATGTTGAAGTGAGATTTTTCAATCAGGCTCGTTGCAAGTCATCATTTTTTTATGTTTAATTTTAACAACAAAATAACAAGATTGATACGATGGAATGTTATTTATATTCACGTTTCATCAATACCGATGACGATTGATTCAAAACAGGATTTACACTACTTTTTCTTTAAACTAAACGGTCATATAATGTCATATGATATTACACCACGCCATTACTTGTTTTGCCGCAACAGCATAGCAATAATACCTCAACAACAGCAGCTCGATGCCATCGCAGAGTGTAAACATTTAACGCGTAACGGATATAACGTTCCGAAGCATAATCGTATCCGATTACCGCCAATCGGTTTTTCAATTATATCCCGCAGGTGTAATTGAGTTACAGCAGCGGTATATGCGAGACCGTCCATTATCCGCTTGTTTGCCGATTATCGACGATCCTTAGGGTGCTTAGGCGCTTCTCTCATCACCGTTCAGATCTGTTCGAAACCTATCTCTAAAAATGCTTGGAAAACCTAGGTAAAATATTCTTTAATAGCCGCTATATTTTGACGAAGGAAAATTAACGCTTTAACGTAACATCAAAACAAAATGTTTTTAACGCCTTGCATTTTCTCGCATACTTCTATCGTCACTAATAAATTCGTTAAAAATATGAATTCTAAATACTAGTTTGCTAAAGCATAGATCCAACAGTGCTGTGTGTTGTATTGTAATCAAAAGAAATATTAGCTCTTATCGATCGATGTTTCTTTTTGGAAAAATCCGTGGCTTTGACGCGGCAAGTAGATTCTGATGAAGAAAAATTAATATTATAATGTAACATCAAAACACAAAATGTTTTTAATGGTTTGCATTTTCTTGCATATTTTTATCATCACTAATAAATTCGATAAAAATATGGATTACGAAAGTATAGGCTCACTCACACACACACAACAGTGCTGTGTTGTATTATATAATTGAAACAGATACTAGCTTTTATCAATGTTTCTTTTTGGAAAAACTCGCGACAAATAGATGAAGGGAAATTAATATTATAACATCGACAAAAATATTCTTAAGGCCTTGCATACTTTTATCGTCACTGTAAAAATATAAATTCTAAATATTAGTTTGCTGTAGCATAGGTCCAACAGTGTTGTGTTTGTATTGTAATTGAAAGAAATATTAGCTTTTCGATGTTACTTTTTGGAAAAAATTCGCGGCTCTGACGCGACAAACAAAATCGCAATGCAGTTCGCGTGACGAAAAAATCACGTATAAGATAGGTGATCGCGGATGACGTCAAGTAGCAGTGCTTTTCAAAGCGTTTTACAATTTGCAACTACAATGCGTCAACGGGAATCGTGACGCAAGGTCCGTCGCGATAACGCAATTCGTGCAGAAAAAAAAGGTCAAAAGTTTTTCCTCAACGATTAAAAGTGGTTTAATCGATTTTCAGTGCCGGCGAGGAATCGTCATGTCGCATTACGGCGTAATGCAAAAAACGATGCTACGGAAAGCGAAAGAAAGACAAAAAAAAAGAAAAAAATTATTGCGTTAGTCAGAGCAGTTGACGCTTGTCTGCGCTAATCGCACTAAAATAAATTTTCAAGTGCAAGTCGCACCGTCTTAGATCACTGCGAAAAATAAAGTAAAAAAATATTATGACTGTATAAAGCGCGTTCTATATTTGTGTAAAAAAATTCATGGATTTCCTGAAATTTGAAGTCTTCTTAAATAGTAATCTTACTAAAGAAACCTGGAAATTTGAGATTTTTTCTTGATAGTAAATTAAAATCACTGCTAGCAACATCATGACTTGCTTTCTGAACGATAATGCGACCTGCCTTTGTAAAAAATTACGTTATAGATAAGATTTAAATATTCTCAGATGAATGTAATCTTATACGGGCGAGAAAATACGAAGAAACGAAAGAAACTTGTGTCGGGTCTTGGAAAAAGATCATCTTTATTAATTTTTTTTCCTACACATCTTTTTTTCCGACATGCAATATTATTGCGTCTGATTTCGAATTATTCTCGGATCAATATTAGACGACACTCCAGAATGATGAGTTTATCGTCTACGAAGAAGCAAACACAAGTGTATGAACACAGTGTAACGACGAGATATTATTGCGACTTCAATTTGCGCGTCGCTCGCGAGACAAAAAAAAAGCAGGCGAGCCTGCCGTCATTTTTCCCGGAAGCAAAAATCCTCGTCGCAAAAATAATCGTCGCGCTAACTCGACGCTCGCAGTTTTATTGCGTGGCGGATTTCGTGGAAAAGCCACTCCGTTATAATCTCGATTCGCGACGCGTCGCGATGAGTCACCCGACGAGAAATTATGCTCCGTTTCGAAAAACTGCGCACGACGATTTTCTCGCGTTACGATTTTCGTGAAGGCGCGCAGCGCGCAGCACACAAATAAATTAGGCGTCTCGTCCGCAGACCGAGAGGATCGGTCACGCTGACGGGCCTGCGGTTAACTAACGCTGATTAGAGAGAACCGAGGCACGATGGAGGCGCAAGAATACGATATACGGGGACGAGGAATAAATACACGGCGTTAAAGTTTGATGACACAGACGGATCGGAATTCGACCTTTTCATGTGGAATCGAGGGACACCGCACAATCGGCTTTTTAAACTTGATATTAAATATCATCATAATTAAATACCAGATACGTTAGCGGAAAATTCGATTGAATCTACAATAGTGTAAATTCCGCTTGAATTTCAAATTTTAAATAAAAACTGGCGCAATGTTATATTTTACCCTGCCAATATTGATACTGGTTGTCCATTTTATATTTATTCGCGCTAACTGATAATGTGCCGTTTGAAAAGTACGCACGCTTTAGTTATGTTTATGCTCTTATTCTTTTGTATTTTATATTGTTTCGCGGATTTTAAGTATCTTTTTGTGTCGTGAGTTTACCTCCGATATAAATAGACTAGGAAAAAATTCACTCGGCGACGATTAGCGCTCTCGGTAACGTCAGTAACGTACGGCGCAATCGATCCTAAGGGCCTGTTGCATTCGCTGTTAGCCCTCACAGTTAACCAATTCAAACGGCTGTCCTTTTCAAGATCGAAGTTGCGATATCCCGGACGGGGAGGAACATTGAGTCGAACGCCCGCGCGATAATCGATGCCGGGTACTATTGACTGTAAATAATACGTCTCCCCAGTCGTTCATCCCGCTCGAGAGCTCACTTGTCTCGATTGCATTTCCCGTCCTATAGATCGACGTAACGAGCCGACCGGCCGCTCCACAAACGGGGTCTTTAAATTGTGAGAATAGGCAGACGCAGTAGCGTAAAGAGCGTATGCCTCGTCAAGATCTTATCGTTTACCGTTTCGAAAGTTCAAACATCCTCCGAGTGAATTCGACGAGACTTCAAAATCCTTGGTACATACGATTCCCGATCCTTCACACGATGGATCATTCGTGTCCCGTTAATTTTCATCACTTTCATAAATATACAAACGTTATTAAGCGATACTCTTACATATTTAATATTTTCAGAAAATATTTACAAGATTGTTTTTATATTATAAAAGAATTTGCACACGAATGTCATAACTAATTGAAATATCGCGTGGTTTGATATGAGAGCCACGGATTTGTAACCAACAGGTCACGAGTTCAAACCCCGCATCTCGTATATACAGATAATTTCGTAATCCATACTAGCTTAGCGGGAGTCACAGAAGAATTCTTTAGATCTAGGCGACTCTTTGACTAAATTCAGACATATAAAGACTGTTATGGTCCTATTTCTCCATTACTATAATATTATTGTTACTCGTAACTAATTACTTGGTATGTCTAGTTTTTCGGAGAAAAAAATGTGCAGGACACAAATGATTCAAATCGTGTGTACTAAAAGTTAAGGTTGCGAGGAAATGAGGGAGTCACGGTGTGGCCAGCGTTATGAATAAAACGTCGCATTTCGCGTATATGTATTTAATTATTAAGCTATCGTATCTTTAGATGTTCAAAGGATAAAAATTTTGGAACAGTGGCGCGCAACCTACGGCTTGCCTGTAAATTTTTTGGAGTCCATCGTCTCACAGCCGAAAATATAATTATTTTCTATTATAAGCTGAAAAAAATTTTCTGGTCGAAAATGAACCAAAAGGTTCCGATCGTATCAATTAGAACTCTGATTATCTCAACTAGAATTATAATAGACTCAATCAGAAAATGTTCTGATTCTTGTCCCTTTTTAACACAATTAATTCTAATTAATCTGAAAAAGTCTGATATGTCATCGGTCTTTTTCAGTGTGCAAAAAAAAATAAACATTATGTGGCCCACGATTCATTAAAAACTTTTAAATTACAGATTCTTGCATACGCATAAGCATCATAAAATCAACCAGTCAGTATCTTTTATTTCATAGAAAAGAAAAAAAATGAAGGACTTTGACGGTTCATTTTCTTACGCATTACACGTTATGCAAGACTCTCCTGCTCTTAGAGTCTCAGTCTGAAGAATAAAATCTCATTTTTATAAATTGAAAATTGAGCCACGCTTTTTCAAGACTGATTCAATCAATTTCACTTTTTGGAGTGAGATTCTCTAAAGAATACAGAGAATAAGTTTTCAGCACTTTGGCAATGACAATTTCGAAACACGGCTTTTTCGGAGCACAAAACGTACTCTTAGACACCGATAATTTACATTTCGAATTTTCGTTCTTCCAATGAGGAGAGACTCGATAATTTCTAAAAATGACCTTCCGAAAATAACCTTCGAAAAAAGCGCATCACTGCTTTAGAGTAACTGCGATAGCCGTCAACCGATACTCCACGTGCGCGATCGCATCGCGCCGGAAGCAAAGCGTTTCCCTCCTTCGCGAAGCAAAGTAGTCATTTGCGCGATACAACAGTCGTATAATTTCCCCAAGATAAAGAAACATAACAAAAGAGGGGGCGGCGGGGAGAGAGGCGGGAAAGGCAAAAGAGCGGGAAGGGAGATTATCGCGCGTTGCAGTTCACGCGGCGAGAATTATACGCGTGAAAGAATCTACGGTCGCGTTCTCCCGCCTTTCCTCGAAGAGGACCTCGTCGGAGTTCGGTCCCGAAAGGAAACGGGAAACGCGCAAGAAACGCGCGCCAGCTACACGCCAGCGCGCATACACGCAAACACACACACATGGTATATACGCGGTATAAGCGGCAACAACCAGCACTCGCTTAGTGCCGCGGGGGCACCACGCGGCGTTGCGTCCTGACCCGTATTATTTTTCTCTCAACGTTGCGTCCCCACTCCGCGCTCCATCATCCCCCCCCCTCCCCCCGACCCCTTCCTCGAAGTGTCGCCTTCCCCCCTCCTCCTCCCTGCCCCGAGTTTCCCCCCTTCCCGCCGCCTCAGGCGGCACGCACGAATTACGCAGAAACGGATAAACAACACGCGAGAGAGCGCGTCAATGAAGACGGAACGGTGGGAGGGGAGAGAGGTCGGTCACGCTTGACAGCGGCCGCTCAGCCGCTGTTGTCTACCGTCGTCTACCGTCGTCTTTCGTTGTTGCGTTGTCATCAACATATCACGGCCGACGCGCGGCGCGCCGTCGAATTTCGCGATCGTCCCCGTGTGATACACGCATTCGCGCACGCATCTGTCGAGGAGGGAAGAGGGGGATAGCCGGAAGGGAGATACGAACGGGGAGGAAACTGATGTAGCGAGCGAAAGAGAGATAGTTTTATGGGAGAATGAAAAAGGAACACGAGGGGGAAAAGGAGGACAAAGACACAAAGATGAAATGAAAGAGGGAGAGAGAGCGAGAGAGAGAGAGACGCCGGTCAAACATGGCAGGCGATGTGCCTTGCAGGCGGAAAAAAACAAGATTTAATATGAGCGAGCGTGCGTGCGAGCGTCGCGCGTGGGGACGAAGGACAAGGGAGGGGAGTGGGGGCGGAAGGGGTGCCGGAGGGGGAGCGGACGACGCCGAAGAGCGGCACCGAAAAACGCGACACACCGAATTGCGTAGATTTGCGTAAGTACTCACGCTGTTTCCGGCACGAGTTCGACTCCGTTTGTGCCTTCCTGGTGTGAGAATGGTGTCGGACGTGCCCCAAGGCGGAAGGATAATAGCAGCGGAACGTTTTTATAGCAGAGAAGAATCGTGAAGTGTCGTTGTCGCTGTGTCGTCGTCGTCGTCGGCTGCGCGTCGACGATGATCACACACACACGCGGGGTCACGCACTCTTTCTCTCCGCTCCGCGGCCGACTCGTCTCGTCTCGTCTCGCCGCGAGCCGCGACGTGTGTCTGCGCGACGGAAAAACAACACCCGACGTCCTTTTCCGTCCTGGTCGCCCCCTCCTCGTCCAACGCACGGAGCGCCCGTACTCTCTCTTGCTTTCTGTCTCTCGCCCTCTCTTCCGCTCCTCTTTTTCGGCGCGGCAAAGAAACGAATTAAAAAAATTAAAAAAAAAAAAAATTGGAAAAAAATGGAAACCAAACCGGCACCGCACTAACAACGCGCGTCACGGTTTAATACGTGGCACGGTAGTTTACACGGAGGACGCGCGTTGTATTGTAATTTTCTGTTTTTTTTTTTATTTTTTAATCGTAACAATGTTCAGACGTTGTCACGAGACGACGCGCTGCGCGGCCGATGCACATGCGAGAACGTGCTCCGTGTGTTTCACACACGAGACTCCTGTCTCACTCACTCGACGCGTGAGTGGACGGTGACGGTGACGACGGCGACGTAACGACGATCAAAATGGCGTTGCCGGACCGCCCGCGCGCGCGATCAGGTGGAAAATGCCGGAATACCGCTGCTAGGAAAGATCGACTGACTGCCGAGGTCCGCGGCCCTAAGTGGTTTGACGTTACGTTAAGAACGAGCGGAGCGAAGCTACGCGGGTGCGAGCGAGACGGCGGCAAGACGGCGGGAGAGGGATCGAGCGAGACGGAGAAGGAAGACGCCGCGCCGGGGTGAGAGAGTGGAGGAAGCGCGACCGTGCGAGCGAGAGAAACGACGGCTCG
>NW_017296157.1:1241173-1269202 GCF_001594075.2 Trachymyrmex cornetzi | reverse complement strand
GGAAGACGCCGCGCCGGGGTGAGAGAGTGGAGGAAGCGCGACCGTGCGAGCGAGAGAAACGACGGCTCGACCATGACTGAGTGGGGGAAGAACGGTGCGGAAGGGATGCAGGGGCGCGATCGTGCCCCCCCCCCTCCTCGCCCCCTCCCCCTCCACGCGCCTATCACGCGCTCGGACGACTTCGACTGCCTTCGATTGCTCTCGACCGCGAGAGCAGGGCCGTCTAGAGCGCGCGGTTAGGCCTAACGTATCAACCGCGCGAGCCAGCCGGGAATTTTCCCGGTATTATTAAAATTGCATTACGGATCGCTCGCGCGCTCTCAGTCACTTACATACGCGATTTCTCGCCGCGGCTTTGCCGGCGGGGATACAAAACGTATTATACGCAGGATCGGCAAAGGCGGGATGTTACGATTATCCCTCGCGCGTCTCGTCGAAACTTGCGAGTCGCTCGAGGGGGATCGGCGAATAAAGAGCTTGAAAACGCACGCGTCCCTATCCTCGAATGCTCTCACGAATAATGCAGATTCGCTCGCCCTAAAGGCCGCATCAGACTACGGCGGGTTAACGACCACAATTGACGGTTGCTTCTATTTCGGCCAATCACAATCGACTCGGTGCATTGTCATTGGCTGAAATAGAAACAGAGCAACCGTATCAATTGTAGGCTGCTTTCTTTATAGGGGTGCGTTCCATTTAACGTTCGCAACGCTCGCGAGTATCATTTCATCCTTCTTGTTATTAAATATTAAATAAGGATGAGATGCGAGCGTTGCGGACGTTAAGTGAAACGCATCCTAGGAGACGCAAGGTGCGTTCCACTTGAGGCTCATCTCATCCTTACGGTTTATCAAATATTAAACAAGGCAAATTAAACGAGCAAATAATGCTCGTGAACATCAAGTGAAACGCCTCCACAGTCGATACAAGTGTCGTTCTATCTGTTATCCATTGTCAAGAAAAATAAAACAATGCTTGTGTCGACTGTTGCTCATTTCTATAAAGGTAAAGAATGCATTCCATTTCGCGCTTGAAGCGTTTTTATAATCATTTGTCCTTGTTTAATATTTCATAGATAACAAGGGTCAACTTACAGTTTATTGAGGGCTCACAGCATGTGTGAGGGTGTAAACGGAACGTATACTCAACTTTGATTTCGGTTCAACTCGCTCTCTTCTTTTTCTAATTCTCAGAATTAGGGTGCGTTCCGACGCACACGTAACGTATACTGTATAGTTTCAGCACTGGCAGTGAATATCGGAACGCACCCATAGAAAAGGACGAGTTGGTTGTGGACCAAGATTAGAATTAAACTAGATTGGGAGAAGCGGGCATGCGTCCCAAAAAGGAAAGCAGCTGTAATCGGTAACTTGTAGTCTGATACGGGCTTAAGGTGGCCGACGCCACGGCCGTGGGTGGTTCGCGCGCCGCTTCTTCCCTCCCCCGAGCCCAAGCCTTCCTTCTCTTCGCCTCGCCACGCCGCTCTTATGGCCGGTGCGCTTCGCGCGCTCGTTCGGCCGTCTCGCGAGGAATTTCTAAAAATCAATATACGCGTGCGAGGAGGAGACGAGAGAAGGGGCCATGAAGCATAAAAAAAAAAGAAAAAAGAAAGAGAGGAAAGAAAAAACATATTCGATATCCCGTTCGCCCCGGCGCTCTTCTCCTTTCCCCCGCTTTTTTCCCCTGGATACGTCTATCCCGGCTTTCCTTTCGTTTCTCTTCTTTTTCCCATTATCCTCCTGCGAAGCGAATTGCGCGTAATCTATCCCTGTCCTCTCTCTCTCTCTCTCTCTCTCGCGATACGACGTTGCGAATAGGCAATAGAGAAGGAGGGATCGGTTTCAAGGAAGAGAACTCGTCTCGAGATGAGGCCGGAGGAGAGAGGACTCGCGCGCCGAGCTAGGCTAGGCCCGGTAAAAGCGCGGGAGAGTTTATTTTCTCAGAAGCGCGCCGTCGCGCACTTGGTATAGTCTCTGCCGGCAGTACCGGCGTTGGCCTCCCGAATAAATTTCATTGAGACTCGCCCGCTCGCACGCGAGTCCGGACTCTGGGAGTCAGTCCTTCCCTCCTCCTTCGCCTTTCCGTCCCCCCACCCCCGAGTCGCGATGCACGTCGGGCACGCGGGTGGCAATTAAACGGGTTAACGACATTTCGGCTATGTTCGGCTGAACAATGTAATTCGCTCCTCGGCCTCGATTTAATTGGAGGGAATCGCGTCCCGTGAGAAGAGATCGGGCTCGATCGCGCGAAAATCGGGGATCGCGTTAGCGGAACTTGGAGCATAATAGATCCTTTTTCTTATTTATCATGTCGGGTATCAATTTATTCATTGGCGTAGCCAAGAGATTCCCTTAAATCTTGAAGAACAAAGTAATTAAAACCACTTAAACGGATTATGCTTAATAAGTATTCATAAGAAATTAACTTTGGAAAAGAACTTAAGTGAAAGTTACAGAAAATTTTCTGAGTATCCAAAACGCTATTCCAGTTCGAAGAATCAGTTTACTATTAAAAAAAAATTAAGTGATTTAATAAATTAAATATATATGATATTTCATGATTTACCTGTAAATAATTAATTACAAATAATAATATAAAACAAAACAAGTTGAATGATCCATACCACTCGATTACCATCCCCTCTCCCAAGTTCAAAAGTCTCAACCTTAAGGGCTATACACAAAATGACTGCATAAACATAGCACAAGACCGCTGGATCAATGAACATTTTACGTCAATCAATATGACGTCTTTTTGTCGGATCGTCATTGGTCCAGCGATCTTATCCTACGCAGCTTATTTCATTTTGTGTGTGATGGCCCTAACTTGGCTCCTCCTTCTCTGAATAAAAATCTGACTACGTCCTCTGTCTCGAGAAAAAATTCTGATTGAAAATAAACGAGTCAAAAGATTCTGTCACATAACATCAATCAGAATTCTGGTTTTCTTAATTAGAATTATAATAGATTCAACCAGAAAATTATGATTCGTCCATTTTCAACCAGAATTGTAATTAATGCAACCAGACTTTTTTTTCAGTGTATGTACGTCGTCTTTTCATTATATAATTATTTTGCGACAGGGCTGTATACGTTACTCTCGAGAATTACTCCAGCATTGAAAGCAGAAGTGGCTAGTTAAGCCTCAACAGCGTAAGCGGATAACGCGACGTTGTTCCACGCGATTAATTTCAAGTGAACCACAAGCAGGGATTTAAATTCAAGGTTGAGCGCCACATTGGAGCATCGAAAACTTAGCAGTTGCAAACTTCAGAGGCACGTTCCTGTTTGACGAATTTCATGTCGTTCTCGTCTTATTGTTACGGACGTGATTCTAATTTCATCACTTCTAAACGTCGCGTCGTCGCGTCGCTTAATGACAAGCCCGACGTCTTTCTCGTTGAGCACGATTATGATCTAGAAACAGAATCGCGCCAGGCAGAGTTAACTGATCAAGGCTGACGCGGGAGCAATCGGGCCAGGGAGAGATATCGCGGCCGGATTCTGTTCGATTGTTCGATTCGCGTACGCTTTCTCCTTTCTACTTCGGACCCGATGCTCTTTTTGCAGTCACGCGTTTAGAAGCGATACACAGCTCGATCATTTGCGAGAGTACCAAGAAACTCTGGGGCCTTATTCTTGAAAAATATCATATGCGGAAATGCTAGGGAAATCTATAATATACATAACGTATACTTACTTTCGTATATTTTCGTATGCGATATTTTTCGAGAATACAGTCTCTGTAAACGGTTCGGCTTTTCGAGGACTGACGGATTTGTTTCACTCGTTTTTTCTGTTTTTCCAGTAAATAAAATGTAATGATAAAAAATAGCTTCGACATGAGGATCAATACTAATCAAATTACCACATGAAAATAAAGTAGAATTCCAGGTCATTTCAATAAAATTGTATGAAATTGCTTGAGAGATAAAAATTATTAATAAATAATAAAATTCTCTTCTATTCTTTTTTCGCACTAATTATAATTGTAATTATATTTAATGATCTAGTTTAATGATCTAATTTTGTATATATATATATATATATATGTCTGTAGTTTAAATATATCTACTTCCTGAAAATGTCTTCAAATAATTCGCAGAAGAATACTACCTAATAAAGAATTGCAGGGTATAAAAAAAAATTTATCTCAACGCTGCAAATTTGTTCGATTCTTCAGAGGTTAAGAAACTCAACAAGAAATTCCAGTTTAATATATCTTCCTTCGTTTCTTAGGAAAAAGAGAAATATCAGTTTTCTCTCTTACCAATGGCACTGGTTTAGAAGGATGAAAGGATGGCAAACGAAAAAAAAAAAAAACATGGACGATGCGGTATCTACGGATCACGTCGTAGAAGCCGCGATCGAACGATATCGAAAGGGAAATTTTATCTACTTCATCCCTTGGCATACTTTCCCAAACGTTTACCTTGTAGCGAACATTAGACATCCAATGATTATCTTCCGGTAGTATTGGTCGAGGCATGAGATTAAAATAGACAGTGCCGCGCGAAAACAGCTTCTTCCTTCGAAGAGCACGTCTTGGGAGACGATTTTCTTTTTGGGCTCTCGAACAAAAGCTGATTTTAAGCGACAATTGACACCGGTATTATGCGAGTTAACTAAAATAAAAATTTCGATTATAATAAGAATGCAAAAGCAATCTCTACGTATATTAGTAACAGGAAGCGCATTTTCGCGTACCCGTAACATTAACTCGAAAAATTAACTCGACGATATATACCGTACTTCATTTCCTGGTTTCGAGACCCGGCCAAGAGTCGCAAAGATAGTACGTCTTACGGTCGATCGTTAGCGCAGATGCGGCGGGATTGAGTTATGGGCACCGCACTCTCACGGCCGTAAACTCACGTCGACATGATTAAAGGTACGGCACTACTTAGCAAAGAGCGTATATTCTAAGGAGGCTTTCATTCCGCAAGGGAGTGCCGATAATGAAGTGTACGTGCAGTTGGGAGCATATAATATATGGTAATTTAACGCATATGTAATATATACATCATACAATACAGCACCCTAACCACAAGTACTCGCCCGTGAGTTTATATGAGTAATTGTCTGAGGGTCTATTTTTTTTATTGATAAACTTAATCAAGCTGCACAGTAAAAATTAGCCGAAGCGTTAGTGTCATGTGCGTTGAGGAGACCGAGAGTGAGAAAGAAATATATATATGTGTATATATATATGTAATGTATGTGTAATCGGCTGGACCAAATGTAACTTATCGCAGCCGCAGAATGACACAGTAGTGCCCCGAAAAAGAAAAAAAGAAAAAAAAAATAGAAAAATTAGGGGCCGACACCAAAATTTGTAGGACGGATTGTGTGTATTTATGTGTGGCGTAAGAAAGAAATGATAATAGCGAATCAGCGATTCATCAGCGGCTCACAATCGCAACGAAAACTGCCCTGCAATCGGCAACGCCTCGTTTCGCCGCGCGCAGGAAAGAAAAAGAAAAAAAAAAAGATCGACAAGAGATCGATTTCCTGTGCCGCAACACAGAGCGCCGAACGTATATCACCAAGTCGCCAAGTCGAGTGGCACGCGGTGAAATAAAAAAAAAATATATTTAAAAAAGAGAAGTATAGACGAGAGAACAAGAGATCGATTTCCTGTGCTGCACAGTCACCGTCGAGTTGCGTTCAGGAGCCTGTTTTATATTAAACGCCGCGATATAAATGTGCCGGCAAATTTGCCATGGTATTTTCTTTTCCGTAGGACCAGCTCCGATGATCGAAACCGGAATAATTTCGTCGAGACCATTTTGTCCCGATGCTAGAAGCAAAAGAATCACTTTTTCGCATCTGAAATGTCGAGAATTGAACTCGTCGAGATTGCACCGATCTTGGAATTCGCAGAGTGCAATAGCCGACCAATGCCGATCGTGTGAGAATGTTTCGTTCGCGATAGATATATCGAAACACTAAGAAGGTGTATTAGTTATCGCGTAGTTATGTGTGGTAGCCTTGAAGGATCGAAACCGGTCTGATTTCGGAGAGTTCGGACTTGGATGCTACAAATCCTTGCGAATCAGTTTTAAAATTGATTTATAACCGTTTTTCGATACAAAATTTCTTTTCAAAACTAGAAATTGTAAAAAGACTACTAACTTCATCTTTTTCGCAGTTCCAGTTCTGAAATAAGCACACACACATCAGAGTAATCACGTAAATTTTATATTATACGATGAAAACACGCGATGGTTCTCTTTTTCTCTTTTTCACTTTTATACGACGCACCGAGGATTCTTTGAACTCGCCGAAACTTCACCAGAGATTTCGATCGTCGACTGACGGTATTAAAGATCCAAATCTTTTTCGCGATTTCACGGGGAAAAGCCGGCTCGTCATCGCGCAATGGCACCTACTTGCAATTCTCAGATGCTGCTGCTGCTCGAAGAGAGTGCTGGGAGGACAGTGCTTGCGAGAGAGGCGAAAAACAAGTAGAAGTAGTAGAAGAGAAAGAAGAAGAAAAAGAAGAAGAAATAGAGAAGAATATCGGCGTTACCTGCACGCTAAACTCACCAGGGGCCCCTGCCGCTCGTGGGGAATCGGTCTGTGGTCCCGACCGGAAGCGCCCGGAAGTCGCGGTTGGTACCGTGGAGAACGCTCAGCCAATCCCGCGCCACCTCCTTTAGCGAGCGGGGGCTTGGGATTGGCTGCTACTCAGCCTCAAGGCCGCTGCTGATGCTTCTCCTTCTGCCCTTCTCCCAACAGGCCCCCGAGTGTGCGTTGTGCGCTACATGGCCGCGCGCGGGGCCCAGCGGAGAACAGCGATCGGGGTGGCGACTCCGCGATTCCGCCGCTCTGGAAAAATCCTGGCGCTTCGATCGGATTGTCGAATCGTCGAATGCCGCCGGCCGCCAGCCGCAGCGGCGAAGAAGCGGCGGAATTGCCGGAATTGCCGGAATTGTCTCTCACAACCCGATGGATGGAGGTTGCGTGACTTCCGTCGATCGGCATCAAACGTATGTCAATATCCAGCGCATAACACAGTGTCCCGAGGTTCTTCTGAATGTTCAGTAACATTTGCTTTTTCGCCTCGATTAAAATTTCATAAATGTTTTGTACTTAAAATGAGACAAGTACATATTCATTTGAAGAGGGAGAAAACAAAGATCCCAAGTGCGAAAAATGCAAAGAATGCGAACAGACTTGATATCTGCCGTTGTCCATTGCTCCGTGAGAAACAAAGTTATATGATTGATCTGTTCTTTTCAGCTCAACTTCTTGCATTCATCTTTCTCCTTTTCTGTCTAATATGGAGAGAAAAAGAGAAAAGATGAATGATGCCAGAAATTCAGCCAAAAAGAACAGACCTAATTACAAACTATTATAATCTTCATTACAATTTTCAAGTTTTCTTATTTAGACAGCCATACAAGTTTGTTTCACTCTTTTGTTTTGATATTCTATATTCGTATGGTATTGACGGATATTTAAAAAATCTGAGCATTCAGAATTGCAATGATCGCTGGATACGAATGTGCCGCATGGGACATTCAATAAACATTAAAAAATGTTCATTGATTCTCCTGAGAGCCGCACGAGATAGACGGCAGTCTCGCAATAGGATGGGAGGAGAAGGGTCTGCCATTCTTACAGGCAATCTTTTTTTTTCACGAATCCTTACTATCTATCATTTCGCGTGTCGATTTACGTCGACGATAACGACCGGGGATAGGCAAGCTGATTATTAATCTATGTCGCCAAATTGGAGTGCAGGTTGAAAAAAAAAAAAAGATCTTATAATTTTGTCGCAATGTGTCCAATTAGTATATTGATGAATAAATGATAGGCCAGATCACTTTCTCGATTCTAAAGAGTTCGCATAATTTTGCAAAAGGCGTCGTTTAACAATGCGTAAAGTGGGATCTCTGCATGGATGCGTCGGATGCACGTCGAAGTGCGTGGCACGAAGCGGCGTGTTGCGTGAGACGATCGTGGCGAAATCGAATTTCGATTTACCCTATGAATTTCATAGGAAAGAGAACTCGCGGGAATTTTATTTCGCTATACGCGTTATCTCTGCAAAGTGCTACGTGAAAGATGAAGGAAATGGAACGAACGTCGACATGCAACTACGCCTTCGCGCGTCCGAGTCCCGTTAATTGATCGGGTCAGTCGTTAAATTTAGCGTATGAAACGATACAAGTATGTGACGCGGGATATTATACGAGATGTTCCGGAAACCGCGCGGGCTTCCTTCGCGTCTTCCTGCTCGAGTCGCTCTTTCATACGTTTCACGAGCTTCGATTCAAATTCTGACAAGTTCTGATTTTATCATAATCGTTCCGATTCTTAATCTACCTCGATTTCGATCCGCGACCAAGCTGACGATTCTACGATCGCCGACTCTACAACTACCGACTGTACGATTGTTAATTTTCCGCGCACGTTGACCCGATAATGACGGATGCCTCGAAAGTACTCCGAAGTGACCGCAACAACCGTCTCGCTTCTTAGCCACTAAGGAAGCGCGCGTCTTCGGGTACACCTCGTATAAGTGCATGTAACGTACGGCAATTGGCCATGTGTGCGCACGATTCACGGACTGTCGACGACGGTCGGCCCTCTTGCAAAACGAAAGGGCGAGGGGGGCTGGTGGTAGTCTCAGTCTGGTAGTACTGTAGTAGTAGTGGTGGTGGTGGTGGTGATGGCGGTGGTGGTCTGGTGGTTCGAGCCAGCCAGCGAGCTGAGAGAGCTGTTTCTAGGTTCTCGGGTTCTCCGTCCACAACGACGGCGAATGGATATAGGCAGCTCGTTGGGTTGCTTCTCTCCCTTCCTTACTTGGGCCGTGTGCGGGGGTGATTTTCGGGGAGACGAAATTCCAGCTTCCAACTGTTGCGCAAATAACGTGGCGCAAACGCAGCCTCGAAGGCGTGGCGATCGACAAAGGGCTCGGAAACGGCCGATAACGTGCCGTTTTCCATTCCCCCCCTCACCCCACCCCCTATACCCGTCTGTCTCTCCCCCGATCTTTTTTTTTTCGCCGCCTCGTTACGCACCACCTGCAGAGTAGGAAGCAGCCTCGCCGCAGAACAAACGAGTAACGCGCCTCGCTCCAGTCGGGATTGTCGGGAACTCGCGGGACTCCCGGACACGCAACGAGGAAGAGGAGAGCGGTGGCGGCGATGACGACGACGGCAGAGGCGATGGTGGTCGCCTCCTCGATGTGCACGAGCGTGTTCTGGAATTTGAAACACACAAGTTGTCTTTATCACGATTTCTGCTGAGAGGAACATCGCTCACTCCCATTTTCTCTCTCTCTCTCTCTCGCCGTCTCACGCACATGCATACGCGTCTCTCTGTCGTTCCTCCATTCTCTCACATACACATACATGCACGTTCTCTCTTTCTTTCTCGCTTACTATCGAGACTGTCCGACGCACTTCTCCGTGACGCACCGCGCAAGATAAAACGGACGCCCGCCCGTCGTCGTTTCTCTCCGTCTCCGTCGGACTGCCGGACGTGTTAGCCTAGAAATCGTCCCGCGGCGAGGCGATCAACCTCCTCGTCCTCTCCTCCTCCTCCTCGTCCTCGTCGTCATCGCCGTCCGTCCTGGCACGATACACCGCGTGATCGATCCGTCTCGCCGCGCGTGAATTTATCGCCCTCTTTTCTCTTTCTCACACGCACGCACCGCACGCCCGCGCCGCCGCGAATGCTTGCGATTCTTGCGAATGCCGTGTGTATCGGGCCGTCGACGAATTCGCGAGGATTTTCGGACGCGACGCCTAAAACGCGGACTGGGCGATCACGGTGGCCGCGCTTGATGCGTCCGCGTCTCGTGACGGACGACCCTCTTCGCGCGCCACTCGACGCGCGGTACCACGGCGACGGCGGGCGACGGCGACCAACGGCGACCGAGGTGGCGACGGAGGCGACGGACGATAACGACGCGAGCGACCGAACGGGGAAGTGGGAACGTGAAATAGAGACCGACCTTGGCACCTTGGCGCGGTACACCGTACAGGCGTACACGTCTGTACTTCTATACACGTCGCCGGACTGCCGGAGGCGGGTGTCTGCGACTGCGGGTGTCCCAGGGATCTTCTCCTCGAAACGCGCACGACTGTCGACGGAACACCAACCGCGAGCACCGCGAGTCGCGACTCGCGACTCTCCTCGCCATGGTAAGCGAGCGCGGCGTCGGTTCGGTGCTTTTTCCTTTTTTTTTCCCCCTTTACGTTTTACTCTTTTTCCAACTCGCTCGCAGTGACGTACAAACTTATGGTTGCGATCGTGAAATTTTTCTCTGCTCGGAACACGGCACAGAGTGCACGTCCGGGAATTCGACTCGCGAGGAGACGACGTGATCGCGGAACACGGGTCGGCGGAAAGACTCCACGAACCGTTCCTAACCTCAAAATGGCCGTTTCAGGACGTCGCCGCGTTCTCCGAGGACAGCTTCGACGTGAAGGAGTGGATCAACCGGACGTTCAAGTCCGCCGAAGCGCAGGAGAACAAGGACGTAAGTCGCACCATCCTCGGGCCACCATCCCCGATTTTGTCAATTTCTGTCCCCCGTCGGATCCAAATCACGCTCATCGTCGCGACGCCCGTCGGCCACCGAACTGGCGGCTTCCACCGCCAGCGGCGGCAGGTCGGTGACACCGATCAGTTCTTTTTAAAGATGATCCCTTTTTTCACACCACCGCCGAGGTTTTCGGCCCCCGCTGAACGATATATTTTTACAAGTTCGCGTATCTCACGCCCAAATTTATGTCGCAACACCGTTAGGTCATGTACCGACGGACAATAAACTTTTTCGTTCATTCCGCGACACACGCATATTTTTTCGTTTTTAGAATAAATTCTTACGCGGATATAATTTTATTACCGTAATTTTGTCATTGAATTTGATAACGTTATCTTTGGCAGTATTTTAATATTTTCAATGTCATTGTAAAAATTAAGCAGCTCATGTATTTCTAACATACTGAGAAGAAGCTAGCAACTAATTATATTTAACCAATTACAAGGAATATTTTAAAAGACATTTCAATCTCTCTATATTATTAATTAATTATGAATTATTTGATGATTTTATAAAAATATAAGCAACTATCCTTGAAAAAATTTGTATCATGGCTGAGTACACTTTGCAGGCTTTTGTTTCATCATTAGTGATGAAGTTGCAATTATATGTGCAACAAGTTAACGGTGCCTTAGAGGAAACCAGCCAATCGGTTCTCTCCAGCTTACCAAGAATTTTAAGAGACACTCAACTCCTGCAGCAAGAAACATTGGCGCTAAGAGAAAAAATGGTTGCTGTCAAGCAAGAGATTGCAAAGGTTGGTATACCTAATTTTTTTAAATATTTATCTTGATGATAGTAATAACTTTAGACAACAATGAAACCTAGATCGAGAAAGACACGGCCTCTTCTATGGCAATGCTGGAAAAGATCGATAGGATAAAAACGGAATTACAAACTGCTAAGCAAGGATTACACGAAGCCGACAATTGGACAGTATTAGCGAATGATGTGGAAGAGGTATATGAAAATTCCAATTGGTTTCTTCACATATTTCGATGATATGCGATAATTTAATTATATTGTTTCCTTTAATTTTAATATAACAGGTATTCGAGTCTGGCGATATAGAAGCTATATCTAATAAATTGTTCAGCATGCAGAAATCGCTAGCTATGCTTGCGAATGTTGTCGATTATGAGGATAAAAAGCTGCAGCTAGAAGGCTTGAAAAATCGCCTCGAGGCGATAGCTAGTCCACGATTGGTCCAAGCTTTTACTGCTGCCAATTTAGGTAAAATTTGCAAGATCGAAATTAATTCATTTATTTCGCATGATATGATACTAATGTCAGATTTTGTTTAGAACAATCGAAAACTTATGTGGATATCTTTAGTAAGATGGAACGTCTGCCTCAGCTTCTCAAATACTATCACAACTGCTTGAAGGTCTCTTTAGGTCAAGAATGGAGACGCACTATTGAGTTAGCACAAGATGAAAATGTTACCTATTGGCTACGTGTATATTATGACAAATTGTTATCCTCTTGGCATGAACAGGTATGCGCGGTCTTTGTCAGATCGAAATATTATTGCGCTGCATTACAAATATTTTCTATAACTGTTTATGTTAAAGGTGAAATGGTGCCATCAAGTCTTTCCTAATACTTCAATAGATATTCATGTCGAGGTTTACGCTGACCTTTTAAGGAGCCTCGATCCGGGTATTCCAGAATGTATAGAAGCGATTCTCAAACAACATTCGAATTCGGTGCAGTTGACCATTCTACACGAATTGAAACAGATGACAAAGTATTTTGCTACAAACCTTAACGGTGCTATCGAAACGTCGCTTCGCGGAAAATTGCAGAATGAAAAATTACTGTCACTAGCGCAAGCTGTATACGCGCCTTACGTTCCTTACATTGCGAAATATAGCACGTTCCAAACTGCACAGTTAGAACACCATCTACAGTTTTGGCATCATTCGCATGACGATTTAAGCGATACTATCAACTCCCTTTCTCTTAGTATTTCGCGGATTATGGGCTATGCTAGTGACGCTAATAAGCAATGTAAGCTTTTTACAGAAGGTTGTGGATATCCCGGTTTACTGCAATCATTAAACGTATGTTTATATTAAAGATTTTTTGCTTGTGTCAACGCCATGATTATAAAATGAATTTTTTATTAAGCTGACGATATATGTTGTAGATTTTTTTCAACAAATACCTTGAGAAATATCAACAAGGTCTGAAGCAACTTGAGAGAAAGAAAGTGAAACATGAAGATTGGAATTTATTCCAAATGTGTCTTACATTGATGCAAAATATAGGTAAATATATAAGTTTTAGCAATCAATTTTGTATATGACATGAACGCGAATTTAAATTGTAATTTAAATTGTATTGCTGTATATATAGGTGATCTCTTGCATCAAGTTCAACAATTTGAAAAATCGCTCGTGATCGACATAACAGAAGCTAGTAATAAAATACAAAATACAAACGGTAGCGTTTTCTGTCAATACAAAAAATTACTGTTAACTTCGACAGGATGCGCCGATCTAGAAAGTCTTGTTGCATCTTTCCAAAGAGGTATGTATACGCGCGTAGTAATAATAATTATAATGTTACGGGAAGCAAATTATCTAATTTCTTGTTTTTTTTGCAGAGGATAAGACAATTCTCGATTCCATTATAAAATCTATTCAAAAACTCTGCACTGATTTACATCATATCACGTACGAAGTCATTTTTGCGCCAATATTCTCTCAACTATTGTTGGTGCAAAAAGCACCGGCTTGGACATTGGAGACTAACAAAATGTCCAATCTAAGTTCAGATTTACCCGATTATAGTTTCGCCCCTCAAGAGTATATCACACAAGTCGGACAGTATTTAATGACGTTGCCACAGCACTTGGAACCGTTTCTGTTGAGGGACAATCCGAGTTTAACGCAAGCGTTGAAGGCAGCGGATCCACAATATGTTCAAGGCTCAAGTGAATCTGGATTTACTAGTATTCTTTTGGATATTATTGCCCGAGGAACGTGTCAAATGTTCCAGGATCAAACTTTAGGCATCTGTCAATTGAACTCCGTTGCTTGCAAACAGCTCGCAACTGATATTGGTAAAGATCTTTCATTATCTTTAACTTTATAATTTCTGAAGGAAACTATGAAGGGACATAAACGAAAGTTATTGTGTATTGTAGATTATCTGGGCAATGTACTGGAGGAGCTTGGTCTGTGTTTATCGGAAAATCTTCAACACATGTCCTTACTGTTGAGATTACCATCCGAGGATTATCAGAACGGTAGCTCCGGATGCAATGCTCGTGTCGTAGCTGCAGTCAGACAAATGCGCAATATTACGTCTTCCGGCTGACACAGTCCGTGTCAAACCGGACACGATGTCACAATGTGAGAAACTTCGTTTACCGTTCCATGGTTTTAGCAAAACTAGTGATTTCGCGCGCGATATTTGTACAACATATTTGCTATTCTATAATAATTGTAAAAAAATAAAACCATGTATAGTATTATAATATATATACGAACGTATTCTTATTAAGTTTTGTCTTTTCATTTAACACACACTTTACATTTATTGCAAGATCTATATTTTATGAATAAAAAGAGATTGTTTAAAAGATTTGAGTTTCATCAGATGAAGACTCAGGCTTAACTTAAATATGGCTATATAATATTCTCTGATCAGGACAAGTGCGGGCATTCATCAGATATCATACTTTAATGTCATTTATTCGCTACACTATGCCTGAACTACTGTTAACCAATTTCACTCTGCATCGGTGATTATCTGAGTAACACTCGGATACAGAATGACTTTGTTTCAAACTTATTTTCGATTCTCCTTTCTCGTATATCGACGTACAGAACTATAAAACAAATTACAAAGATCGCAGCACCATAAGAGCTCGGGGCACAATTTATGCGCCAGAGGCGTTGAATACTTACAAAGAACGAGAGATGTCTTTATATATAAGATCTATAGGAAACCGACCATTTAATATCGGTAGAGATTCATAGTTGAGCATTTTCTCTTACTCTTTCACTCATTCTCTTATCACATATTCTCGTATATATATTTATAAAGTTCGAGACAAATACGTATTAACGTCTTTCAACGAGTCGTGTTATAAAGGCGCAGACAAAATGCAGCAAATGCATATTTCGTGCGAATATTGCACCTCTGGATTGGATAAAAATATCTATTTTGCATAAAGATCCGCATTTATATACTTCATATTTTATCGTAGATTTCATCATTTATACATAATTTATACATCACGAAGTGTATAAAAAGCATTTGCTACATTTTTCTTCTCCGATGATATCATGAACTTTGCGTCAAACTTATATACACGCAAAATCAACAATTGTTAATGTATCGAATATTTCACTCGTCGAGTGTACAACACCATATTCCACGTTTTTCTTGTTTCTAAATTTATGTTAATCGTAAGTAATATGTTAATTTTGCCTAAGATATGCAATGAACGTTAAAGTATAGCACGATAAACTATGTACGAATCCATTAACACAGACACAATAAATTTGAAAGTCATAGGACTTATGCATAAGTCTTTTGTGAGCATACGATGTAGAATCGTTCGCTCTGATGAAAGGATCATACCGAAATATAAATGTAATTATAATTATGCACGATAAATACTTAAAATTCATCGCGTGAATTACACAAGCAGGGTATATTCTAAATTAGCAATAAAATGATATGAAGAATACAATCATAAAATAAACTGGCTATTAAAGTACATCGCTAATACCTTGTCTCCGAATTGCAAGCGTGCAAAAACTGAAAGTGATCTCGCACGTTTCTCTCTCAACAATACTCTTTAACAATTTGCTGCGGATTAATAGACAAATTGTTGCACCTTACCCAAGTAGAGTTCCTTTTGTTTTTTTAAAAGAAAATTCCCGCTATTTCTCTTCAGATTCCGTGCGAGGGAAAACAGCTATTCGATTAAGTCCACACAATACTTTGCGACATGCGCATACATAATCGTAATTAGACAGTCCATCAAACAAATACTATTTGGTAGTGAAAAGAGAATTATATACGGGCAATCGTGTGGCACTATTTCAATGTGGTCAGAGTTCCTACTCATCTTCCTGATTGACTAGAATTCGATTTGTTCGATTACAATAGCATTCGCAATATCAAAGTCATTTCGTGGTGATTTCACAGTCGCTGGTTCGTAGAGAATTCCCTTATTGTTCGCGGCGATTGCCTACGCGTTGAGAATCAAGCGTCGAAATCCCTGATTTAGATAGCGGACTTCTTTTTCTACTCCATTCTCGACTACGTCGCGATTGTGGCAAGTTTCGTTATAATCAAAGCCTATTCGTAAGCAGATATACTGCATGCAATATGTATCAAGTCCTCCCTACCTACGACAGCACTACCAAATGTTAGCATATAAAAGCTAGACTCTCTCGCGAGAGCTTAAGATACATATGGGAAATTATTGTATTATATAACAACATGTCGGATGACTGTGAGCAACGGTGCAACGTGATCCGACGTGATCGGAGTTATATATATATAAACATTATCTATATGTTTCTTTTTTCCCAAGGATGACAAAGCTGTCAGAATTTCCCAGGGAAAATGGAAAGTTACTTTTTAAAAGTAACAAGCTACAAGTACTCGTTACCGAGTAGAAAAAGTAACAGTTGCCGATTTTTAAAAGTAACTCGTTACAGTTACCGTTACTTGAGTAAGTAACTTTTCCGTTACTTTTTTAAAATCGACGACTACCAATCACAGCGGACGGGCCTATAGAGGCTTTCTAGTCCCAAGTGCTGCGAGTGGCTTGTGTCCAATCGTACCGTGTTCAATCGTGTGCGAAGTAACGATAAAAGTAACTGTAAAATTCGTTACTGTTACCAATAAAATGTAACTTCGTTACCGTTACAGTTACCAAAGAAAAAAAGTAACGCAGTTATCAGTAAAATTACCAAAAAGTAACTCATAACTGTAACTTTGTTACAAGTAGCGAGTTACTTCCATTCCCTGGAATTTCCTTTATAACCCTGGCCCATATCCAGCAACTCCTTTCGAATAAATGAGAGAAAAGACAGGATTCTCTCTTTTTCAACTGATAAAACTAACGCTCGATAAGTTAAATCAATAGTCGAAAAGCTGAATTAAGAAATACCGGTGCTAGAAACATCCAATTGTATACATTGCGTGTTTTGGCTAATCGATATTCGCTGCTGACCGATTAATGTATCCGTTATTGGCTGGTGCAAATATTTGATCCGCACACCAATGAAGATACTTTTTTTTGCCTTCGTTACAAGGAACTTGGTCTTACTCCTTAATGCGGTCAGCAGCAGGAAGGTTTCATGCCACTTTTTTCTTACTGGTCTTCTTACTGCGAGGTAAGGTAGCGAAACTCGTTATCTGAAATGAAGATACGATGTTATTGTAGCTTATATTTTTACTATGGAATTCAGATGACATGTTACCAATCTCTCGCCATTTTTTATGGTTTTGATGGAATTTATAAACGATAACAAATGAAGAGTAAGATCACTTTTGAAAAGTTTAGACTAAAACTCAATCAATTATTTATAAAATTACTTATAAGTTCAAATATAAAAATCCCTTATTTGAAATGAACAAACCATTCACTCTTGTAATTAAAAAAATTATGGATTAATTGCGTTATAATGTCACATTAAAAATTAATATCATGCAAGACTAAAACGCGCAGTTAAGTGTTATGTGTTATGATTAAAAAAAAATTGCAGTTAATTGTGGATTAACAAGACTCAGAAATCAGAAACTAGTCCATACGATCTTAATGGAACAGTCCATCTCTTCTGGCCGAATTTCCTATTAGGATAAAATACGAAATATGGTAACTGGGATAGAGAGAACGAACAAGCTTTTTTATCATATTTTAAAAACATCAAAGACAAAACAAGTATATGTAATTATTTAGTACAGTTAACATAATTTCTCTATAAAATATGCGACATTAATGAAATGCGTTTAATTAATGTCAGTGATAATCTCTTTTCTATTGTTGTAAGGTAGCGACTGTGACATATCACGAATCTGTGAGTTCGATTCATTTTCAATATTCTCCTCATAATTTTCGGATTTTTCTGTATTCATTGCACCTTCTTCTTTCTTATTATCTTCAATTTTAAAATCTGCTTTAATTTCGTTTAAGGGTACAATCTTAGTATCCAAGTTATTAGCAAAAGTGTTATCTTTGTCGAAATTTTTAATGTTGTCATCGCGCTCCGGTCTCAGTGGAATCTCTTCTACGTCCACTTCTTGCTTTGAAACAGATAATTTTGAGGATGTATCTACAAACGCCTGGGATCCGATACTACCCGATCTCGATGCGGATCCACTAGTCTCAGAATACGAGGAACTGGAATCTTCCTCTTTAGTGGAAGCTTCATTTTGTTCCTTGTGGAAAGCGTTGTGAAAGATGTTCTTCGGGATCGTTAATAATTTGGAAAAACTCTCCTTAGCGCGTAATCTATTAGATTTCTTCTTTCTTTTTTTCGTGTCCGGGGTATGCGCTAAGAATATATCTTTCGTAGCATCCGCATTTGAAACAGTTCTCAGTGTACCAGTTTTAATGACCAAGGTGGCCTTCAAAGCATTTTGAGACTCATGTTCGTCAATGTCTTCATTACTTATTACCTCGTTACTTGGAGCTTTCGGAGCGGGCTTTTTATGGTATTTTCCTGCGCGAGTATCGCCATCAAGATCGTAATTCGATGTACTTGGCGTAATGGGAGATTGAACCGCAGTATCGCAAGTACAAGTACTCAACGAATCGTCAGTCTTAATTTCCCGTATATGTTCCTTACCTTTGTCGATCGTATTCAACTTTTCTTGGGAAGATACGATGCTTGTTACAGCTTTGTGCGCATCATCTAATAATTGCTTCAGCTCGTTGAATTTTTGCTGACATATCTCGCCGGTTATTCGTTCAAGACCAGTTTCCGTATCAGGCTTTTGGGAAACAGTTGAAACTACTCCTTGATTACTTTTCGGTTCATCAATATATTCAATTTGCGTGTTAGAATCGCTTTGCTGAAAATCAGATTCTTTTATCGAACAATCGATATTTATTTTGTCTGCGCTTTTTGTCACCGCAGGTATCGACAAGTTTTCCATCGAGATATTCTTGATCTCTATGGTTTGCACTGTTTGCACGTCTATTTGAGTCGAGTCTGTGTCAACGAACTCGCCGCTCGATTCCATCGATGACGATTCGTTATCTTCTATTTTCGTTGCGGATTTGTTTTCGTTTGCGGATTTATCGCTATCGATATAAGCGGTAATAGATGTCGGACGGTCTACCGATTTATTACTTTGAGATAATAACAGTAAAAGCTCGACAGCTTGTTCAGGAGTGAGGATGTTTAGGGACGATGGTAGGGAGACATTTTCGGAAGGTGTGCGGTCGAAATCCTCGTCCCTGTCCTTCAAAGACCATAAAAAAGTACGTGTTATTAACTGAGTTGACGAATGTGCGTGAAAGAGCGATGTGTAATTTCTTTTTTTTTTTTGTTAATGATAGGTGTGTACGCGATTAGTCTCTGTGCTACTCGGGCTTACTTCGGGCGTCTTCTTCGCGGTAGAACGAGGCTTCACGCGTGTTCTCGCACCGACGCTTGATGTTCTCACTAAAGAGTCACCCTGAGAAGTCGTTCGCTGGGATTGCAACGCCTCGCCGCTACTGTAACCGCTAGATATGTCGTCCGAGGACCTTATATTTCTATAAATATGAAAAGATTTGTTATTATATATCATCTTAATGCGATTGTTCTTGAAGCTGCACGGGACTACGTACGTTAAACTAGCTATGGGCTCCCTAGGCCTTGGCTGTCGAACATCGACATCCACTTCAGAAAAATACATCTCTACTCGAGATGCATTGCTGCTGGACTGAGTCCTGCGAGGACTATAGCCTCTTCTGCCAACGTGATCTCTTCGACGAGGTTCCACTATAAGAATCAGAAATTTTATTTACTTAAAATTAAGTCACTAAGCGGTAAGCGCGTTTTGTTTTATATTCGAGGACTATTTAAACATTTTTTTAATTTATGTAAAACATATGTATAAAATTACATATTTATAAAGTATACATAATTATATTAAAAATAAACATATAAGTCCGTAAAAATATAAAAAAGAAATATTTGCTTGCGCTCAAAATATTTGCTTTTATTCTCGCAAAATTTCCATTTAATGAACATGACGCGAGAGATCAACTACCTTCCATATCTATTTCGTCACGCGCATCGGGTGTGTTTCTATTTTCGTCCTCCTTCTCGCCGGTTAGATCACTGAGGCTGTAACTTTTCCTCAATTGTTGCACCAGCCCACCGCCGCCCTGGAAAAGAAAGCCGCCCGTGAAACACATGCGCCGCAAATAACGCGAACAGTAGGTCTGTTTTTTGTGGCTGAACTAGTGTACACTTTTGGAACTTAAAGTGAGATAGATATACGTTTGATATTTGTTTAAAGCGAGAAAGAGAGTTCTAGAACAGTCTAGTGCAGGAACAGAAAACAGACCAAGTATGTTACTGCGAGAAAAAAAAAGGTGAAAAAAAAAAGAATTAAGTTATCGAGAGAAAAACTCAAAGAGTCGATTAAGTAAAAGAAAACAAAATAAAAATCTTACCAACCAAAAGGATGTTAATGTGTTATCTGCCGTCACCCGGTCACGGAAGGCAAACTCCCCTTACGCCGAATTTAGATCAATCCAAAGGCGATTTCTTGCTTTTCCCGGACGTATATACGTATCTTTCTGTTAAACATGCGCCGTCCAGAAGCACGCGACGGCCGATGATATATAAATGCGTGCAATATGCGTGAGTAACCGTCGCGTCTAATATAGCGCGTCGTTTAGCGATTAGTTCTATTAATTGAATGTGAACTTATATTTTTGGAAAGAATGCGCTGCTGGTGCGAGAATTAATGCCTGGAATGAGAGTCGCTGTTCGGGATACAGCGGGAGGTGATGTAAGACAGGACGCGGTCGTTGCGGCGAAATGAACAAACAAAAACAGAGGATCAAAAGCTCATCCAAATAATACTTTTATTTGAAAAGAAAGGAATCAGCTCATCATAATAATCAGAGTCTTTGGGTTACAAAAATCTTATTCGCTAGAACAGCTCGATGCTAAGCGCTCGCACACGGAAAATTATACGTGAGAAGGCATCGGGTTTACATGGCCAGAGATTGTCTTTGTTGCCGCAAAGACCAAAATTGACCTGCAGGCTTTTCGCGTAAATTAATCCCTGATGATAGTTCATTCGGAACTATAACGTATACATGTACAGTTAAAGCATCCGATCGCAAGGGTATATACGCAATCCTCTAGAAGAATAATCGATTACATATATACACTGAAAAAATGTACTAAGTTTTAATTTGATTAGTACTAATTGAATATTTACTAAATGTAAACATATATTTATTCATTTACAACTTACAAGAATTTGATATAATCATCAATTTTTATATTTATTACATGTAAATATTGAGTCAGTACTATTTGAAAAAAATATGTATTAAGATTTAGTATATTTTTCTCAGTATACCTGTAGCGTGAATTACGCGTACAAAAATGCTCTCTCTTTCATACATTAAATAACACACGCGTCTTTTTCCGTCTATGCGTCTCCATAAACGAATGACGTCGAACAAATAGACGGGTATTTTATCGATGTTGATACAGCAGGACACATCCAACAATTGTTGATCACAATAGTCGATGAGGGATTAATTTTATTGTTACTATGATTTTTCCGTGTGCGCGCGATCTAACAAATTTTTTTTTGGTAACTTCGTAGGTGAAATGCGCAAACGAGATGACGAATACACAAACACGTGAATAACACTAGCTATGACAACAATGATGATGATGATGATGATGACGATTACGCGAGCGCGTGATCATCCATCTCGTTGTATGCATTCTCAATTCTCGTATTAACAACTCCTTTTTCTGAGTTCCTCCTCCCGAAACGCAACTTGTAGAATATATGATTTGTCGAGCATACAGCATAAAACAGATGCTTGACGTCCCAGTTTCAATGACTTCGATCAAGTTAATCTAAGTTAAAGATTCGTTGTCTTTTTGTAGATAACAATCCTACTTATGATGAAGTCGAAAAAAGACTTGATCATAAGTCGATCTAACTCTAGGACTATACCAACATCAGTTTTTGAAAACCGACTAAAATTTCAAATCACTCCATATTTTATTTTACAATTTAGTAAGCCGATTTGAATTTTTATTTTATAATTGATTGACTTACAATGTTTAGCATTCTCATAAAAAATATTGATCAAAAAATATACATTTATACATATAAAAATACCCAACTGGATTTGAGAAACTCACATGTAGTTTCAAAAAAGATGTGTAGTCCTAGAGTTAATCGAAGTCAGTGTTCATCGTGATGGTTGATTGTCTTAATCACATCATGAAACTTATTTAAAAATTATGAGATAAAAACGACATAATAGAAAAAAAATGTAATTGTTGATAGTTAATTACACAGAATTTTTAATTAATATTTTCGAATTTTTTCTTTGGTATATTTTGATGTCAACGATTTTTTATTATTATTCTTAAACTGAACGTCTTGACCGCACGTTTTGACATAATTGGCATTATCATTATTATTAACGTCAAGGCAATGTGTGGAATATTACGTAAAAATATTGAGATTGCTCCTAAAGCTATTTTATATTCCAGCTAAGACGTACGTAATCCTTATAAATCCTAGAATTGAACGAAATTTACGTGGAAAAATACAAATCGAAGTAAGGCACACGAGTGGGAACGATTAACAAGTCCTATCTTGGTCGAAAATGTGTACATGATTAAAAGTTCTCCACTATAGTCATGTAACGATTAAAGCCTTTCAAAATTTTCGTGTCTTTCTAAAAAATAGAGATACAAGATTGTACAAAAAGTCTTTTATCTATTAGTGTATTAAATACCTATCGTGTATTAAACAACCTTTCCGTCGCTAAAGTATATCATCCATAGTTAAACAATCACACATAGTGTAATTTTTATACTCACGAAAGCAATACAGACAAGAGATTATATGTATCACTAAATGAAAATTTGTCGTGAATCCGCGAACAGAAAATTTCGTCTCGCGTATTCCCATAAAAAAAAGAAACGCAAAAAGCAAACTCATAATAGATTGCATGAAAGAAAAGTATCAAAGTGAGTGTATATATACAAAAAAAATTATCATCGATCCTCAGAGCGCTTCCTTTCGCGCGTAAAAGTCTTTTATCACTCGTAATAATACATCAGATACAAATCATTCGAGTCTTCGATGAAAATCGTCAACACTTTCCAATAATCTTGATTCTTTCTGCTTTCCAGATTTCCGGTGGTTTATCCCCGTTTATCCACCATCTATATACCAAGTCATCTTTTTTCTTTCCATTTTTCTAGTCTAGTTAATTGACGCCGGCATCGTCGCTAAACTCTAAATCGTAATTCTTCGTGGTCGACTTGCAGGCGCGAATCTTCTGTCGCCTGGTGACTTTGGTAGTGGTGCTGCGCGCCTTCCTAGACTTTCGCGTTTTCCGTGGGGCTTCCTTCTCGGGCACCTTGAACTCCACCGGTTTTTGTTCCTCCAGCTGATCGCTCTCCGTGTCCGTCATTGGCAAATCCTGTATTAACATCTCATCGTCGTCCGTTGTCGAGTCACGGTACTGCCAGCCGACAATCGAATCCGTATCGCCTATCACCAGATCATCGGACCTAGCATGCAGATGGCTGTAGACCGCGCTGTCGTCCGGATAATCCGGCCCGTCTAGCTGGCTGTTTAACTGCGTTGTCAGTCTGAGGTTGGCTAAGCTAGAAATCGCCGGGTCTGATTGACGATCAGGGAGTGCACTCGTCGTGGTCGGGAATACAATCGGGAGATTCTATCATGTGATGCCGAAATTTTGTTTATTTTTTTTTATTTATATATAATTTTTTTGCGTTTCAATCGGCCAGCAATTCGGCGTGTTCGTGTTGGTGGTTGTTGTTACGGGTCAGTGGCAGAATTTCGTCGTGTGGTTGACGATGATTCGGTGTAGACAAATTTCTTAAGCAACGGCAGCGGTTAGGGCGATGGTCGGGCGGTGGTTAAGTGTTCGGTATTTGCCGTGCGTGGTTTTTGCGGATGGCGATGATGGCGATTTTTTTTTTTTCAGGTTTGATTAGACGGTAAGACGGCGATGCAGTGGTGAGAGAGGGCGATGACGTGCGGGAACGCGGATGGGACAGAACGAAAACAGAAAAAATCAAGAACACATAAAATCATTAGTGAGCGGCAATCGAGGAGAAGTCGATAGATGCTTTATGCGTGGTCAATGAAAGCGAGAGCTCAGGCTAGTTGAAATACAAGATCAAACAAGATAAGGCATTCCTGGACACTGGCAGCCTCTTGCGGAAGACAAAATTGTAATTTTATGTAAAAGATAAATAATGGATTACACTTATATCATTACATTTTTATCATAAATATCACAACAACAAAAATTTCCAAAGCGTAACTTTCCTCGAAGCTGCCAGTTCCTTTTCTATTTCCACAAATACAGTGTCCCAGTTTGTCATTCCATCTTTCATTCGTGGATTCTTCGAAATCGATTTGATCGAAGAATCTCCAGGTGAAAGGGATAATTCCGAGGCACTTTGTACAATGACGATACACTTCCTGATATTTGGACCACATAGGGCCTTACCTTGATGGCAGTCTGCATGAGGACCGTGGTGGCATAGTTCACGCCTTTGGTACCGAGATGCAGCACCGCCGTATAACCCTGCTCGGTCGCACGTGCTAGGGCTTCGTCGATCTCGGCTTCACGACGGATTAGCGCGGGATGCACGAAGCGCCGATAAAGGATACTGGAGCCCTTAGTAGCCGGACTTAGCAGCCACAGCACCAGGATGATTTTAATCTCATAGTAAAACGGGAACCTACGTAACAAACGTTCAAAGCGTGTAAAATATCGTATGCGCTAACGCGCTCGATATTTCTCAAAGATATTTTGAAGCTCATACACATTTTTGTGTGTACGTAAGTTACATTGCAGTAATATAAATATATTTTTACATACGTAAAAGTATTATAATATCCTGTAAAAAAAACCTGCAAAATTTGTTACATTTCCAAATTAACGAATAAAGCTATTCGAAACATTAATTCGACAAGGACGCGCTTTTATCTGACCGGAATTTCCAAATAAACTTGTCACGTTTTTAATACGTAATCATAACGTAATAAGAATAAAAATAGTTGATCGCTGTGCCGTCACGCAGCTGTAATCTACTCGATTCGATTCGCGTCGCGAAAAATTCGTCACGGGCGTGAAAGTGAGAGCGGCGTGGAGAAATGCAATACACCGGTATACGCCGGGAGAGTATCAGGCATTTCGACGCCAGAAATACGCGGGAACTCGTTTCCTTCTTGGTTGTAACCCGAGTATGAAGGGAGATCTGGCGCATGTGATGTTCCCTGAGGATGAGAAAGAAAGAGAGATAGAGAACAGGGGAGCAATGACGGAGAGGACGGAGGCAGACCAGGGGAAGTGCGCGGGCAGAATCCTCAGAAGTGCATGTAAGCCAATATCTATCTCGTCCGAAATTAGACTTTTGGAATTCCTCACGGCGAGAGTGCGGCTTTCACGACTGCGCGGTCCGCAGCTGGTTTATTGGCCCCTTGGCTTGCCCTCGTACTTGCCACAACTCCAAAATTCATCTCAATATCCGGTACATTATATATTACGTATGTTACGTGCGGCTGCCCTCAAATCAACGCGACGCTGTTTCCTACATGTCTCAGCTTCTACTTTTGATATATTTCATATATTGGTTTTTCTCTTATAATGGAAAAATCAATATATTGATAATTTTTTAAATAAATATGAGTAAAATGCTAGTATGAGTCTCCAATTGTTGATGCGTAAATAACATATTATACTTATAAAGCAATAAGATATAATGCTCATACAATTGGAATGTATTTACAACAAATTTAACTGCAGACATTTCGACTCTGGGTCTGAGTTCTCCTCAGTTGCGGAAGTCAAGTTCAAACTACGCAAATTGTAGTTTGTACTTAACTTCCGCACTGAGTAAACTATTAATACATTGTATTTCCAATTGTGAATTACCATATATCTCTTATTGCCTAATAAATATATTATTTAGTTTCCAACAGCCGCGAAGGCTCATAGTGGTATTTTCTTTGTATTTGATTTATTCTAGGAGTTGCAAAACTATTTTTATTTTTATACTAATTATTATGTGCTCAAGATAGGAATATAGAGTTTCTTTTTAACGCGTATTAACGGATTAATATTATATTAAAAAATAAAATATTAATTCTGGTAATAATTATTTACGATAGACAGTGCAAATATTAAACAATTCTAATTAGTGCGCGAGTGTTTTTAAGATGATCTTGTTTCCGCGGATGTTTCAATTACTATTATACTTTTATGAATGAATATATTAATGTTAATAATAGATCTTAACCCTGTCCTATTTAGATAAGTCACACAAGACATATAATTTATGTAAATTACATAGCAGATAAATTTTGAATAGCAATGTATTTCTCACCAAAAACTAAAGAAGACGTCGGTGAATGTTTCCGCGCATGTGAACAGCGCGAATACTATCCAATACATCATCCATTTAACCTGAAACCAAGGAAATTCTAGAGTAATAGAGGATTATAAAAGTAGTATAAAAGAAGACTGCAAATAAATTTCTTATTTATCATTTACAGTGCAAAAAATGTTTAAAAAATAATTAATGAGATAAAAAATAAATATTATTGTATATTGAAATATAAATATTGCTCTAGAAAAGATAAATATTACTCCGAAATCTATATAATTTATATTTTTTATAATTTATATATTTTATGATTTACAAAAAGAAAGAACAAAGAGATTCCAAAGATAAAATTAAATTAGGTTCTATTATTGCAAACTTTTTTCTTCTTATAGAATAAGTAGAGCGTAAAGATAAAAATTTATGATGGCTACGTATGTAGCAACATAAATATACGGCTTTGCGAGAAGAGCAAAAAATTATTGTTAAAAGATTCCCAATGTTTATTCAAACCAGTGCATTTGTGTGATGCAGATAACATTTAAATACAAATTGCTCAATCACTTGACATTGTGTGGCAATTTGCCATATGTATTTATGTAAAATATTATTAATTAATGTAAAAATAAAAACAGAAATGTTATAATCTTTTTGATCAAATTTTCAATGGAATCAACTCTTAAATTTTAAATTGGAATATCAAATCATATTTTGTAATTTAATCATAATTAAAAATATACCAATTATATAAAATAAATAACTCTTTATCTTTAGAACGTTACTTTACTAAAAAAATTTATATAAATATTTTTCAAAAAATAAAAAAGATAGGAAAGTGTATCAAAAAGTTTTATAGTTTATGTATTTATTTTAAATTAAATATTTTCGTGATGTTGGATTTAAGGGCTAAAATAGCATTTGCTAAGCTATTTTGTTCATGCTATTTATTACATAATTTTTTACTTATGCTTCTCACTTACATATTCCTTGACATTTTTCGTGCGCACCGCCTTGTAGGAAGCGTATGCCGGATACAAGGTGCCAAAGACCAATCTGAAAATCGGATAAATGAGCCTATAAATGAGGGATCGCGGCGACACTATCGCTAGGAACACCGTCAACAATCCGACGTTATTTAACGTCATTCTTATGGGAAATGTTTGCAGCCAGTAACGGCACCAGGCCATCGCTTGTCTCGTCAAAAGCTCGCCGATTCCCGCCCTATCGATCACCGCAATTGGTAATTCATCCGATCGCGGTACGTCCTTCTCAAAAACATCTATCGTCGATCGACGGTCTTTTCTCATATCCATTGTATCTATCGTATTAGCAATTTTATTTCTCTCTATCTCTCTTTCTCTCCCGCGTCGTGCGACGACAACGTTTCTCTAGTCGTGAAATCTTGAATGCTTCCGTAGATCCTGCGACGATCGTCGAACCAGCATGACGAGTCGAGCTGCAACACAAAACAGAAATTATTTGAGAGATATCGTTACCATGTGTTAGTGACGCAATTACGAATTTAAGAAGACTCAATGGATGAAAGATTTGATTAACATGGGTACTTTAAGTACTTTAAGGTCTTGTTAGCGAAATCAGCTTATCGGACTTGTTAAGGCTCCAATGAATGAGTTCGACGATTGAAATAATTAGAACAGAATGAAATAGTTCTTTTTAATAAAATTAAATATTAACCTAGCAAAATCGTTCTAACGAATTAATATCGACATGTGTCAGTTAGAAAACATTATAATGCTACGATAACACTCCAATATTCACACAGAAACAATTGACTAAATAAATATAAATGAGAAATTTAAATTAATGTGTGAATGTATGTATATGTACA
>NW_017296157.1:1240618-1241079 GCF_001594075.2 Trachymyrmex cornetzi | reverse complement strand
ACACACACACATACATACATATATATGATATACTCGTATATAGATACATAAAACTGCCAAGGAAAAAAAAAATTTTTTTTAATCGGCCACTTAACTCAAAAGCTTCCATTTCATGCCAAAAGAACACTCCTAAATTTTTATTTAAAAATATTAAGGTTTAGAGGTCGCTAGTGAATGATTTTTAAATTAAAGTTTCGATTTTCATTAATACGTGTTTAATTTGATGGCTTAATCCGGGTTTCAAACGTGGTACTGTATGTTTTTTTAATCGTTGAACATGATGCAATGAAAATCAGGCTGTATTTCTTAAGACGTATATCGTAGAGTTAAATGAACTATTGCATCGTATTCAACGATTCAAAAAACATACAGTACCACATTTGAAATCCGGATTAAGCCATTTTTGCACCAAATTAAACATGTATTAAGGAAAATCAAAACTTTGATTTAAAAATCGTTCA
>NW_017296157.1:1214166-1240538 GCF_001594075.2 Trachymyrmex cornetzi | reverse complement strand
TTTTTTTTTTCAAGATCTCTAAAATATTTACATTTTGAATCTACTAAAACATTTGTTTTTCAATATATTAAACTCACGTCGCATTTTAAAAAACGTTTTTCGTATTTCTAGGAACATTTGTAGGAACAAAAATTGAAAATATAAATCGGCGTAAAAAGTTACGCGACAGTACGTTGTGTATTTTAAACATGTAATTTTACATCAGATTGTTGGATTCGCTTACATTCAAATATTTTAGCTATTTGTTCGAACGATTTACGCTTTTCGACGATAGCATCATGGAATGGTGATCGAATTTAGGATTCCGAAGCAGTGCTTTCAATTGAAGCACGATCTGCTGATCGATATTTGCAATGACCTCGATTATTCTGCTCTCATTTGATGATTACGCAAGAAACTTATTATGGAGATCCAATTAAACACGCGGTACGACAGTTCGTCAACCATGTCTATTATTTCTTTTTGAGATAAAAAATCGATTACATTTCACAGTGTCAACATATTGTGAGTTATAATCAATTTTTTATCTATTCAATTATCAAAGAGATAGAATAATACCGTCTTTTATTTTTTCAAGTATTATTCATGCAAGATTTATATATGCCTTCGTATCGTAACATTGTATGATTACATTGCAATTGAATATAGATAAATTTTATGTACAATAATAAACTAACAATAAATAAAGAATTTAATTTATTACTATAATATAAGGAAAAAATAGTTTTGCTGAACAGTCTAAAATTCAGTTAGATACAGATCTGAAAATAATTTTGTTGGATCATTGAAATTGTTACGTAGAATGTTCAAGCTGATAACTATTCCAAACTTTTTGCAGCATTTATCATGTTTGAGCGTTCTACATGATTATTTTGATAATACAATAAAATTATTTTCGGATCTGTATTCTACTTCTAATTTTTAGATACTTCAGCAAGATCATTCCTTGTACACATATTTGTGGCAGTTTAAATAATTTTATGATTTACTCATTCTTCAATTTATGTAATTATTATATAAATGGTTCCAAATAATTTTTTCATAAGATCACCTCTTATTTTTATGAACTTTGATTATTAATTAAGAGCACGGGTATTCTTCCATACGTAGGTATATAGAAATTATATAGTAAAATGTAATCTGCCATTCAAATAATCCACACTAATTATGCTCGTTAATATCTTGATTTTGTACACCAAAAATACTTTTGCAATCTCACTAATCTATACAAAAACAACAATAAACTGTCTAAGAAATTCAACATTTTCTTCTTACAATCCAATCAGTGCGTCCGTCAGATTCATTCGCGTCTCGTCTCCTCGAACTCCAGTCCCTGCTTGTTCGTGCCTGTGGCGTGGCGTGCGAGACAACGACACGACGCCTCGTCAGTTCTCTCGTCGTGACGAATTCTGGCGAACCGTTTCCTGCTCTGTCACCAAAGTCTTCGTCGTGCGTGTCGTTGTTCTTCCTCAGATTATTTTCTTGCGTGTGAGACCGAGCTCCCAAGTTAATGCGCCGCGCAATTCGTTCTTCTCGCGTATGCTTCCAGTTACAGACTAAGCGCGTAGCTGCGTCCGTTCGGGCATCGTCAAAGACGTCGACGACGACGACAACGAGCTGCGGAGGCTCTATTTTCGCGCCTTAAGGCGCAATCACGCGAGCGCTGCTAAACTATGTCTGGAACCGCGGCCTTCTCGATCGTAATTCACCTGATCATCTTTGGTCCACGAATCGCTTCCGTGAACTCTCCACGTTCTGGAGAACTGCCTCGATCGGGTCAAAACTGTTTATATCCGTCGTATGTTGAAATAAATAGAAATAATCAATACGATTAAGAGAAATATTATTTTCGGACAGAAATTATATCGGAATATGCATTTCTTTTCATAATTATATTTAATGAGCAATTTGCAACTGTGATCATCTCGAAAATATTGAATAAAATGCTATTTCCTACAAGTTTAAAGAAGAATTCAATTAGAATTCACTTGAAAATAAATGGAAAATAGAGTTTTATTATTATAAAATATTGGAAGAAGCTTAATTTCAAAAATTTTAAATGTTTTATTACTTTCAATGTAAAAATACTATTGCAGCTTAAAAATGTTATATAGGTATGAAGAGCTTATTTCTGTTTGACATCGAATAAAGGTCAAAGAGTCTATAGACCAAAATCAATGTAGAGAACTCGAAATATTTTACCTTACAATAAGTCAAATATTAGAAATTTCCGAAATGCTATTTTAAATTAAAAGTCGTGAAAGTATTTGCGCGACAGATGTATTTAGAGTGTATGACCGTTTTTCCACGAGTGGGTCATCTCCGTATGTGCCAGAGGGGCAAGTTAATTATATGTACCAACCTAGATATCACATCGGTCAAACTTTATCAGAATGAGAATCGTGATTTAATTTTCCAAATGCCGTAATGTTCGAATTTAGATTCTAGTTGAATTATAAACCTCGCGCGCAAGCTAAATATTGGCATCGTTTCACCTAGATACTTAAGTCGCGACTACAAACATGGGATAGGACAAATATCGATATTCCTAATACCACATACTTTAGACATACAGAATAACACGTAAGTCAGATGGGGAACATAATAGAAATATTGTTTCTCCTGAACATCACGTGTGTGAATGTTCTGTGTGACAGTCTCTCAAAAGTTTCGACAGCACTCTGGAGGTCTCTAAAGTCTCTGGAGAAATAAATTAAGCAACGAATAATACGCAACAGTTATAAGTTGTGTGTTTATAACTTCATGAATTAATTTTATATATTGTTGGATAATTAAATTTTGTTGTATACGGTGAGACTTTGAAAAAAGTTTCCGTCGTTTTAACCTGGTTTCTCTCGTCCGCGCGCAGAAGAGTTTCCTTATAAGAATAAAAACAATGGCTGCATTAACACGAGTTGCCAAGTCACTTCATCAAATCAACCGAACGAATTAAATTAGCGCGTTAGCGTCAATTCTTCGTAGAGACAGAGAGGCTCGCGACAGAAATTAAAACCGATGTAACCTAAGCGAATTCGATTGTCTTATACGTCGCAAATGCGATGAAAAGATGCAGCGTAATGTCACTTACCTCGATTTTACTACCACAAAAATTGCAAATATTTTCTTTATTTTATACTGTTTGTTGAATATTTGTCAGTACCTTCAATTATTGAGAAATCTCGCTGGCGTTAATTATAGTAATAATTTATATGAATTATATAGTTAATATTGTATAGATATTATATATTACATATTAATTTAATATTATGCATTAATATATAATATTAATATTCTATTATGTTACATATTAATTTAATATTATATATTAATTATATAAATATATATTAACTAAACATAACATGTGTTATATGTAGTTAATATATAATTAATACAATAATTCATACATTATATATAATATAAATGCGATGTACTTCATTACCATTATTACAATTATCACTCTGTGCAAAATATTTTTTAATAATTAGAATACCGACAAATATCACTGATATCGCAATTGATCGTGTATACTCCGCGTGCGACACCGCTTGACGTTTGTGATGCGAATACGGCGAATATCGCGAAACTGAACGAAAACTCCGCTCGTACAAAATCGTGAACGATCGTAGCCGCAGGTAATTCAATGATTGTCACCAATGTCGTTCTCTGCCGCGAATTATGTAACGGGGCGTCCCTGTAATGCGCATCGTCCGCATCGTTCACGACGAACGCGATCGCCCGCGACGCGTTATTCACGCCTGGCCGCTTCCGGTTCCGGTTCCCAGACGAGCCCACATATGAGACGTCCTTTCGATTCGTCCATGGGATATCAGAACGAAGGAGCTAGCCGACTGGCAATCGCGCGATAAGACCCCGACGATTTACGACCGTAGCGATTTCGCCGCGGCCATTTACGAAATTGAATGTCCACCTACTGGCCGACGCCATGCCGTAAGATTATCTATCGACCTCATATCTCGTAAAGGAGGATCCAGTGACTTTTACGCCGCTTTTTTGACCTTACTCCTTGCGACGTGTTCGCTTCTTTTCAATCGTACATTTCCGTCTGAGCAAGTTTGCGCGAGGTTTGTGTCAAAATTTTTATTAGCTTCTTCTAATCTCTCTTTCGGAAATAATGCGGAGTTTTCAATTTAATATAACTATAGTTGTACACGGAAAAGATGGTTTTGTTAAAATATTTAAAAATTTAGCTAGATACAGATCTAAAAATAATCTTATTGGATCATCAAAATAATTATGTGACGCTGAAATTGATCGATAAAATGAACTTTTTGTGGCATCGTCTATGCTTGAGATTCCTACAAAATTATTTTCAGATCTGTATTTAGTTAAGGTTTTAAGTGATTCAGTAAAATTTTTCTTTCCGTATAGTAGAAAATATTATTTTAATTCATATCTTCTATTATGGACCTCACTTTAAAAAATATCAGTGTGGATTTAACGTCATGTGGGGTATCTATTATTATTGGGTATCTATTATTATATAATTCTCTATTATGGGGTATCTATTATTATATAATTCTCATTGCACTGAGAGAAAAATGTACTAAATTTTTAATAATTGTTTGAATAGTATTAATACGAAATAAAGAATAGTAGTTCAATTAAATTATTGATTCTTGTACCAAATAAATATATGTTTGCATTTAATAAATATTCAACTAACACTATTCAAACAAATATTTATTAAAATTTAGTATTTTTCTCTCTGTGTATTAATGCTACATTGACACCAATGATGTGGGAATTTAACACCATATGTTTTAGAATATTTTAGATTCCTACCATGGTGGTATTGATATAAACATTAAGGGTTATCTACCATGTTAGTATTAATATTAACACCAACATGGTGAGAACATACAGGGTGTTTGGAATTTAAATGTCAAAACTTCGGGAGCGTGTAGTACGATCAATAAATTAAAAAAAAAGAAATCAATGTCTTAAATGGTCTTTTTTGCAATTTTCTCCAAAATGAAGTAAAAACCAAGCATATCTCTACAGGACTTTTTTTCTTAGTTTATCGATCCCTTACACGCTCCCGAAATTTTGACATTTAAATTCCAAACAACCTGTATATAGACACCGCACAGTGTTAAATCTATATCGATATTTCCACAGTATTAGAATCATTTCGTTGTGAAATTTAACTTCAATTTCTTATGATATGTTCGTTACTTTCTCAGAGAGCTATTGGATAGTTTCGATACTCTTTCTTTTCTAATGTGAAATTACTCTCTCGTCTATAATATTTGAATCAGTATGTTGCTTATACTGGCTGCTGGCATTCAGCAGAAAAAAACAGCTTTGTAAATCCTTTAATATGATTGGTCTTACCCTTAGTTCGTTATTAGATCTAAATGTATAAACCAATCATATTAAAGAATTTTACAATAGATTTTACAATTGCAAAGCTGCTTTCTCTGTTAAACGCAGTTAGTATCGTTTCGACGCAAGTATTCGTTTAAGCGAGAAACTGTGTTGAAAATATTTCATCGTATTGCTACTCAAGGTCGTGCAGTGCTCGAAAGTTTTGAAACAGCTATGGATACCATCATTTACAATTCCAGTGACTCGCAAACGCTGCACAGGTGCAGTATGTGTAGTCTCGTTCGCGTGACTCAAATTATATCCGTTAACTTTTGTTTCTCAAAATAATTTTATGTGCAAAGGTAGCATATATGTAGATCTGTCGTTCATGATTTAGGCAGCATAGAAATAGAAATATATAATATAATTTTAAATTTTCGCTTATTTTTCAGATGATATATTTTCTATAATTAATACACATCTTTTTGGTATATATATAATTTTAAGGAACATACAGTCTATTTTATTCTTTATGAATAAATTGTTAATTACCCAACAAGAAATGACGTCAATTAAACGTCGAATCGACGTCAAATTGGTGTTGAAATCATCGTATCGATATCGATTTGACATCAAATGGATGACTCATTTCTCACTGGACAATATTTATTACACTGGATAATATTTATTTTTAAAAAATAAAGTTTTTTTCTAAAATATTTTCTCTGTACGAATACTTTTTGCGCTCACTGTATATGTATGTAACGTTGAATCGGAAAAACATGGGATTACCACCTACTTCGTTATTGAATTAAAATTTTACTGTATGTGAACAAAATTAGTTAAACATTAATTACTAGTCACTATTAAAGTTATTAAGCAAAATTATTAAAAAGAATTAAAACATACATAGCGAATATGAAAATGATGTTAACAGTTCAAACGCTTGATAGATAATGAGACGTTAAAACAGATAAAGTCACATTTGAAAAACAAAGTAATCGTAAACAAAGATCGTCAAGATCGATAATAAAATTAAGGTTGAATTTTCATGTAATAAGAAGGAAGAAGCACTATGTCTTTTTAAATAAATTCTCATTTAGCGGGTCAAGAAATAAAGTGTCATTTTGTAAATTTATACCATATATATTTTTGTTCCTTTATGTAAATCATTTCTGACAAGTCTTTTATTTAAGATTTTTTCTTTGTCCAATATTTTAATGTTATCTTAATCAAAATCATGGGATGTATTTATTTTATGTTCCGTGACAACAGAAGATTGAGTCGTATTTCTGTCAATATGGTTTCTGTGTTCCGATATCCGCACTTTCAGCGGATCTTATCTACCGGTCTGGCCGACGTATAAGGCATCACAGTCTCTGCAGTCTTCTATAGAATACAATTAGATTTCGATGACGTAAGCAGTAGATCTTCCAAAACTTTAATGACTTTATTTAGTTTGTTGATACCTCTATACGCCATGTTCACACCGGGAATGTTGTTAATAAAGTTTTTAATTTTTTCGGAAACAGAAAGAATAAAGGATATCTTCGTCGTAAAAAACTTTTGCGTAAAATTCTCAACGGAAGTAGATTCACTCTGATCTTGAGTATTTAATTGCTGAAATTTTTTGTGCAATCTCTTCTTAATTGTTGAGAAAATCAAACTAAGAGGATAGCCATTATTTAAAAGGATATTAATTATAATATCAAAATTTTTGCAATAAAATGTTGAATGTGATAACAATAATACTCTATCAACTGAACCAAATATTGTGCCTATTTTTTGAGATAAAAGATGCCAAGAAAAATAATTTAAAAACAACCTAAAAATATAGACTTACTATACAAATTATAAATGAGATGATTATCCTTGTTAATTAATACGTGCTTCATATAGTATAAAACTAATAAAACAGTTCATCATTGCGCTCTCAAGCTGTTTGCGTCGAAATTGGGAGTACGATTCATATATATTTATCGTTTACATGTCACATAAAACGTCAAACGATTCCGATCCTACAATTATTAATACAATAATTTTGCTTTCACGTTTAACGACGATGACATGTAACTTTCCCCTCTTTATCGCGGCATACGCATATACGAGGTGGCCTCGGTTGCGAGTATGGCTATTCGTATACATATATCGCGAGGTCAAGATCATTGTCGTTCGTTTGCGCATAGCCTGAGTTCCGTCACGCCTCGTTTAACCCCGACTATCATCTTCATGTGATAACAAAGTTTCGCTGATCAATCAATAATATATATTTCTATCCTTATTCTTTTCCAGTTTTTCTAATGACATATTAAATTAGATGTCAAAGATCTGTATTTATAATTTTTAATTTTTATTGACTTTCTGATGTTTGTAATAATTAATGTAATTATAATTAAAAGTTATAACTTATAATGTACATCGCACAGTTTTTCAATTTATAATGAATGTATTTCAATAATTAAAAATTTCGAATTTTTGTTAGAATAAAAAGTATTTTAAATCGAAAATAATTATTTTGGTTTTTATTTCATATCAATCATTTTGACATCTATCTACTTTTCATATTTTAATATTTAACATCACATAAATTTTACATTAAGATAAAATCGATTTTAAATTATAATATAATTATTATCGTAGCTATATCTAAAAAATAAACATACAGTAAAATCACTATAAAATATTATAATAGGAACAAAAATTATATATATTTGATGCGAAAATGTATGTCTGCTTTAAGATTAAATGACTGTAATATTTAAGTCCATTAGAGTAAAGTCAAACATGTTGATTGTTTTATACTATTTTCACGTATCCACTGAACCAAATGAAAATTTTAATTTTTTAATATTATAGAAAAAACGCATGGCACAGATATGGAAAAGAAACACGTGCAAGGTTACCGATAAACTGTAAATAGAGCGGTAATAAGAGAGATCTGGTATGTGTGTAGAGAATGGTTATTATTTTATATTGTCGAATGAAATTTACTTCACTATTATGTACCGCTAACAGGTAACTAGGCAGTATCTGTTGTCACTGTGCATAAAATAAATTTAGCGCATTGCGCCTTTTGCGGCAGAAGCTGTTGATGTGATCGGGAGATGATTAATATGCTAAAATTGTGAAACCTCTGTTACCACAAAATAGAAGGCATTCATGATGAGCGACGCCACTAGAATACAATACTTATAGTAAGACTTATAAAAACAATATTAAATAATAAATATTTTTATATAGAAATATTTAAATTAGTTTCTCGATTTATATTATACTGTACTATAACTTTTAGCTCGTCCTATATTAATAATTTTATTAGTCATGTTTATTAATTGCTTTATATAAATGTGTATTCTTATTATAGGATTCATTCTAAGACATTGATAGGCGAGCAATGAACAAAATGTAATGTAGCAGCGAGGGCGTGCTCTGTTATTTTGGGACGAGGTCGAAGAGCATTGACTTAATCTAACAACAAATATGACAACGATTGACGAGGACGTTCATTTCACTTATAAGATGTAAAAAATAATTGAATATGTGATATTAATTTTCTTTTTAACATTTTATTAAATATTAAGAACGTTTTGGCTGCATAATATTAATTGGTATCAACTAAAAATCAGCTAAAAAAGTTAATATTAGTAAAAAAATTTTGTAGTAAATTATACGCACTGAAATCAAATGTAAAAACCAAAACAACAAATTATTTGGCTTTTAATGATTTATGCAGTACAATTACCTTATTTGGCTGCATTTTTTATGTAAATTTATTTATTTTATATAAATAACTTTTAAACAAGTAAGTGGATCTAAACGAATTTTTGCACGATTTATTAGTTTCATTAGTATATATATATATATTATTTAATTTAGTTGTAATGCTATTTCTTCATTAAAAAAAGTGCTACAAGTTGCAATTTTACATAAGAATCAAGGCAAACAAAAAATTCAATAAATTTTAAACAGATAAAAGAATGTGCCAAAATTTTACACGGTCATAATAATAAAATAATCTATGAATATTTTATATTTTGATAATGCTTTGAATTGTGAGACATTATATATCCTTAAACGACATGTAATTTTGTGCAAAAGGAAAAATAACTTTTATGAATATTCATTCAATTTTGCATGTGGTAGTTCAATTATTTGCCGAAAAGAGATATACTACTGCATATATATAAATAAATAAAATTATGCTGCTACAAAATCCACTTTCTCGTATGTTGCTAATTTACCTATAGCATAAATCTAAAACAAAAAAAAGATTATACTTGTGGGCGTCAAAGTGAGAAATTTCTGGCGTTGAGATTTTCTGGATTTGTGCCAAAGTTGCGGAGTATTCAAAGTTGTCTACTCGGAATTGCAACGAGTCACGAGATACATAAATGCCATTCCATTATACTGCCAGCTCATCAACCTTGAAGCGCCATACGATCGAGTCCGGTAAAGAAAACAAAAGGAATAAATATTAATTTCCTCGTTTCTAACCGAAGGTCGTTTTTGATTAGAACATTTATACTAGTATATAGCTATAGCGATTTTACTCAAATGTTAAATAACTTTTCATTGGGAAATATAAATTACTTTATGTATACAAAAAAAATCACATTTTTAATTCTTGGTAATTAAGCTCCTTTTTATATCAGGGATTATCAAAATGCCGTTTTCGTAGAGTATTTTTGTTTCTATGTCAAAGGCGAAAAATTCAAAGTAGACACTTGATAAAAAAATAATGTCTTTTTGGAAATTATAATTAATATTCTACATTATATTTTATGGGCATTTTATGTTTCTTGAGGTTTTTTAAAAGAAATAATATCAATGAGTGATATTTATTTCTATTAATTCAAACGCATATTGCAATATTGGCGTACAGTATAATCACCTGCTACATGAGAAAACGATGTTCGCTATATCCAATAAGTGTAATATATACATACATATACGTTATATATTAATTTTATTATCACATAAAAATGTTCAAAATCCATAATACATAATTTTGAAACATTTTAAAATTGCGCAAAGAAAACATTAAGATGTACTACTAACAATTTAGACATTTTATTCGTATATCTTAAATAACTTAAACAACGAATTAGTTATAATTATTTTTATATGTTTTTAAACGGACATTGACTAATTTTGATTCAATCATTTACAGCTGGATTCCGATATTCATAATTCATTTATATTATTCGTCACAGAATTAATATCATAATATAATAATCAAATTTATTTTCTTCCAAGTTGCATATGTAAAAACAATGTATATATATGTAATAGATTATACAATACATAACAATATTGATTATAATTTGCGATTAAAACTTGTGCGGGAAATACATATCTTTTGTATGATCTTATATAGTCTATCTAATCGTTTCTGGTCGATTATAGCTTACCATTTTTCTCTTTAAATGTCTCTTTAAAATATATTATTATATAAAATATATTCTAAGAACATATATCTTCTTCAATGTTCTTCAATATACCATACGAAAGTAACAGCGTGTCAGAAAATTATTTTCAACATATTAGTAATTCCATTTATTTCAGGTCCGCAGTAATTGAATTCTATAAGAAATATTTAAAATACAGCTTAACATATTCTGCAACATGTTGCAAAATGCAAAAAATGCGTAGTGCAGTTTGCTGTGGTTATATTTATTGTATAAATTGTATATCAAAAAGAATTCTTTCTTAAATTGTTTTCTAATGTTATAATAATAATTTAATTTACTACGTAAAAAAGTGTTAGATTTTTTATTCTGTTACAATCTTAATTAATCCGTCAAAATCTTCCAAAAATATAATATTTGAGATTATAGGAATTTTGTCGTTTTCTCTCGTTTATTTCACGGATTTGATGCATTTTTATTTAAAAACGGACACGAATATAGAAGACTAATTTATTATTTAAAAATGTGAAAGTTATATTTGAAATTAGGAACTTATGAGTGTTGATTTAACGATTTTGATATGGTTTTCAAAGATGAGAATAAGATGGTAAATCACAGATAATATTATTCGTCAGGAAATGACTCTCACAGTGAAATTCTCTGAGTAATATAAAACACATTGAAATAAGGAACTTTTTCACTCCTCTACATCGCTCTCACGGCTTGAACGTAATTTTCAGAGGCGGGGGTAGAAAAACCACGGATACCGTGTTAACGACCGTTACTCGCTTGAAAATCGGCGCGTGGAAATTGCGCGAATAATGCACCGTCGCCGGAACGAGCACAGGTGTGGCTCGCTTGGACGGTAAGAAGCACGTCATGTTGGTTCGTCCGGCAAAATCCTATCAAAGAGAAAAAAAAAGTATGGTGAAATGTCGAGGTAATTCGACGCGTACGTTATTTTTATCCGATCTATCTTGAAAGGGAAAGAGACGAGACACACAATGATCCGAATGTGTCTTGACAGTGACGTATTTCGTTAGGCAGAACGAAGAATTTAATTGAGATAGAAGCGTCGTAAAGATGTTCCTTCGGAGTCGTTACAGAAGCGATGTGCACAACGATGGCCTCAATTGCAACCGTTTGAACCGTTCACCAGCTGATCGCCTATTAGCAAGAGACAGTGCGGGTAAAGGCAAAATACTCGCTGGATTAGAAAGTACAGATCGCATCCAACGAAATAGCTCGCTAAATCTAGCAGCATCTTCCGAATGCTTCTGGAAGAAAACGACCCATGCTTCTTCTTTCTCTCTCTCTTTCTTATCAGCGTCGTTCTCTCATCGATTCTCCTGGATCTATACGATTTATCTTAAGGACACCGTGATTAATCCTAGTCGTCTAAAATATTTTCGCTGCTTCATTCCAACTGATTCCCATTAATTCAATCCCCCCGTTTCATGCATATCTTATTTTTCATATTCAACACATAACACATTCCTATATATATAATAAGATAAGACGCAAAGATAGTTATAATAGCATGTTCACATCTGCAAAGGAATTACGTGTGACGAGATTTATTTATCGCACACACACACACATACTCGGCGCAAAAGTCTACTATGATATTTCTTAACACATCCAAGAGAATACTAAGAGAATACTAACAATTTAAATGCATATCTCTATAATTGCACATAATATATAGTTATAAAGAGAGAGAAAAAGAGAGAAAGAGATATCATTAGTAAATAATATCATATTATTAAGAGCGTGATAAATGATTCCAAGCTTGAACTTTCTCTAAATCAACTTATAGCAATGAAACGCAATACCCTGCACATCCACGATTGCAAAGAACTAGAATCTCTCGATTTCGGTCTTTGTCCTCGCATAGAGATCCACAGAAAGTATATCCTTTGGGCATGCTCTTGCACGCGATAGAGCTCACTTTCTCTCGACCTGATTGTCGCGCTAGATCGCTACCGCGTTTTTTATTCGCGGCCAAGCAGTCGCTTCGTGGTTGGTCGATCCTGTGCACGCCCGATCGGTTCCTTTATCGTCACGTCGAAGCGGCCAGCCCCAGCCGTAGTGCAATGACCGGTTAAGTGATTCAACTAACGTTTTCTAAGTGGCGGCTCAAAGAGAGGCCCTCGCCTTTCCGTCGCTAACTCCTCCTTTCTTTCTTTCTATCCTTTTTAGTCCTGTCAACCAAGTTAATTCTTCCTTTTCTCTCTCGCGTGACGTCCTTGCCCCCTAGTATTTTCAGAAGTTCCTCATGATACACCAACCATCACTGTTAATCCCACTTTGGTCTTACACCATCACCGATTCAGATGTAAATCACCACGGTGCCGTCATTGAAGAAGATCGTTATGCGAATTTGTTGTCTGACTTTGGAGGACATGTTGCCAGTGAGAATACGATGATCGCTAAATTATCGCAGGTAAAAGATTGAAGAATTGAATTTAAATGGTAGATGTTCTTCTTGGTCGGTTCCCTTTAAATCCTTTTTACACGTCGTGCTGGTAACACCTTGTCAATTCTGTGTATAAATTGCACATTCGATTATTCGCAATACGATGTGAGTTAATAAATCTTCCATTCATGTCTGAATAGGCAGTAAACCGTTCGTCGAGGCGACGTACCGGGATCAAGGATACGACATTCTGGTGTCTACGGCAGCGTTGGTTCTCTCGTCAGCAGCATCGTCTTTCTCTCGAATGCAGTGCTCGGATAATGACGATGATTAATCGCCTCAGACACCGTGCCAATCGAATATTCGCGAGAATCCGACTGATTTAAAAGGGGCAGTTGCCGGGTTTTATACCATCAATGTTACTATCGGTGTATTCATCGTAGATTCTTCTGTTCAACGATGCTCAGAGCCATCTCAGTTGCCGTTATAAACGATATAATGCTTACGTCTTCCTAAATTCCACAAGGTAAATTTTTATTACTTTATACATTTTTAAATTCGAGATAAAACGATCACAGACCGTTGATTTTAATATCGAACACTAGAATCTTGCTTACGTTTCCAAATTCGGTAACCAGCAGTTTCTTTAGATAATCTAGAACGTTGTTCTATTTTAAATTCTGAAATCAGAGCACTGGGGTAAAAGTTTCACGATATCTCCGCAGCCTGGTTTACTCTGTGTTATCGTTGACGTTGCAAAGTCTTGCTCGTGCCACCTGATTTAGAAATTCCTTAAAATAATCTAGGACGGCATTGTTCTATTTTAAATCCTGAAGTCCGTGTGTTTCGAGAAAACTAATACAATGCAGACCATTGTATATAGATCCGTGACTCGATTAATATTCTCTCGAGTCCCGATTTGCATTCACCGGTAAGATTCGTTGCGAGGTATCTTCATGATGCCAAATGATACCGACCCGAGTCTGGAAAAGCCGCACGCATTTGACGCAAACGAACCGAATACTCCTTGCACTTATCCCGGGACCAGCGAGAGCTTTTTCTCTTGCGACGAGCGTCGTGACGCCTCAACTGGAAGCCGGCCACTTCTGCGCTTGGGTTTATATTTAAACGGCGGAGCGCTGCCGGCCACGTCGACGTCGACGTCGACGCATCGTCTTTCCCAATGCGTCGACCGGACGTCAAGGAGAGAGAGAGAGAGAGAGAGAGAGAGAGAGAGAGAGAGAGAGAAGAAAGAAAGAGAATGTATGTCGGGAAAAGAACACGTTCAGAGAAATACCAGACTGAAGAAGAAAAAATCTCCGCTTTCGCGAAGCGAAAATATCTTCGAGATGTTGGCGCACGTGAAATATTCAGGCGATGTTTAAAAGAGAAATATTATTCGAGAAGGAAAGGGCTCTGAGTTTCAAGAATTCGTAAATATATACACAGCATACGAGTACGAATGAAAGATTAGATAGTTGCATAATAATTCTTGAGAGAGATATTGTGCTTATTATTTTAGGACATTTTCCTTTTATTTGTACTCGTGCTAATAATTTTCAAGATATAAAGCTTTGACTTTTATAAATGTGATTATGTTACATCTCTTGTTATTGCTTGAGATGATTTTTTTGGAATTTTATTATACATCTCTCACGGTGTTTTGGCATAATGCATAGTTTTATGCATGCACAACCAGGCGGCGTAGGGTAAAACGTTGGAAAAGTCGTGCTAATAAAAGAATATATAAACATCGATATTGCAGGACCTCCCACGTTGGCACGTATTTATCCGACACTTTAAACGGGATCAGCCAGGGGAGTTCGCACATGGTGAACAAACGTTTAATGGTTTGCAACGCGAGAAAAGCGAGACGGCACAAAGCTTTGCAATTGATGAAATGCAGACATGAATATTAATTACCATTATAATTAATTGTTTGATTATTAAAATATATGAATTGTTAATAGATAACGATTACTACTTCTCGTTTAATTTGAAATGGAATCTTTCTTAACGAAATTTTAATTCAATTTAGTCGTAGATATATGTGTCTGTAATAACATCAACAATTGAAAATTTGTTAAAGCCCGCTATGTGAAAGCAAAATAAATTTAAAAAATCTGTTGTCACAAAGCTAAAATGTCACTCATCAATTTTGGAATAATTCGTGTCTCAAATATTTCAATCGAATATCTATAATTCGAATCTCTCAATGTTTTATCATGACATACATGAACACACGCGTATAATAGTTAGTCCTGCAAATACAGGTTGCGTACACTAAATTCAATCAACGTTTGCACACGAATTAGTCCTTACACTGGACAGTTCGTGCATGGTGGCATGATGCAGATACTACGTTAGCCCTTCGATCGATAAATATTACAGGAGAAACCGGCGTAGATACCTGTGCTTTCATCTCGTCACGCTCGCGATGTGTTCTCGCTGAGGAAAGGAAATCCCGAAGGGGGCATCTCGAAGGTCTAGAATGTTCTGCGTTCCAGAGCACGCCGTTTGAATCCTCGCGAGAGAATATATCCTCTTTTTTTTTCTCTTCTTTACCCGTCTGCCCACGCGCTTGAACTACCTACCACTCGCGAAAGAGATAAAAGAATAGGGGAGACGAAGGAGCAGGCGGAGATCTAGGCTGAACGAAGCAACAAAAGGAAGAAGAGAACCAAATACGAGGTCGAGGAAGGAGAGGAAGCGTGATATATGGAGAAAGGGACGGTCTGTGCGCATTTGTGTGTGTACGAGGGAGAACATCTCGCCGATATCAGGATGTAGGGTTTCGGGGTACGCCCAAAGGGTCATCACCCTTTCTTGGCGAACCTTCCTCCTCCTCGCTTATGTGCATGCCGTGTTTCTACCTTCTTCTCCCCCCCTCCCCTCCCCCCTCGCGTTCCCTATCTTCTCTTTTGCTGGACGATCCCCCCATTCCATCTTCCTCATGCTCCAACGGTGCACCCCTGCGACGCGCGCTTTTACTCCCTGGCGCGTCTCCAGAGACGAAGAAATACGATTCGCCCCGCGAGAAAATGGCGTAATTATATACGAGGGCGGGTAGAAGAAGAAGAACGTAAATCACAACGGCGTGGAAGCAACGGGGCGTGCGAGACTTGGGCGAGGAGTTTCGCATCCGCCGAAAACGCGATTCGGAAAGGGGTTTCGAGATTTTCTCCTTTCTTTCTAAGAATCAGGAGAGGATGAAAAATCTCGAGGACGTTATAACCACCCCCGTTATTCGCCCTCTTCTTCTTGCCAGTGGTAGAATTATTTTCCATTCGTTTTGTTCAAAGTCGCTTGCACGTTCCTAGGAAACAGGAAACGAGGGAACAGGAACGAATCTCTAATTTATCGAGGCTATATACAGGTCTCAAGTCGTGCTAAGGAAATTTCCAACCTTCAGTCATCCCGTTTTCATAATCGTAAGAGAGAGAGAGAGAGAGTTGCTGCGTCACGGACGACTATCTGCGGTGCAAGGTTCAATATCCTCCTCATTACGATGGCGTCACTTCAGAAGGGAGCCGCTCGCGTGACTCGCTTCTTGATAACGTGACTGACAACCGATGGAAATTCGAGCTCCGCGGATCATACCATGATGATATGGGTGCAATAAGCTCGACATGATGTCGTCGTCTTTATGGGTGCATGATACAACGCCGCATATAGTTACAAACATTATTTACCATACTGAGAAAAAATGTACTAAATTTTAATGAGTATTTATTTGAATAGTACCAATTACGAGCTAAAACATTTACTCACAGTAAATAAATATTAACTTATTGTAAAGAAAATGGTAGTTAAATCAAATTAATGTTCTTGTAAATAAATATATTTTTATATTTAGTAAATATTTATACTCAAAGAAACGGAAGCACTTCTTATATAGCAACCATGTAAGTGATAATTAATATAAGTTCCATATGCAGAATTAATGTACTTACTTTTATATATATAATTAAATAAATTAAATATTTTATACTTATTGCAACTAGAGTTGAATAATTACAAAAATTAATAAGTTTTCATAATCAGTTTTAGTTACAATAATTGTAAAATAGTTTATTCAACTACGTATTAATTCTACATATAAAACTTGTATAGATATTACGTATATAATTGCTATTAGTGTCTTTTTCTTTGAATGTAGTTGGTACTCAAACAAATGATGTGTGTGTGTGTGTGTATTAAACTTAGTACCTTTTTTAATACAATTATTAATAAAGCAACAAAAAAATATAATTTGGGAACCGATATAAAATAATAGGGAAAATGTATAAATCATAGATGATACAATAATGATTAAATATGACAAATAACTTTCTAAAATTTTTGGAGTGGAATCTAATTACAAAAAATAATAAAAAGCTTGTGTTGAAAGAGTGGCTCAACTGTCAATTTTTAAGGGTGAGATTTCACTCTCTAAGATCATATTTCAAAGATTTTAGAGAGAAATATAGAGTGAAAATATTAAATATACGAAGAAAGATCCGTGATTAAAAATTTGTGAGAAAGATAAATTGTTGATATTTATGCATTCTAGTTACACATTCTAGTTTAACAAATTTAAACAACCTACGAGATGCGAAAGCTATTAAAGTGACACGAAAGTTAATATACATCTAAACGCAAGATTATTACTAACATTTGCTTTAAAAAAATCGATGTATTTTTTTAAAGAATAAGACGAAGAAGAAGATGCAAATCACAATGCAATCTCGATTCATCCAATGGATCTTTAGCGTTGATGAAGCTCCTGCGAATAATTGCTTCTTCGCGGTTGGCACAAGCGATGATAAAATTTGCCACGGGATAAATGGCTTTTAATATTAATCTACGACCACTAATAACGGGCTGCGCACCGTGAGGCGTTAACGTAAAATTGCAAATCGCATCGCGCACGATCTTATTTATTGTTGTAAATCCCCACATCTGTACTAGCAAACCAGCCGTTCAAACTTGTAATTACGAATTTGCGTAATAATCAACATGCATGGGTCTTCCAACATTTTCATGGAATTGATACTCATAAAACGTGGACAGGAATGTACATATACATATTACTAGATATCGGATTCTTATGCAATTTCGTATTTTTTTTAGCAAGCAAATTGGAAAGTAACATAAAAATAAAAATTTACCTTATTAAAAAAGCATTCTAAAAATGCATATTTATTTATGTATATTGTGCATAATTGCATATTTTGTGCATGTTTGCAAAAAAATGTGCATAAAAATCCGATGTCTACATATTACATATACATATACATACACATGTCTATGAACATGGAAATAGAAATGGAAATATCCATGTCCATGTCCATTTTCCATGTTCATTTCCATGTCCATATCCATGTACATTCCCATGTCCATTCCCATGTTCATTTCCATATCCATGTCCATGTCCATGTTCATTTCCATTTCCATTTCCATGTCCATTTCAATTTCTATGTACATGTCCACGCCCATGTCCATTTCCGTATCCATTTCCATGTTTATTTCCATCTTCATGTCTATTTTCATGTTCATTTTCATGTCCATATCCATTATCCATATCCATTTTACATTTCCATTTTCATGTCCATGTCCATTTCCATGTCCATATCTATCTCCATTTCCATTTCCATGTCCATGTCCATGTTCATATCCATTTCCATGTCCATGTCCATTTCCGCATGTCCATTCGATGGATCGAGATTGCATTGTAATTTGTATCTTGCTCCTCGTTCTAATCCTACAAAAAAATACAATTTCTTTTTTATAATTTTATCGTATAAAATTCTCGTTTTTAAAGTAGAGAATTTGGTTTTAAAGTATAAAATTTGTGATTTTGTAACGACTTCTTATTCGGAGCGAGATCCACTTTACATTTCTCTCTGCCTATATGGGAGTACAACTTTCCACACGAAACGAAGTGCACCCCACTTCCCCCTTTCTGCTTAGGGACGCACAATTTTTCACAGCAAGGTCCACCCCCTCCCCCTGCCTAGAGGCGTATGATTTTCCGCGCAAAGTGAGGTCCAGTCCACCTCCTCCTCTGCCTAGGGGCGTGCGACTTTCCACGCGAACCGAGGTCCACCTCACAATTAAATAAAGGTTGGGTTAGGTTAGGATTAAATCGGGGTGGGGATGCAGGGGAAAAGACGGGCCCCTCCTTCGCTCACACGTGTTCTTCCCCTCTTTGCTTCTGGAGCGAAACAAGATCAACAATTGTTCCATTCCAAATAGTTTCGTGTAGAAAGAATACGTGTGGGCGGCGGAAGGACGCTGCCCCTTCCCCTGCACCCTCACCTTGATTTAATCCTAATCTAATCCAACCCTTATCTCGTTGTGAGGTGGATCTCGGTTCGCATGGAAAATCGCATACCCTTAGATAGAAGGGGAGGTGGGGTGGACATCGTTTCGCGTGGAAAGTTATTAATTCCTGTAAGCAAGAATGGGATAAATTTTGTGTTTTATTTATATGAAACTTATTCTGTTAATAATTTTTTAACGAATAACAAGCGACTAAAACTAGAATAACGAGACTAAAACTTTCCGAGGATCACTTAGGACCACGACCTTGACAATATATGTCGAAGTCATTGGAGGTGGGTCCATTGTTTTCAATATTTGTAAAAAAAAACTTTTTTGCTCTCTCTAATTTTTTTTAGTTTCACGTATTTATCTTTTACTCCACAGTTGCCTGCACAAACGGTATTCTTAATTAACACGCGACGACTTAATTAAATGTACATTTCTTCGATTCGTTTTTTTTTCTGAGAAGCGAAAAAGAACTACACTAATCATAAAAGTTCCAACTTTTCCACGCCGCTGGAAGGCTACAGATCGCTATAATTAACGGGACGACAAAATTTTGTTGAAATTTCCTTTTTATTTCCAGGGTAGAAGTTCACGGATTCGATGTCGGAGGCAGTAGAAAAATTTACGCGCCGCAAGTACAGGAGGACTTCCACATCTCACAATTAGTGAGCGGCGTATTAGAATAATTCTCAATTATTCTAATAAGCGTAGTGACGTCACAAGACAGCACTGAGAATTCCGGAGTATAATCGCGGCTGTGAATATTATACCGCATTATGTCGATATGATTCTTCCTGTTTCTCTTTTCCTTTCTTTTTCTTCCAACATAGCCGGGAAATTTTTTAAAATATCTGGACACTTTCATGATAATTTTTTTTTGTCATAAGAATACGTCGCGTAATCGATTACTTATAAAAAAAAATCTTTAAAAAATCTTAAGAGTAATTTTATGATAGTATTGATTGTTCTAGGGTACGTAAACAGGATTTCTAAAATAACTTTTTCCCAATTTTTAGACAAAGTTTCATGATTTTCTCTGATGCTTTTAATATTTTGAAATTTTTTGTATTTTCACCCGTCAAATTATATTGTTGAGAGAGCAATAGTAATTAACATGAAAATGTTAATTACTATTGATTATTAACACTGCTTATTTAATTTAATTATTAAGTTGGTAGTATTCCAAAATTGTAAAAGTATGATATGTGTATATTAAACTTTGAAGTTAATAATTTTAATTTTCAAGTTTTGCAAAATTCTGACTTTTTAAATAATTTTTCAGACCGTTTTTAATTTCTCTAACGTTTTACTGACTTTTAGTTTTATAGTAATCTTTTTCGATAAATCTCTGGATATATGTATAAGTGTACATAGATACATTTTTGTGTATTCACGTGACTTCGAAAGTCGACGCACGAATACAGCGCGCGATAATAATGCAGTCATTATTCCTGATATGCAAAATAGTAGAATGCGGGTTACGAGATTAACGATGCCCGGCGAGCGAGTGTGGAGTTTACGCGCAAAAATCATAAATTATGTATGATAATGCAGTTTAGCTTAATGGTATAATAGTCTCGCCTATCTTGTACATTATACGTTTATTTATTTATAATTTTTATAATTGCCGTTATTATACTTAATTCCATAAACTTGAGCATTAGAATGCGGCATGTAAAGCCGCATTAACAAACATTTAACAAACGAAATATCATAAAAATATACATTAATATTTTTTGATAATGAACTTTTTTCTATATCTAATAATTGATCAAATATTTAGTAATTATTTGGAATATTGGAATATATAAATCTTAACAAATAATAATTTATTTTCAGATAAAAAAAATACATTTCTCTTTATATAAAATTTTCATTTAATTGCTTTTACAATTTTACCTTCATAATTATTTATATAAAATTAAATTAAAATTATCAAATCTATAATAAAAATCTATTTCCTTCTGTGCATTGCAAATTATGCAATTTTTAATATTCCTCGAATAATAATTCTAAAATAAAATTGTAATTATTCCTAGAAAAAATAAACAAAGCGTAGAAAAGTGCCCCTGAGAATTGAAATACGACTATTGATTTGAGTGTTAATCGCAGGTTATGTGGATGAAAGCCACGTTCACGCAACTTGGTCCGATGTTAAAGAATTTCGCACAGCCCGATGTAAATATAGGTACGTGCCCCCTAACGTTATGTTGTTCTCGTCGACTCGACGAGAGGGATACGACGAGATCGAAGGGAGAGCTAAACAAGCACTCGCCGCCCTCCATGCAATGGTCGAGTTGACGTCGAGGGCATCGTGGCGGGGTTGTATGAGGGTGAGAAAGGTTAACGCGATCTCCTGTGCGAGGGTGTACGGAATATTGATTCACTCCGGTGTTAGGAGTCTTTTAGTCCTGCAGGTATACTACGTGTCCGAGAAAGGGATACACAAAGTATATCGCGACATCATGGAAAAATATTTTAAAAAGTCATTATCTTGTTAAAAATAAGAAAAAGAGAGAGAAAGATTAATGCTTGTCAATTTTTAACACTTGATTACTTTTAAATACTTGTTGAATAAATTTCAAGATTTAAACCGCTTAAAAAATTTTCAATATTAAAAATTTGGATTAAATTTCTAAAAAGTCACAACTTAATTGCAATCAACTAGAAATTAGATTTTTCGTTAAAAGACAAGACATAAATTTGAAATAAAAATGAATTAAAGCAATTGTATAATTCTATTAAATATAAAAAATAATAGTATTGGAAAAATTTTATTTAATTAAATATAAAGCAACTATAAAAGGATTAAATATTACAGACTTATATTTCGTTCTTCTTTTAAAATATGTACTTATTCTATAATTTTTTTAAAGAAAATTTTAATGACATTTATTACTTATTGCAGATGCTAAATATCGTAATAATTATTCCTTGAATTGAAACCTTCAGAAAATAAAAAAAAATAAAATCCATTTTTATTTAAAAAAATTATAAATTTGTATTACAAGACAAAAATATTTACAAATGCGCCGAATAATTTTTTAAGAAAAATGTTTCTATGTAATGACGAGACACCGTGTATAGAAGCGCATATGAAGCATACAATAACGACGCGAAATACCACCCTTCTGTTGCCAACCGTGCATCGATCCAACGAGCGACCAAGTTTCCTCTTGATATATCAAGAAGCATCTTTCTCTCTGTCTCTCTCTCTCTCTGTTTCTCTCTTTCTCTCTCGATGCGCTCGTTTCCTTTCGGTAATGGCTTCGTTTTCAAAAATATTCGTGAAAATGCATAGCGCGGAGAGAGCACAAAATTATAAAAACGATTGCACGAAGATCGACTATTGTTGCTATACATAAATGTATTCGACGTCGAGTGCTATTTCCATGTCGATCGAAATGGACTCGTTTGATGCACAGAAAAGTAAGAGAAGAGGCTTTAACTCTTTGAAGCCTCAATAGTTCCAGTTAGGAAATCCTTTTGAAGTCTCTATTCTAGCGTAGCCTCTATCTCATCATTGAACTTTCCAAAAACTAATTGTGGGGCGAAACCATTTGAATTTTGAAGAATTACAGGATATTCTTTGACTAAGTTATTTTTAATCATGTGCGCTCATCAAAATCTATTTTGCTTCGCATCGCGTTTGAAAAAGAATAAAAGAAAATATTTAAGAAATCTTGGAGAAGAGAAAAATGTTGTTTCAATGAAGGTTTGATAATTGATGTTTGTCAAAATTAAAAGCTTTTGATGAATTAAGATTTTAGAATTTAAATAAATAGAAAATTCGCATTCATCATTCATTAATATAGGTTAAAATTTGAATAGTATAAACAAATTTTCTTTTTGAGATGTTTGATTGTCAAAATATTTTTAATACTGTTAAAAATTAAATTGCTAAAATTGATTTGGAGTGGAATAAAATCGTTATTCGAACGTATTTTTGAGATACCATAAATGTGTTTGAAGAGAGAGAAACATGCTTTTAAATTTTCTACAACATCACTATGAAATACGCAGAAATGTACATGGTACGTAATGGAATATGCACTAAAGGAAATGTATACATAGTGGTTATATGGCGTCACGAAATAGCAGAGACACATTTGGTAAACCGAGTGCACTTTTTATAAAGCACTATCCGTACTTTACTCGAGAATCCTTCTCTTATAAGAACATTTCAAAAAAAGGATGAATTGTCTACTTCAATATATGCAGGTACAACTGTATGTGGTTATTTATTTTTATAATATATATCCGTACTTCATTATTATATACTTATTCATTCGCGAACTGGCACGTTCTTTTTGCATTACTCTCTACATTTCAAGTTTTAACTACAATAATTTTATATTTTCAAGCTTTACCTTGAAATTATATAGTAACAGTAACAATGTGATCAAATTAATTCGCGTTGGTTTTACAAAAATATTTTATCTCTATATTTTCGAATTTTATTATTAAAAAGTAAAATATAACTTTTCGTGACACACACACAGAATTCTATTATTACCAGATTAGGTTTGATAAAATTAAAATTCGTAGTATTACTTTTATTTATTTATTTTTCTATTTATTTTTTTCTTTCCATTTGCATTTTTCCAACCACGAACTATATAACAATTTCTTAAAGAAAATATGGTAGATTTCTCTTTGATTTTCTGCAAAAGAAGCTCGAGCAAATACATTCCGCGAACAAATCCTCGTTTACTCGTCACGTCAGTTGCCGCCGTTTACCTTGTGCCAGAACTCGTGGAATCAGCGTTTCTCCGTTTCGTTCTAATTTATTGTCAAGTGCAGCGTGGCGGCCATGAGTCATAGGCCGTCGATAAGAATGAGAGAGAGAGAGAAAAAGGAGAGAGAAAGATCAGGGCGGACGTTCACGCACATTGTGCGCTGCGTTGACGAGCCTGCGTTTGTGCGTGAACGTGAGCGCCGCCGGACAACGCCACGGCGTAAACAAAACGTGCCTCTTAGCGAGGGAGCCCGAAGAGTGCAACGACCTACGCCATTGTGACGTAGCTTTCGGATCAGCTGACGGCGTGGAACGCGTCGTTTGCTTATCGCGCGCGCGTTTGTCCGGTTTACGACGTTCTCTTTCTGAACGAAAATGCTTACGTTTCTCAAGATCATGCTCGTGTATCGTGTATCATAAAAATGCTTTAATGTCAAGATTGTTTTGCTCCAATATAGAAAATATGTGTCGAGGACTACCACGTAAGATTATATGAAAGACTCTAGTGGACTTTAACCAGATACGTAGTTGATATTCCAAAGATTAGCAGGTTCTCTCTTATATCTCTTTACTCAATAAAAATCACAGTCTCCCTGTTTCTTCTTTTCGATTACATTGAAGAATATGATTTTGATTGATTATGAAATAAATATTTTCGGAAAAAGAGAGAGATAGGAATATAAAAAGACAACGTGCAGTTAATTATGAAATAATAAAGTTTATATTAAATTGCTCATTTAACGATATACTGTTAATGCGATAGAGATATTATTCAATAAACGATCCATTATATTTGGAGATCACAAGCTATGTTATCAAAATTCTACGAGAGAGAAAGGTACATATAATTTCTTCCTATATATATACTATTCACTCTAACTTATACTGTGTGTGTCTCACTCTATAAACTTAATTAAAGTTATAAAGTGAAACAGTATATAAGTTAGAATAAGTAGTATATATATATATATATATACGAAGAAATTATACAGAATATCTTCCTCTCTCGCAGAATTTTGACAAATTGGCTCTTGGCCAGACTCTGATATAAGGTTTCTAATCATATCCCATAGTAAAGATATGCGAATAGTGCGAATAGAGATATTTTTATAAATATGATTTATTATCCAAATTTTTAGAAACCTTTTATAAATAAAAAAGTAATAAATGTGTGGCGGGCTCTAAGAGTAAATCTAATAATAAGTGAATTAAAAAAACAAGAAGAGATAATAATATATTAGCAGGTGGCTTTTTCTCTCCTCTCCTCTCTGGCTTTGTAATTCATTAATTTTTTTCGAAATTATTTAGATTTTTATAAAAAAGAGCGCTTTTCTGCGACAATTACAAAAGAATCAAACAATCTCCTCCGCAAATAGAGATTGCGTTCCATTATATATTCACTGCAAGTACCGAAAATCTATAGTTCACGTAACGTATACTATAGCTTTTCAGTACTGGCAGTGAATAACGGAATGCAGTGAAGAAGTAAGTTCAACAAGAAGCTCAACAAGACACGCATCACATCGTCGCATATACACTGCTCCGATTTTCGTGAGCGAACCTAAGATGCTCGCGCCTGCGAGTGTCGTAACGTCTGCATTACGCGAACGCTGAGAACGTTGGGTTAGGTTACGTTCTCGGTAGACTCCGTGTTGCTAAACAGGGGCGTTCGCTTTCACCCTTGCTCGACGGCGCGCGTTAATTAGGAAGGAAATTTTAGGCAAGTTATCGTTCTCGCCTTCGCGATTTTTATCTGCACCTTCATCTGCGCTGCGATCGCAGGCGCTTCTTCCACGTTAACCGGCGCTGCGAATCGATTCGAGCGTGTTCGTGACATTGATCTCTTACCTCCGCTTACTCCGGATCCCGCCCGGACGTCGTCCGCCCCTGCTTCCTTTCTTCTTGCCTTCGTCCGTCCCTCCTTTGGTTCCTTTCGCCACTGTGGATTTAAATGCCTTCGGCGACACTCCCGCTGCGAGGGTCCTGCCCAAACATGGAAATGCCTTTTGTCGAAGTTTGGACAGACGTGATGACACAATCTTGGAAGAGAGAAAGAGAGAGAGAGAGAGAGAGAGAGAGAGCATCCAAGAGGGATGGCCGTTCAACGGTGGATCCGCTCGTCCAGCTGGCAGCCGAATTTTCTTCCAGAAGCTCACGTTTCCAGCCC
>NW_017296157.1:1209194-1213681 GCF_001594075.2 Trachymyrmex cornetzi | reverse complement strand
CTGGCAGCTGGCTCGCCGCTGCTGCGCGGGTGACGTCACAGCGTGTTTTCGTCACGTGACGCGCCAGGCCTGTACGCGCGCGAGCGAGACAACTCGTCTCTATATTCGGGCGATTTAAATTATTCTATTAAATTTCATTTTTTGCTATAAATCCTTTACGCCCAAATTCCTTTTCTACCAATGTAGATTAACTTTGATCTCAATTCAATTCTTAGACCGGTTTCTTAGTCAATTCTTATATTTAAGACTGTCTTAAGTACAGTTTTAAGATATCATAAACCAATCGGAGAGCTACATTAGTATCTGAAGACATTATTTATGACGGTCTTAAAATAAAAACAGACTGCAAATATCGATCTTACTCTTCATCTTTTTTTCATTCTTAGAACGAGAAAAGATAAAGAGTTAGTTGAATCAAGATTCAAATTAAATTACGTTTGTAAAAACGGACAATATTTGTTTTATGATGCTCGTTAACAATAGTTAACAATTGACAAGTTACTTTACAAAAAGTAACTTGTTACCGTAAAAGTATGTTCTTTTTTTTTAAAAAGAAACCTTTCTTGTTACTGATTTGAAAAAGTTAATTGTTATCATTACCGTTACTCAAAAAGTAACGAGTCGTTATAATTTCTGTTATATTTTCACCGAAGTTTGATAAACTGTTTATAGTGGCTTTCAATTGTCTTGGTCACTAATTGACCAGTTCAACACGAAATCTACATACAGTGATTATGATAGTTGTGGTTACACATGACATAGTCAAATATCAAGATCTGAATACAGATCTTCGCATAATGCATGAAGCATAAGAGAATCAACCAATTAGAGTTATTTATTTTATGGAAAAAAAAGATTGATTGATGGTTTTTTTTATGCGTTATGTAAAGGTTTGTACTCTGACTTTAATACTTTCTTCTTTTGCAACTCGTTTATGCATGTTCCATATACACATGTTGCATGTAAATAAAAAAAGTAACGATAAAAGTAGCGATTACGTTATCATTACTCCAAAAAAATAATTGCGTTGCCAACAACGTAACAAATAAGAAAATATAACTTATTCGTTATTCACATTTGGAAAAAAGTAACGTAACGACGATATAATTCGTTACTTCCTAACTCCGGCATTAGTATTATTAAACTACTTGTTAATTTAATTTGTAATTTATTACGTACTCCAGTTCCAGTTATGGATTATGTTTCAAGACTGACAAATAGTCGGCACGCAGTTTGCTTCAACTAGAATCTTTAAGATTCACACAAAAATATTATTACGCAAGACTTGTTTTGACCGGATATATTTTTTTTTACTTATTTATATTGATCATGTTTCAGTCGATTTTCATTTATTAATGTTGATTCCTTAAATCCGATAATTATTGGCTCGATCAAAAAATCTCATATTCGTTTTTTCTTCTATCATTCTGAATCGAAAAGAAAAATATCATTAGACTTCTCTAGAATTTATACTAAAATTTATTATCAAGTATGTTTCGGAAATAATAATAATAAGCTTTATTGACGTGTGCAATACATAAATTTATAACCAAGAGAGTACAAAATTAGAGCACCTTAAAAAGTGAGACAGCAGTAATATTGCTGTTCGTGAGCCTACCCTTTATTATAATTAATTAGTTACCATAAAACGAAATCAAGTATGTAACTGATAAAATTATAATTATATGAAAAATGAAAAATTAAAAAATGATATATGTATATGATAATGAGTAGAAATTGTAATATAAAGACTGATTATATAAAATAGTATAATAAATTATATAGTTAGCAATCTCTTCAAAATCATTAATAGCAACTACATACAGTATATTGTTAATAAACCAATTAAAATCAAAATTTATTGCCGAATATTAGCATTTCGTACACATGCATGATTTATCGCAGTATGAATAATTGAAGTGTTTTGCGTTACGCGATAATTCATGTTTCACTGAAGTTTTCTCAAACATTTCACCTGCCCCAAAAATTGTGACTGTAAAACGTCTTCCGGCTTACCGCCAACCGCGTAAACACACAAATTCTCCAGCTACCAAGGGATGGCAGAAAAAGAAAACTAAAAAATAGGTTAAGAAGAGAATGAAAAAGAACAGGGAATTCCTATCAGCGAAACGGTTTCTGGCACGCCACGAGCGAACAAACAAATACAACATTTATTGTAAAAAAGAAAAAAGTATAACTTAAAACCTAGATAATTAATTACATGTAAAACTTTATGATATACATATCAGTAATGCTTAAAAATGTGTGACTTAAATTACTTGTAATAAGCATAAAACATTTAATTGATTAAATTTATTTATTTTGTCAAACGTTGATAAAAAATAATGTAAGCTTCTTATTTAAATTAAATTAAATGAATCTTGCGGACCCAACTATATAAAGTAATTTAAATCATACATTGGATCTGTAAAAATCTGTAACGTTATCAAGTCTATGAAGTAATTTAAGTTATACATTTTCCAATAACATGTTACTGACTATGCAATTTATATTAATTAAAATTTTTCAAGAAATCAAAATGACATACCAAAAGAACGAATAGTAAATATATTTTAATAATCCAAATTTGTGTGTAGAACACAAAGTAAATTTAATTGTTTGACATTTTTGAGATTTCAAACAGATTTAATTATAATTAAGTGGCTCTAATAGACGTGTCAGCTCTCCTGGAGGGTTAAAGTATAAAATACATTTATCTGAAAAACACAAGCAAGTAATATCGAAATTTATCATCGTTCCTGCCGAGGAAAACAAAAACACGTGTTTTTACGGGAAACACTTATTTCTTTAATCCACCGGAGAAAACCGGGGCTTGTACGTGGCATGTTACGTCGATGCGTGTGTATAGTGTGGATACGCGTGACACGAGTACGAGCCGTGTGCGTGTCGCGCGCACAACAGAAGAGAAGAGAAGAGAAGAGAAGAGAAGAGAAGAGAAGAGAAGAGGAGTAGAGGCAAAGGCGGGAGTTCTCCCCAGGCGCCCTTCTCTCTTCGACCCTCGGCAACATATCTTCCCTCTTGCGCCACCCGCGCGCGCGACCCCACACGCCTCGCGGTCGGTACTACGGCCCTAAGCACCCCCTCCGCCAACTCTTCTGGCCATCCCAACGGCACTCTCGTGCGATGGATAGCAGGAAAGTGAGGCGAGACGCGACGCGACGCGGTACTCTGAGGAGTAGAGGGGCAGAGGGAAGAGGAACGAGAGAAGAGTAGGGAGAAGAGAGAGAGAGAGGGGGGGGGGAGGGAGGGAGAGAGCGCGCGCTCTCTCGGTTCACGGGTTGACGGGGTTAGGTGGGGGAGCGGATCGTAGCACAGCACGGCGCGGCTTGGCGGCGGGAGGAGGTTAGCCAGACGGGTGGGAGGGAGCGCGCTTGTTCGGTGGGGGGGAGGGTGTACGGGCCGCGGGAAGGAGCCGTGCCTCCCTGCCGTCCGCCCGCAGTGCGCGCTACGCGATATCACTGACCGGTCATGTGTGTGTCACTCTCACGTTCACACTGGTACCGTTCGGAGTACTTGGTTACCGCGCTGGTGGTGTTGCCACCGTTGCCGTTACCGTCCGCTGCCGCGTAGTGCGCGGCGACGAAAAGTCGGAAAAGTGCTTCTACACACCCGGTGCGCGGTTCCCGGAAGTTGGAAAGTGTGCCCGGTCGATCTTGGTCTCGCGCGCGCGGACGTCAAAACAGTGGGAGACGGAGAGAAGACGCGAGAGAGAATCCCTTTCTTTCACTCCCTCGCGTCGTCTCCTCGCAGTCCTCGCAGTCCTCGCGGCACGTCGCACGTCGTCGACCGACACGACGCATATATCATCGTTAATTCGAAAATAAGAGCGCACAGGTGGAGAGAGACGCGCGGACTCCTTTATTGCCATAGGGACGCGCGCGCGCGCGCGCGCGCCCGCCGGGAGGGAGAGAGCAGTGGGAAAACACCGTCAAGTTAGGCGCGAACGGCGATCACGCGACGCCGGACGGAGAGAAAGAAAGAGGGAGAAGATATATAACTGTTTCAAGTTGCGCGCGAGAGAAGTCGTATCTCGTATTTACGTGAAAACGTAAATAAGTGTCTCGCGCGCGTCCAGACGTGCAAAACAGGAGCAAGGAGTGGCTGCGGATTGTGTTGGTGAGGAAGGAGAGAGGGAGAGAGACGGCAGCGAGGGAAGGATAACACGAGTGACCGGCCGTCGCCTCATGCCTCATGGTCCTGTTGTTCGATGGCCCTTCGTGATCTTCGGCGGGAAAAAATCGGCCGCGGAGTAGTGCTTTGTGTCGTCGAGGAATAGTGATCGTTTGTGACAGGGTCCACCGTCGCGTCCCCTCCCCCCATACGGTGTGCTCTTGTGGTGCGTGTGCCCGTTGTTGTTTTTCTTTTCTTTTCGGGGGCGAGGCACGCTCCTCGGAGGATAGAAGGAAAAACCAGGTCGGCGTCAGGGGGCCGGGAGAGTGAAGTGAGCGTGCGAAAGAGAGAGAGAG
>NW_017296157.1:1199632-1209114 GCF_001594075.2 Trachymyrmex cornetzi | reverse complement strand
GGCCGTGCGAGGGAAAGGGTGACTGGCGGACCCGGCTGTGGCGATCCGAAGTCGCGGATTCGGCACGCCGTGGTTTACCGAACGTAATATGGCGTACAAGTTTCGCGAGGAGATCGTGGGAAAGAGGTTTCTCTCGGTGAGTGGTTTCACCAAGCTGAAGGTGAATAAAATTAGTGAGTGGGGTTGGCGTGCGGGGGTGATACGTGCCGCCAGTCACAGGGATAACGGCTGTCATGACCTTCAGGTGAGTGTCCCGAAAACTTGCTCACGCGTTTTACGCGTTCCCCGTGAAACGAGATCGTCAGGCTCGCGTTCTCGTTTCAGGTGTGTCGTTACCGCGTAGTTTGTACGCGGGTCGATTGTTGGTCACCGCGACCTGGCGTCGCGCGCGCGACGCCTCGCGACGCCTCGCGTCGCGCCGCGCCGTACCGTTTATGTTTACATCGCGGCGTGGTGTGACCCTTTGGTGCGAATACTCCGAGTCTATTGATTGGAGTACAGAGTCTTGTATAAAGCAAAACCTTATGCGCGAGAAAATGAACTAATCAAAGTTTTCGAAATAAAAGACTGATTGATTTTCGTATACATACAATTTTCCTACAATAAACCGTTACTTAGGCTTTAAATCTTGAACCGTAAGAAATTGATCAGTCACAGTCGAATCTGAGAAGAATAATCGACTGTGATTGGTCAATTTCTTATGACTTATAAAACTGAAAACTTAGATAATAACTTATTGATAGAAAGCTCATTATGCTAATTACCTAAGCTTTAAGTTTAGCTTAAGTTTTAAGTCATAAGAAATTGATCAATCATGGTCAATTATTCTTCTCATATTCGACTAGGATATTGGTCAGTTTCTTACGACTTTAGACTTGAAACTTATTGTTAGATAATGGCTTATTATAGAAAGCCCATTATGCATTATAGGCTTTCTACAATAAGTCATTACCTAAGCTTTAAGTCTTAAGCTATAAGAAATTGATCAATCATAATCGATTATTCTTCTCGCATTTGACTATGATTGGTTAATGTCTTATAATTTAAGACTTAAAACTTAGGTAATAGAGCTTATTGTAGAAAGCCCATAATGCGTTTCGCAAAAATGAGCTTCTTATATTTCTCTAATTTTTGATGATCGTTAAATTCCATTTCGAGTCGCTGAAAATCGGGATCCTCGCCTGTTTCGGTAAAGTCACTTTCAATAGCAACATGTTGTTACAGAGAATGAAAATCGTCTCATCATTCTTCGCCAGGTTCGATATTACAACCATAAATATTAGGAAATCGTAATTTATTGTTAGACACCGCGGTTGCGGTGCGCGTAGAAATCATTTCCGCGAGACGTAGACTTTCATCGAAGTCACGCCACATTTTTATTAATGTTTTACGCCTATTGAACTACTTGCCATATTTACAATTATATTTCGTTTGCATTGTTTGGTCAGAACAATAATTGAAATTGCAAAATGTTTTTGTAATGTTTTTGTAATGCCGGATTATATAGTTGCTCTTTCGAAAACGCTGCAACATACTGCATTATTTGGAATAAAATCATCGTTACCAGCGATTTGTAGTCGTGGATATTATTCGATACGCAAAATGTGAATCATTAATCATAATGTATGTAAAATATAAAACGATGTTAGTTAAGCAATTTCGAATTTTATGGAAAGATTGGAATGGAATGACGATCGATCGTACGCATATGCGTTTCTGAAAAAACTTATAACTGGTTTATAAATATTTGCGAACAATATTGAAAACTTGTGTTACGTTTCAGCACGAGACGGATACTTGATTTATACGAGACAAATTAAATAAAGCAGTCGGAGGTTCTCCGAAATTTACATACGTATCTTTTTAATGCAGAAATTACGCGAATCTTTGCCTTTTCGAAAGACATTCGTCGAAGGTTACATATTTGAATGGCAAATGTTTTACACTCGCGAATATTCGTTCGAATTTTAACAAGTACGATAAACTCGACATGTTCCTAACTTTTCTTTATTAATATTTTTATTATCAATAGAATTTATATTATCATGAATTGCATATTATTATTTAATCACGTATTATCATAAATATATCTATTTTGACGTACGTCAAACGTGAATTGTAATTACACTTTATTATATAACCTTAGCCATAAATATAAAACACTCTCAATTTATTACATTTTCTTGGAATGAAAGTTAAAGAGAAAATAAGAATATTAAAATTGTTATAACAATAAATATTTCAATAAATCTGTTTTTAAATTATTTTTAGTTAGATATAGAACGTTTATGTAAATGTGTGGGGGTGCTTTATACTTATGGTCAAGATCTGTAATTCGGGTGGGTAATGAAAATAATTATATTATATACAGATTATTATATTTGCGTTCCATATTTATGGTACTAGTTTACAAGTATTGAAAATTAATGATTATACCTATATTTGACTTTATGATTATATATTCGAGGTCGGTTTTATTTTGAATTGAAATATTCGCAAACATTTCAATCTTATAAGTCGTAAGTCAATGTCATTTTAAAAATTAAAACATTTCTTCATCATAAAAATCGTTGAAGCGTTGCAACGTGCAGATTACATCGTATTTTTAAATATTGATCCAAATTTTAATATTTCTTGAATAAAACGGTACATACATATTCATAGAATTATATTATTATAATATAATTCTATGATATATATATATATATTATACGTGAATATGTTAGGAATTATATTAATTGTTCGTAATTGTCCGCGACAATCATGAACAATTAATATAATTACATACTTAAGCTTATCTGTCAAGTGTTTTTCTTTTCCTTTCAAGTCAAGTCATAACTATTTCAGTTTTCGAGGACATTGCCAGCTTACATACCAACGTTGTTTGTACACGCACAAATACACATTCGACGGCACTCGGTGTACATGTTTCGTGTTACTTGGCTGGTGATATTTGCCAATTATACCACGTGGCCCAAGACCGCGATTATTACACCGGTCGAGCGTAAAATCTCGGAAAATCTCAATCTCAGCGGTCGATTTTTGCATTCGTTTCGTGACGTCAAAAGTTGTAATACTTGTTTTCGAATCAAGTAAATTGTCTTCGAAAAATCGTCGTCACGGCTTCGTTACGCAACGGATTGAATTTCGGAGCATTCGGACACACACGTGCGCGAAATTAATTCGGAGAGGCAATACTTATCTCTTATGTAATAAAAGAAGCAGTTGTCCTCGGGTATCACTTATTGGCCAATAAAACTGTCATCTAGATGACGATAATGATATTAGCTCACCTACGTATTATTATCTTAATTAACGTCGTAATTATTGAGAGGTTTTCAAAAGAACGTTGCGAATTTCGGATGTAATATTTTGATAAAGGAACGTTATTACGGTGAGAATATTAATATTTATTATGAGAGAAATATAACAATATGTTATGCATTTATGTGGGAATATATTATCTAATTACATGTTGATAAAAAATTTCTTTGTATTAATATATCATAAAATATTATATTAATATAGTAAAGAACAAAAAATTTAATCTTTTTATATTCTTCCATTATATCACTTCAAATCGAATCTTATTTTGAATTATGCATTATATGCAATACAAATTTGATCATCATTTGATAATGCAGATGATTCATTAACGATATATTTAACAACAAGCGTGTATTTATATTTTACATTTCGCGTTAATGATTTTTCCACAAATCAAAAATAAAGCTAATGATATGCACATTTGATGAGTTTTGAATATATAAGAATGTTTGCTATATCATAAAAATACCATCTGTTTATAACAATACTATTTCATTAGTATTACTAAAATATTTTAAATTCCAAAAGTAATTTTTTGAAAAATTTAAAACAATGATAAATCTTGATTAACATATTAAATAATATTTCACGTAACAAGTATTTATCAATTGCTGTTAATTCTTGAGTTATATGCTAGAATTGTTTAGGTGATCCCACGGTTTAAACATTTTTTAAATAAATCACGTCATTCATCCAATCCATTATCGAATCCATCGTCTTCATAGCAATCCGTTTTATTAAGATTACTAAAATATTTTAAATTCCAAAAATAATTTCGAAAAATTTAACATCTTGATATTAATATATTAAATAATATTCCACTTAACTATCATTTATCAATTGCTGTTAACTCTTGAATTATATGCTAGGATTATTTATTAGGTTATCCTACAGTTTAAGCATTTCTTTTTATAAATTACGTCATTCATCCAATTCAATACTAACTGTCAGTCGCGATGCAGTCGATCGATCTCCGACTCGGAGTTAATAATACCCGTACTTATTCGTGGCACTCATTAACAGTTTGCCCGGTTTCAACTATCCCTAATGGCCCTCGCGGCGTCTGCGAATTTATCGCGGCGCCAAGAAGCATCCGGACGCCTCCCGGAGTGAATTTAGTTGACATCTGTTTAGTATTTGACGCTTTTAAAGGGTCAACGACTACAAACGCCATTAGGTATTCCGGGGTCATCACTGCCGTTCAGGCGGCTTTCCGTTTTCCGGTTTTCCAGTTTCGAAAAATGCTATTGCACTTCTCGACTTGTGACAAATGTATCGACGAACTTGGCCAATAAGAACTCCTGGCTCTTTGTCGAAAGTGAAAATTTTTAGGCCATCGTTTTAAATTCTGGCAAATAATAATCCTAGGGCGCGAGATATTCGAAATAAGGAAAATTGTTTCTTCTGATCCAAGATACAAGAAAGGATAAGATAAAACTATTGTCTTTATATCTCTCTTTCTTTTCTCACTACGCATGTCGATAGTGTCGGCGATAAAGAGAAGAACCTTGAAGTATTGACAAGTCGTTGAAATATCGAACGCGGAGAAAATAGATGTTTTATCGATAAGGGCGTGCTCGGGTATGAAACTCGCGTGCTCGTCACCTTGAAATTTCTCTACGCTAACTTTAGATGTGAAATGATGCATAACTTAACAATACACTATAAATCGCAGACTGAGGTGACAATGAAATGTGAGACATATTATATATTAATCACATAAAAATTGTATTTAATTTTAGTTTATTTCAATGTTATTAAAAATCATGTCTTAAGAAAGTTATGCATTTTAAATAATTAAATTTTTGATTTAATTTTAAGATTTTTTTCTCACATTAAGAAAGCAAAACATTCTTCGAAAACTTCGCAGAAACCACGCACGGAAAGAACGATTTTGTTGAAGTATCTAAAATTTAGTTATTAGATTTAGATCTGAAAATAATTTTATTGGAAAATAGATGATTATACAGAGCGCTTAAACGTTAAGTTGTCAAGAGGTTTAAGTTAACATTTTAGCGATCGATTTAAGTTTCTTACATAATTATATTGACAGTCCAAATAAAAGATTAAAAGATATTTTCAAATCTGTATATAGCTAAATTTTTAGGTACACAGTTGGAAAATTTCTGTTAAAAACACATTTTACATGTCCCAAATGGTCCACTCGAATTTATGTGTTAATTTAAAACGATGAGTGTGTTAGAAGGTAACACAAATATTATGTGAAAAATTAATACAAAAAATGTAACACAATTTGTAAGCAATTACATTTCTTCAGTAAAATTAACATTTATACTATATATGTTAAATCAACATGCTTCAATAAATTTAATATTTGTAATATGTAAAATTAATACATTTTATTTATCTATCTTAAAATTTCCGTTTTAAGAAACATTTTTATATTATTTATTCACTTACTCATAAATTGTGTTATTTTAACTAAGAAATAAATGTTGAATATCAATTTAACACAAAATATTCAAATATCTCATTGTATTAAATTAACACTCGGATACAAAAATTCAATAAAATTTTAACAAGGTCTCGAGTGGATCGTTTCTAATACAAATACAACATGTTTTTTACTGTGTACTTCAGGAAAATTATTCTTTCTGTGTACATAAGCAATAAAGTTTGCAATTGAAATATTGTAAGCAACTACGATCTTTATCAAAATATTAAGAATATATTCTATAATATTATTTTAATTATTTTTTGAGATTTACGCTATTATCTTATGAGAAATCTTTAGAAAGATACTTATTTTAAAATCATTATGGGTTCACATATGCATTATATATATGTATATATATATATATAGCGAGATTTTTCGTGCAAATCTTTCCATTGTTTCAATGCCGCTTTTGCGGCGCACCTGCCGCGTCTTCGAAGAAGCACCGTTATACTCGGTACACGAAATATACGAAGCGCCTCGAGGAAGACGGTGCAAGGTAATGCGGTGACGCAGGATGGTTGGAAGGTGCATTGGCCAGTAAAAAATTTGGGAGAGGGCGAATCGGTTGGTTAGGGAGCACGGGTGAAAGGGGAACTGTTGCAAGGATCGGTGAGATGGCGATGGTACCCCCGAATTATCGAGGACTCGCGATCGTGCTACAAACCCTGAAATTTGCGGTTCGCGAAACCGCGTACTGGCCACTACGGCACCGCGTACCCAACACTTTCGCATAATTTGTATAGCGGGGCGATGTTTTGTTGCCGTCAAAAATTGCGAGCGAAATTCCGGGTCAAATCTGACGGGGGGTGTCCGCAAATTCGCGAGTGACGATAAGCACTCTCGCACGTGCGAAACGGGTCCTGGCGAATTTTCAAAAGATTTATTTTTGAGTGCGGTATAGTTACCCTGGTTTTGAATCGTGAATTTTAACAAGATGCAAACGAGATTTCTTGATTTTCGGACTAATTGAAATAAACAAGGGAAACGCATCGCTCGTCCGTATCGTGTAAGCATGATTACGCGTATCGTTGCGTATTGTGTTGTACGTAAACTGTAAAGGCTTTTTTATGTTGCGAAAAGCTTTTTTTTCATTAGTGCGCGTTGCGTACTATCTTATCTTATCGGGAAGAAAGTTGCTAAAGTCACGGTCATGACATCCGTAACAAACTCGTATCGTTTTAATAGCCTTACGTGTTTGTATTTCTTTACTTTCCTCATATAAAAAATTGAATTATCAATAAATTGTGAATTTATAATTTAGCAAAAACATAACATCAAGAATGGCTCAAGCTTTATTGTTGTGACTATATTGCTGTTTCGAAAAAAAATACATTTTCTTGTCTAGAAGATGAAATTTATAATTTTGATATGTTAGCTTGTGAGAAAGCAATTTCTTGTATTTTTATTTTTGCAAGAAATCATAAGAGTTAATAGATTGTTCGGATTGAAATTAATTTAAAGCGTACAAGTTATTTTAAGTTGTGTAAAAACCGGCAAATATTTTTGTAGCAACACCTTTTAATTTGTAATGCGAAGTTAATCTAATTAATTTAACGTAATTTTCTTTAATATCGCACGTTTTGTTCATATAATTTTACCGTTGCAACTTTATAACAGTGTAATGACAGAGCATTTTTTTCTCAGAAGTGTTAAGCATTTTTAATCCTATTGTTGTTTTTCTCATCGATGACATAACGGATAGGATAAACATCTGCGTGATTCAAAAACATGCGCGGAAAGTTCAATTATGTAAGTGAATACTTTTGAGGAAGCCCCTCATGTGGAACATGATTTTATGAAAACAGTCTCTTAGAGACGTTGATTAAAATTCCCAAAATACGAAAATAACGTTCGCTGCTGACAGAGTCTTACACTTAGCTGCAATTTTTTCCCTCTTTTTTTTATTATCTATGTTTAGCAACCTCGGCATCCAGGTAAAGCTTTCGAAATTCCATACATTACTGGGGTGGACATATGCGTGACTAGGGTTTATCAGATAAATTTAGTTGTCAGATAATAAGACATTTCTCTGTCTGATAATGATCTTGATATTCACGTTGTAACAGTTTATTTCGAAATCTATATAGATGCTGTCATGACAAAGCATGGCTTTCAGAGAATTCATTTACTTTCGTTTATTTTTATATATTACTTGCGAAATATCTCGTTAAATATTTTTGTAACATTAACATAAAACGTATAAAATTCTGAATGCTAAATAGAATAGAAAAATTAGGTACAGCAGCGTTCTAATGCTCATTTCCGTCAATGTAGGTCAATTTTAGTCTCGGTTTAACTTACTCTTTATCTTTTTCTGATCCTAAGAACTAAAAAGCGATGAAAGATAAATTTACCTGAGATTTTAAAGTTAATCTTACATTGGTGGAATTGGGTATAAGACAGAGGAAGACTGAAAATACGCTGTCATGTTTCTCATTTGTTATGTAAGTCATACTTTGTGTATAAATTGGCAAACAGAAATAGAGACGGCAGGAATAAACGGGAAGACGTCTTGTTCTTTTCGGTAACGTTGAAGGATCGGCATAGTTGGCTCGTCTTTTTGCAATTGGCGAAATCGATATTGCGCTGTCGCGAAATGACGGTTTCTCATGCCCGAAGGTACCTTACATACGTTACTGCGAAATCGCTTCCGCGAGCATCCGGGTTTCTCCTTGCACTTCGCTGCATACGATGATTATTATTCGCGTTGAATTAGATCGCGGCTCGAAACGCATCGGTGCGATCGGTCGCGAATGATTTCACGTAATCGCTAAACATGACGGTTCTTTGTGCGCCGCGTATTCGCCTTAAAACTTCAAACAACAAAGGGACAACAGATGCGTTGCGTTACTGTGCAACACGGCAAATCATTTGCACCGTACGCGTTCGCATTACCAAGCGCTATTTTGTAATCCCGCAATTTGTCCGTCTACCGCGTCATACAATTAGACACAGTCGATGAGTTTTCCGCGGACCACAGGTGCTTAATATACGCGGTCTGCGCGTACGTTCTGACAAATGATCGGTGTCTTCATTTCTCGCGTAATCACTGACAGCGTCTCGTGATCTACGCCGAAACGTGCCGACGTCGAAATTACCAAGATCGAACGACGTCTGTACCGCATGCGTGATTATTGGCAGGATTAGGTCAAACCGCGTCACTGTCAGAGTACTAGAAATCACGAAGAATTAAATCTGATGTTTTTATAAAGAGAATGTGTTGTTTAACTATTATTGCTTCACGTATATCTCATTAATATTTTTTTCTATAAATTTCTAGCAACTCTTTCCATTTTTAAATTCGTCCAGTTTTTTAAAAAAGCATATAGAAATTAAGTTTCATGTTTTATTTTGTCATTGAATCCAATAATCAATGTATAACCTCATATGTACACGATAAAGTAAAAATTATTCACATAAATATTGCATGAAATAATATAGAAATGGAGAAATCAGTAATTGACGCATAGAAAGCAGATTTACTCCACATTTTAGCTAGAAATTAAATGATTTATATTAAATAATATGTAATATGTAATACGTTAATTTGTGTGTGTATAATTAAGATAAATGGCGTTGGTGGATATAATTGGTATATAATTGACATAAAGTATAATGTAATTTTATTAAAAAGTCGATTTAAGTTTTTACTTAATTATATCAATTAAAAACGCAAATATATATATATATATATATA
>NW_017296157.1:1110662-1199475 GCF_001594075.2 Trachymyrmex cornetzi | reverse complement strand
ATATATATATATATATATAACAACACAATTTCTTTTTTCCTAATCGAATAACTAAAAAAGAAGTTTCAGGTCTGTGATGGGGAAAGATTAACGTTAAACACAATAAAGAGAGCTATAAAATATATATTTTGGTTTTGATTAAATATTCTACATTAAATAATAAAATTACGTTGTACGTCAATACGATAAATGGGACGTTTTTTTTGTTTAAATTCTCGAGATATGAAATTGTTGCATGAATTATTTTCATGTTGATATTCACGCCCACAAGCATGATAACTGTGAAACTTTAAATGATTCCTCGAAATGTCGCACGTGTAACGACGCATCAATTCCTCTCAACAAATTGTCTACCGAGTTGCCGTTTCGTGCCAGACCGCATTATTATATTAAAGACTCTATCACGAAGACCGTATCGGTCGTATTCTAATATTAAAATACGAGTGCAACGACCGTGATACCAGAAGACGCGCTTTGATGTGCACTCTATAGGATTCATATTGTTACCGATATGATACAGAATGGAACTGACAACTAAATACGTATTTCGCGTTTGAAGAGCAAGATCCGTTTGAGAAATAAAAACATTACAAGAGTGACATACACTGTTAAATTCATCATATTAAATTATATATAATTTGAATTATTTTTAATAATTTCTATAGTTTGTCACTGCTTCTACCCAATAATATATCGTTAATTTAAATAAAAAAATGGAGTTAAACAGTTTAATTCGAGGAAATGTATTAAATTTGACTCAAATTTAGTTTATTATTTATTAAATGCATATGTTAATATGGACGATGTTTACTTTGAACTGAAGCTAACCACAGAAATGGATTCATATACATTTTGACATATATGGAAATTAAAAGTAACAAAATATTATTTAATATAAGGGATTGAGTTATCATTGTTTCTTTGATATCTAATACAGCTGTATCATAACTATGTTGTTATCATTGTTAAAAATAAGTAAATAACTTAAGAAAAAAACATGTGATAATTCGAAGAAAAAAGTAGTATTACTTTAATTGTTATATGAAAGCAGGGATTTATTTGCTACCAAAGTAAAAAGTTTAACTTGAATTGAGAAGAGAGAAAATGACTAAAGTAGAATTTATCACATACATTATGTATAAATCTTTCTAAAGTATATTTATATGGAAAGATTTAAGTAAATCCTCGATTAAAGTCAAATGAATGAGAAAAGGATACGAGACATATTTTCCTCCTTTTCTCGCCTTCTCTCTCTACTTCCGTAGGCGGCTGTCTCTCCGGCAATAGAAATATTTCGCTCGCCTATTTATCCGTCAATATTATTACGCAACGAGTCGCCCACGCTGCCTTGTGCCACTTTCCTTACTCAATGCATTCGAAATAGCACTTTAGCGGGCTTCCTACTTGACCATTCCGAGAAAACAGCGTTTCGCCGCAAAAAAACATGTATTATTTTTCATTTTGCCAAAGCTCTTTTCACGTGGCGCTATACCGTTAGGTCCGATTGCGTCAATATACAATTGATTTTGATTCACGAATTTTTTTATATTATAGAATTACTAAGGAAATATATATTTATTAATTAAATTAAACAACGCGTTAACGAATTCAGAATCGTATGCAGATTCTGAGTCTGAGTTGCTCCAACATACAATCGATATTATTGTAATTAGTCATTAACAGAAGATCACGTGACAGGACTTTAACCCTGTGCTACCGCATGCAACACGATGTTTTGTTGGTTTCGGTTCATGAAAGCACGAGCTCGAACGACAGTTTGTCTACGCAGGAACAAATGCGTCGCATGCTGTAATATGCATTTAATTATCATCTTCCGAAGACTCGATGAATCTATTTTGAATAATACGGGAAAGTGATGTATATTTAATTTCTGATGTATATATAATTTGTAATTTATTTCAATTCTTCTCAATGCACATTCTCGGGATGATGATGATGATGATCCCTGTGCTGCACTTGAAGAATCACTCATTTGTCTTCGTGTGAAATATTTAAAAGACACAATCTTCATACGTTTGTGAACGCGAACCTATCTATCCGCGCCGGTGGCTCGTTGTAAACAATGACTTCGTGTCCGACCTAGATTCTAAGCCCACGTAGAAAGCGGATTCGCTTGCATAATCCTAAGTATCCCGCGCACACGGTTATATGCATTCGTTCCCTCGCGTGTTGTAGTCGACGCAGACGGATTGCACACCTGTATATGCGTCACCTATACACCTACGCGTTCGTCTGGATCAGTACCGTTGTTGAATTGGTCGTTGGTCGTTGGATACGATTGGACGACGGTACTTTGATACCAGAATGAGAGTCAAAATTTAAGTTTTGACAAACTATTAATGAATAAAAATATGCATATTATTAGAGTTAAATCAGAAAATTTTTTTGTAATAATCATGATAAAATCAAATTATATAATAGTAAACACGCGAATAGATATTTTCTAAGATATCTACATATCTAGTATATTATTTGACAGAACACGCATCACATAAAGATATGAAAATACAACTATATTATTAGAGAATACAACGTAGATTTTTATCATCAAAATAATATAGTAATTGGAACATAATTATACGGAGAGAACGATTTTGCTGTAAAATTAAAAAATTTAGCTAGATATAGATCTGAAAATAATTTTATTAGACCAGCAAAATTTTTTGACATTCTAACAATCAATTTGAGTTTCCACCTCAAAATTTTGATGGTCTAACAAAATTATTTTCAGATCTGTAGCTAACTAAATTTTTAGATACTTAATAAAATTGTTTTGTCCGTGTAGGTATGATAGAAAATAGCAAATGTTATAGGAAAATATGTATGAGTTATGTTCTTATGATTTATATTAGAAAATTTAGAATACAATAGAATAAATAACAAAAAATGACAAGTTAGAATAAAAAAATGCAATCCATAAAAAGATAGTACAATATCGAACATAGGTTATGTACCAAAATTTACTGTCGGTACTGAAAATTTATAGTGCACGTAACGCAAACTATAGATTTTCAGTTCTGGCAGTAAATTTTGGAACATAGCCATAGTAAATACAATTCTGTACTGAAATAAAATTTGAATTCAATTTTCGAGGTTTAAGTTTACTTGCTCAAATTTTGATTCAAAATTTATTTCATTCACTATATTCCATTTGTATATATATTCAAAATTGTGCTATTTTATCCTACATTAGATTATGTTAGAACACTAGAGACGTGGAATACGTCAAAGTAAAAATATATATAGTATATTCTAATATAGATATATTTTTGACTTTTTTAACTTCTGTACTTTTGTTGATAAAAATCATCGCATTTCAGAAAATGATATTCAAGCGCGAATTAAAAAAAGTTATTTTATATATCAAAGTCAGTAGAGTATAGTTTCTTTAATCTATTCTGTTTTATTTACCATTCTATACTTTGCCGTTCTCTAAGTGTACTCTATCATATTCGAGTATGCTCTATGTGATGTACTCAGTATGCATCTTTGCTCGTTCTGTCGATATCTAGGAGGGAAGAAACGTTCCCGTTAGCTCAGCACTTTCACCCGGATCATCACGACCCAGATGATCGCGTTCCTCTAACGGTGCGGAGAGTCTTTTCTTTCTTTCTCTCTTTCTCTCTCCTTGTTTCTATCCACCTGGTGAAAAACTTTTCCGCCCGGAAACTTCAAACTTCTCCATCCGAGCGGACAATACCGTGGAAATCGCGCTCGGGCACGATTTGCGGCGTTTTCAGTTCGCGAGAGAGCGAGGAACGGAGCGTAGCAAGCGACGGCGAGCCGGCTCATCGGGAGGAACGGAGTGAGAGGGACCGAGAAGGGAGCACATGGAGGGTAAGGGGAACGAGAGGGGAACAAGAAGGAGAGACGGCCGAGAAAACAGGTTTCCTGGCGGACCAGGCGACCAACCGCCGGCCGGAGACCCAGGTCACTCACCCAGATTCTACAAACAACCAAACACCGTCCATCCTCCGTCCGTTTTACCATCCAGTCCAGCTCCGCAGCGCGACGCTCCTCTTCTTCGTGGCTCTCCTCTCATCCCTCCACCACGAACCTTCTGCTTTTGCACCTCCGCGCGGGAAGCACCGCGACGTCTGGAAGATTCTGACAAGCGAGGCCAGCTCACCGGGATCCTCGATATGCATGGCGCCGAAGACGACGCGAGCTGGAGCAAGAGGAAAGAGAGAAGGAAAGATTGGGAGAGAGCAAGAAGGGGAGAAAGAGGGATAGGTATAAGGATAGCTACAGAGAAAACCCGATGACACGATGTCTACGAGACATGACCCTCTTCAAGGTTGCGACTGGTGGATTCGCCTTTGCGTTGATTTCTCGTGACGGCTCGTTCTCACGTGGCATTGTATTGGGACAGGTGCTGTCATGATGTTGAGTTGTCAGGCTTTGACTGGCTTTGGGAAAACTAAATGTAGTCGTATCGTCTTATCATAACATTTCTACGTGTCACTTGTAGTCTCATGAAAATACATTCGATATCGTATATGCAATTTTGATGATGTTTGAGAATTTTTGATATTAGCATAAGAAAAGCGACGCTTTTGCTTGAATTTATGATAAAATATGCAGAGTGGTCCACAATTTTTTATTTTAGTCTCAATGATATTCCGTTAGTAAATTTTACGTAGAGTTAAATTTTTCGTAGAGAAAATTTCATCGAAAGCATTTCTTGCATCACAATTTCTAATATTTCCCATAAAATATCTTCCCATAAATTATCTTGGAATTGAGAATTTGAAAGATTTATTGAAAATATAAATCGATTTCAAATAATTGAAAAATTCTATGAAGAAAAAAATGTTCTGATTAAACTAACAAAATGGTTTTTATAATAACCAGATATTTTGTTTGGGCTTATTAAAATGCTATTTTTGTTGGACTTTTTTGTTGGTTTAATCAGAACATTTTTCAGTGTAAGGTTTTTCATCAATTTGAAATCGACTTATTTCTGTAAGAAAAAATTGTTGCGATTAAATCAACAAAAATTCAGCAAGAATGGCATTTTGGTAAAACCAAACAAAATTTGTGGTTATTAAACAGAATTTCTAGTTATCGAACCTGAGATTTTGTTCATCAAAATGCCATTTTTGTTGGACCCTTTTCTTAGTTTAATCAAGACTTTTTTCAATATATCATTAAAATCGTGTTTAAAGTTCTGGGATACTCTATAGTTGTTACTATATTTGAATAAAACTGACTTTGACAAAAACAAAGTATTTGAATAATACTCTTAAAGACTACTACGAATTGTTAATCACAAAATACGCGGGAAGTTATTTCAAGGATCGACATAAACAGGAAGAAAGGGAGAAAAAGAGGGAGAGAGAGAGAGAGAGAGAGAGAGAGAGAGAGAGAGAGCTTGATCTACTGCACGTAACTGTATGACAGAATTTAATTTTTCTTTTTGAAATCACATAAACGAAAAGAAAGAAATTGAAATAAAAGTAATCGAGGATCTTTTGTTCCCTCGCTATTCTCTTCCTTTCTGTCGATCAATTCTATTGTGAACACCGCTGTGAGTATAACGCGGCTCATAGCATGTCTTCTCGGATCGCGGGACGAGACGAGCGAATTGCATATAACGCGAGCGAGCGCGCGCGCGACAATCGTTTTTTTTATATTGTTTTAGATTTCTATCAGTCCTAACGAATAATGGAGAATCTCGTGATACTATCGTGACATTTCGGTCGCGCAAGACTCTGGAGCCTTTTAATGTCGATGCGAGTGCGGCCCTAGACTCGTGTATGCGATTCTATATACGTTAGTATGGTATGGCATGGTATCTATATATACATTAGTATGACATATATATATATATATATTAACGAGGTGTGCGCGCGCACATATATACTATTACCGTGGTATTAAAATTAAATAGTGCGCATATAGCACGATGTAATATCTATGTACTCAACGAGCTGTACATCTATTGATCCTTTAATTGTATCACGAATGATTTCCCCAATTAACGATATTATCGATAATATCTGTTGTGTTAACCTATCTATTTATATAAACGAAATCCGCGTTGTGTGTATCATACAATGCGCATTGAAACTGAGATTAAATCATTAATAAGTTAGACGCGGGTTTTCCACGCTGCCTGATATATCTCGATATGTATATATACTTTTTACAAGGACGACTGGATTTTAAGCGCATTGTCAACTGCATATACATAATTATATGCAAACCTTTTTTTTTTGCCCGAAAGCACGTCGCATAAGAGGCGTGATCCGCGATTGCGCTTGAATGAAAACAGATGTAGTGTTGAATCGCAGACTCGATGAATAATTGATTATCATAATTCTTTCACGTGCCATATATTTTAATGCGTGTTGTTTTCAAATGTGTAGTTTTAACGCGTATCTTTCTAATTTGCAGTGACCAGTTTTATATTAAGTCTCCCGGAATAAACTCAATAAACAGATATTAGATTTTGTAATGATGAAACTGCACGTTCTTATCATTTGCTTCATATCGTGAGATTTGCATTTTTAGCAAAATTTAAATCGTGCAGATAATGATGGAAACGCGTGCATATTGGGACAAAGCCTTGTACTTTGTTTTACCTTGGTTTTTTTTTTTATATCGAATTGTACCATATATACATGTATATCGCGAAATCTCAGTGTCACGTTGCCGCGGACCTCCCAATTTCATTTGTCTCTTTATCTAAACGTGTGCCAAATACCGCGCCGACCCGCTACGATAACGATAACGTATCGCTCATTGCTTAACTTATCTTGTCGACCTCTTTGCCCTCGTATTTTATGCGTCTGCTGTTGACGTCGTTAAGACAGAGATCTCATGAATATTACGTAGATGAGTAACTTTCGAAAGTGGCGAGATGATGCCGCGTAGCGCTCGCGATTGTAACCTCCTTATTAATCTTCTGTAGAATGTGCTCTTTTCATGCATGGTGCATGTTATTTTCTTTTTTTGCTGAGGAAAGAATGTTATTTTACCTGTATATGCAGTTAAGTCGAGGATTATTCTGAATTTCGGGTTTTGAATACTTTTAACTTTTTAAGTAGTTTCTCTCTCTTGAGTTACGGAATGGAGGTTTTGTTGAAACGTCTAAAAATTTAAGAGATACGTATGTATATGAAAATAATTTTATTGGACCATCAAAGTGATTATGTGAGATGCTCAAGCTGATTATTGGAATGTCAAAACTTTTTACAGCATTGCCCATTATGCTTGCGATTTCTATGTAATTATTTTTGATAGTTTAACAAAATCGTTCTTTCTGTGTACATATCTTTATATCTTTTAGAATATTTTTTCGTATCGTAAGGTAAATGTATCAGTTAGTGGACAGGACTCAATAATAATTGGACAAAACAAAAATTGTATATATTAAGCTTTTGATGATATACGATTTTAAATAAATAAATTAATAAATTTGTCTTATTAAATTTTGTAAACAAATTTATTTAGAGTCGTACATATCGTTAACCCTTCGTATGCATCGCTGTTTTTCACTAACGTCGTCTGCACCGTGGGCTTTTCATGTCAGTACCAAACTCCTACTAAATCAATTGTGAAAAATTGGAAATTTTTTTTATTGTGTGTGTGTGTATGTTTTACATCTCTGTTCTGTATTCTAAACATTTTTGAACTTAGATATTATATTGTTTTTTTTTTTAAATAGTAAAGTACAGAGAGAAACTATGACTGTTTTTGACTGTTCCGTGAAAGACTCTATGGTACACTTAGAGGATTAATATTTAAAATTTTTGTCGTTTCGTCCAATAATCCACTCATGTCCGTTAACTGTTTACTAACTGGTATTTACCTTACATTCTCTTGATTGTTTTTTATTATTTATATATTATTATTAAATAATATGCTTACTAAAAGACAGTTACTAAAAAGAAAGGACAACAAAAATTTATGGAGACTTACCTACTGCACACCATAACTGCACAATAATACAAATTAAATAAATTAAAATTAACAAAACAGATAAAATCAAGTTAAATTTCTCGTAAGAACATAACGTCAGAGAAGAGAGAGAATATATTCCCCGGGTTTGGTTTTCCAACCCCATTTGAGGGATCACAGTATCATGCGTATCAATTTTTAGCCCTCTTCGGGGAGCAGAGGCTCGCTTTATGTTTTTGCATTTGCACTACTTAGAGTTTGTCAACACTCGAGCGTTAAACTACAGTTTAACACCGAATCCGAACAGCGAAAAATCACGTATGCGGGACATAGGTGAGATCGAACCCGGATCCACAGATCACGAGTCAATTGCATTGAGCGGCGAGCCACTCGGCTCCCCAAGAACATAACATTCGCAGTGTCAAAAGCAGAGTCAACTTATGTAAAAGAACATTAAGAAATAAATATTACAAGAAAGAGAACAACATTGCCAGAAATCATCGAATTGAAAAACAATATAGATAGCCGCTTAAGTATAGTTACACCAATCAAAAGAATTAAAATTTATTAATTATGTTCGTATGAGCATGGTGCAAGAACTCTGTGTCTGATTTCAAATTTAAGCCATTGTCTTGTATTTTGATATTAAGCATTTCCTAATCTTTTACCAATATATCTCATTATCTAAAATTTTTGTGTTTATCCAATCAAAATCATGTTCAAATTGTAATCTATGTTCAGAAATGACAGACAAATTACCGCTCCTTTTATTAATGTCATTTTTATGTTCGTTAATTCTAGTCTTTAATTTACGGCTCGTCTGTCCCACATAAGAAGCATTGCAATTTTTACAATTGATCTTGTAAATCATATTTTTCTTCGACTCGTGAAGAAGAATGTCTTTTTGTGCTTTGATAATTCCGTCAAGTTTATTCAAACTGAAGAAAGACAATTTGACATTAAGATTTTTGATGATGATCTTAAATTTGTCATAAATACAAGGCAAAAATGGGATGGTAAACCACGAAATTATTTTATTGTCAATGTTAGGTTTATCTGTTTGGTTAAGTGTCTTACGTTTTAAAAGAGATCTTAATCGTAAATTGAAAATGTATCAAAAATAAAATTAATAGTCGTCCAAAAATGTCTTAATAATAAAATTAAAATTATCCCTATTTTGGATGAGATAGCAAAAAAGTTCTGTCCACCATGTTCATAAGAATATCTCTTTTTTGTGAAAGAGAATGAAGAGACAAAAACTAAGATATCTCCCCGAAAAAGTTAATTTATGATAAAGATTAAATTCTAATTTTCCGTTCGCATTAATTATCGTCACGTCCAAGAAATTCAACCGGTCACCACCAACCAAAGTGAACTGCAACTTTAAATGAAAAGAGTTAAATACCTCTAAAAATTCTTCAATTAAGTGATTAGGAATAGCAATTGCGATATCGTCTACATATCTAAAATAAAAAGGTAGCTCAGTTCCAAATCTCTCCAAAGCTTTGTTCTTTAAATCTTCCATAACCAAATCTGCAATGATGGGAGACAACGGAGAACCCATGGGTATTCCAAATTTCTGAATGTAAATTCTATCATCAACAGTAAAAAAAAGTAGACTCTAATACTAATCGTAAAGTTTTAAAAAATTCCTCTTTTGGTATACAACAACCACGTGTAATAAAATGCCATCTATCTAAAACACTTTTTATAGCCTAATCTAAAGGAATGTTTGGTAAACATTAATATTGCATCAAGAGAAATCAACGAATAATTATTATTTAAACAGAAACCATTATTAACACATAATTTATGTATCGAATTTTTAATTCTGTCATCCCATATTTAAGAAGCTATAGATCTATAAGTATTTAAAGATCGTGGTCGTCTGAGTAAACAATTACTGCGTTTTCGACGAATAAAGCTTTTACACGAGAATAGACCAACAAATCTTCAAATGCCGACGTGAGTATTTATGTGTGTATTCGCGGTTCGCTCGCATGTACGAGTCCGATGCCCGTTCTTTCACGTAACCTTTGCTCGCTAGAAGGAAGTAACTCCTTCGAAGAGCGCAAATAGGTCAGGCTATTAGAGTGCCGGGACCACGATAGACGTGTTCTCTCTGTCCTTTTCTCTACCAGTTCTGTTGTGGTCCATTAAAGACGTCACTTAGTCGATGTTGGTGCGCTTAAGTGCCACGTTATTTTTCGCACATTGTACCTCGCGCTGGTGCCTGCCGGAGATACGAAAACACGCGTCTGGAATACGTACGTCACGCCTCGCACAGCAGAAATGCACCAACTGCGCAGCGTGCGATGCAAGGTGCATAGGGTGTGATTCCGTGAATAATCCGGGAGCAAACAATCTCCTAGAAACGTTCGTTACATAGTTACGAAAGTATTTCGATTATTCATTTTTTCCTACTTTTAAGCCAAAATTATCATTTACGTAAAGTATTAGCTTAAATATATTGAATCCAAAAAAGTAAATATTATCCAGCAAGAAATGAGTCATCGAATTGATGTCGAATCGATATCAATATTTCAACAACAATTCGACATCGATTCGACGATTAATTGATGATTATTTCTTGCTGGGTAATTAACAATTATTCATAGATAATAAAATAGACTGTATGTTTCTTAAAATTATATATACCAAAAAAAGAGATGTGTATTAATTTTTTATACAAAATATATCATCTGAAAAATAAGCGAAGATTAAAAATTGTATTGTTTGAATGCTCAAAAAGTACAAACGAGAAATTTAACTTCTAAAATCAGGCATACATGCGAAGCTCGTTTGTTTATGTTATAACAGAATATATTCATTGTGTATAAAATTGCTAATTAATGTTTGTTTTCTACAAATCAGACTTCTTTTACAACAAATTTCCTTGTACGAATACTTTTTGCTCTCACTGTATATATATATATATATATATAAAACGACGCTGCACGTGTATAAATTCTACGTGAGAAACCTACGTATTTCGAGCGTAGTGTCTCGTGCAAATCATATTTTCGTTGGTAAACAAAACTGCGCCATCGATATGTTATTTTTGTACAATAGTAAAATCGGGTTTTTTCTAGTCAGCGCGATCACGAATTGTAGGTGGATGGTTGGTCGATATTTATTCTATGCCTGCAAATAGATTGGCGTGGTTAAAAACGAAGGCACTGAGTCTACCCGACCCTGAGCTAAAAATAACATCCTTTTGCAAATGACGTATCAAAATTAAGGCGAACGATGTGAAGGTGAAGGAAGCGAAAAAGAGGAGAGATGCTCTTTATGGCTTTTAACGAGTTCTTGTCATTCGTAGCACAGCTCCCGCGCTTTCCTCTCCTGCTCGCCGCATCTGTTTCACGAATTCAACGTCCTTGGGCTGACGACCCGATGACGTAGCTCATATCGGCGTTACGAGGTCACCGATGAACGGCATCGCAATCTTCGCCGCGTGATCGGCTGCACGCACGCGTTCAAACGGGGTTTTTGGAACATCAAGTATACGTACCGTTTAATCGTAAAACAAGTATTTTGTGTAGAGCTGTGGAAATACCACCTACCGAACCTACTCGCGCGTTAGATACCAATACGTCGCTCTTCATCTATCGGAGAAATTATCCCGGGAAATGCAGTCATATCGAAAAATAAAATGGTGCACAAATTAAACGCTTAAAAAATTATCGCTTTGGTAATGCATTTGGTATGTAAAAGCTGTGAAGTTGACATGACGATTTAACGTGACGTTTTGATGGACGTTGAAAATAATAACTTGCATGATATAGAATCGGAGAACGTACAGTAACGAAAATAAAACGGCTTAAAATTTTATCTGGAATACCGATCACTTCATTAAATGCTTTGTCAGTTTGGATTATTTGGTTCGTTCTATTTCGGTTAAGTATAGTGAGTGGTATTTACAACGTTTCACTGCGGAATTGCAGAAGTCTGCAAGACAGAATTTTCTTCGATGTGTCCTCGGGAGGATTACAAAAATCGTTGCTGTAGATATCACAAGTTAGCAGAATCCGATCTTATATTTCCAGTAAGCGTAATAACGTCAGGGACGAGAAATGGCGTGGGTATTCGAGTGCACGATGCACGTGCGGTTCGAGTGTGCGTACAGGTATTCGGGATACAGTTAGTCGACCTTGCGGCGCGTTCGGCGACTCTAAAATAAAAAACGACACACCGACGCTCGGTGTGTCTGTATTTCTCCGTGCGCCTCGTGTAAGGTCTGCTGCTATACCGATACATTTTTCAAAATAATCAAGGAGTGCCATGCGAGCAAGAAGGGTGTGAGAAAAAATTGGCGGCTCTCTCGTGGCGCCTCTCGAACTACGTCTTCCTCTGCGATCTATAATTTTATCGCAGCGCAAATAAAATTCATCTAGCTGGCAATGGCACGGTTATCTTTTTCTTCTCGCTTGAAAACATCATTGCCGGAGTACAAGACTCCGCATCGGGAGTGCATCCGCAAGATATTATCGTCTATCGTTAGCCACCGCGGATAGCAAACACTTCGCTTCAATCCGCGTCGAAGGAACGACCCGTCCAGCTGTGTAATTTATCTTCCATTGTAGGTTTTCGTTATTTTCCCCAAGCCGTCATTTTTCGTGAGTCTTCGACGCACATCGAAGTTGCGGGTCCCGTTGTTTTTCTGCTGTTCCCCCCCCCCCCCCTCCCCCATCCTCGTCGCGATCTATCAATTTATTTCTGCGGAAATCTCCCATCTATCTCCGATAGCACGGGATTACATCGGCGCCATAGTTACGCGTAAAAAAAAATGCAACGTGCAATCTCAGCAATATCTTTGCATCTACACTGACAGATATCAAATGTGGTTTCGAGACATCATTTCGCGCGCATGGATCATGCGTTGAAAATTATTGACTGTGCGGACTTCGTTGCTTTCTCTGACGTTGCCGCGTCAAGCTTGAGATTTTAGCTATCGTGCAATAGTTAAAATATTACATATATATAAATGTATAATGTCGCGGTAAATTATTCATGCATATGTAATGTTCAAACGAAACGGGGAGAAGTGCCTCATAATTACTTAGCGGCAGGTTAGGATTTTTAAACGCGTCACGAATATCAAACGCAGGTTTAGTAATGTCGTAGTAATGTGATGACTGTAGTAATTAATACCCTACCTTTGAGAAGGCAGCTATTCGCGCACTTAAAATTTTCATTCTTTAAATGTCTTAGCGAAAAGTATTCACGGGAACTAATATGCGTAAAATTTCATGAAGATGACGAAACTCTTGAAGATTTAAAATGAATTATTATTGAACAAATATTTTATTTGTCAGTATTTCTATTTTTAATTTTAGACCTGCACATTTTCAGTAACAATGAAATTAAATTAAAATTTAATATTTAAATTTTTTAATAAGAAATTAGTTTGACAACTTATTTTTCTAATTTAATTTTTAATAATTAATTTTTGTTGAAATATTAGTAATGTGAAGAAAAAAAATGCAGCTTTACCTGTTAAATATAAAAAATTGTGTTATTTTTTGATATATTCGGAGCTCGATGTCTTATCTTGATATACGCATCATAATTTCTTTATTGCAGTCTTGCACTTTTATTGCTGATACGATGTTGCTTTCTTTCGACATTCCACGCGGTCTCTTCAAAATACGCTCAATGTACAGACAGTGAGCAAACAGATATATGAATTCGCATGACGCAGCAAGCGCATCCACTTTGCACCTCTTTAACGCGAACACGGCAAAAAGTCGTAGTCATCGCTAAATTTAAAAATATCTTTCAGGTAGATCGCGCGATCAACACAAGATCACTTTCGCGCGAACATACTTCTATCAGTCGCGAAGACTTCTCTCTCATTTCCTCTCTCGCGCATTTCCACATCGCTCTATCATAAAACGCTTCACTTTCCGAGGTAGAAAGGACGCGGGTTATCTCACATCGGCGATACTCTCCCGCCAATAATGGAAGTTCTTATCGGCGTAGAGATTTTTCTTTATGTGTGTCTGTCTGTGTGTGTGTGTGTGTACGTGCACGGGATTATTTCCTCGAAGCCGTCGACTCGCGCCGTCGATGTGTTGCATGCGAATGGTACGAAGGCGTACCGTTGCATTGGGGGATGCACCCCAAACCAAGGAAATCGGTTCCGGTTACGTGCACGCGTCATGTGCACACGATCACGTACGAAAGGATGCTCGTGTGTGCGTATATGTGTGCGATCGCGCGCGTGCGAGCATAGCACGCGGTTTGTGCTCGTCCGTGTATACAGCAGTCGGTATTATGTCACACCGTGTATCGGGGTTAGTGACCCTGACGTGCGCACCGAGCGTGCCCGACGACTCTCCGACTTCCGTATACGCACAGCGGTTAAGAACCACGAAAATTCGGCGGACGGAGGCACGTGTAAGGTACATACCGCGATTGCATTCAACCGACGCAAGTGGATAAAGCGTCGTATTTTTAAATCTTTGCTATATTTTAAGTCATGGCTTAACATTTTTTTTGTAATAAATCTTGGGAAAAGTCAGGGAAATTGATATTGGTCATGGAAAACCGGGAAAAGTCAGGGGAAAATGTAAAAAAGTTTGGAATTTTGTGTGTGTGAAATTTGCTCACAATTTCCCTAAACTGCTTCTATTCTAAATAATTGTTATAATTTTTTAATATTATATCTGACGTTTATAATGAAATACGTTCAAAATTTGCACACTTTAAACGATTTTAATAAAAAATTAAAATTTATATTTTATTCGGTATTTTTATTTGATCGTTTTTTTTTCGTAACTACATTCTTTTTTCCAATACTAATTTATTTTTTGTTGGCTTGAATTTGCACCCAAAATTTTAGTATACTACTAATCCTTTTTGGCGTTGTTTTTAATAATATAGGCTAACTTTCCTACAACTCTTGACTTTAAATGTGTTAAAATGTACATATTTTATATTGGAAAGTGTTTTCCATTTTTATCTGGAAAACCTGGAAAAGTCAAGGAATTAAAAAATTTATTTTCTGTGTGGTAACCCTGATAATTTTTTACGAGATATAGATGAACATGGCCTTTTGTGTCAAGTAAGTTTTTGTAAAATTTTTATTCAATTATTAATTAAATGTCACGCAATGGTTTGCATTTCATTTTCGATATAAAAAAATTTTTAACTGCAAACATGAACAAAAAAAGCGAGATAGATTGCACATTAAATATTTAAAAAACATATTCTTTCTTTGACAGATAAATTTTAATGTGTAAATTTATTCATATACAATCTATATGAAAAACGCAAATATTATACATATACAGTAGGTTTGCGACAGTCTTCTTTAACTTTTAAAACAAGATATTCATGATTATGGAGAAAACAGCCTTTCATCGCCGATACTCTCGAAGCGATTATTGAACGTAATTTTTTGCGTTTCTGAAGTCGGTCACGCTAATTACACGCAACGGGCGAAATTTTATGGAACGCGATGAAGAACTGATTTTTACAGCGGTCTTTGAAGCTCTCTCACGGCGAATGGTTATTCTTGCAAAACCGCCGAAGCAAAATCTCGCGTACTTATACATATACACGCGTGATTTATACATACTCGATATAGACGGAGAGTGAAACATAGATAGATAGATAGATAAAGGCGTTTATTATTATCCTAGACACGCTCTAAGGACAAAAAGCAAAAGAAAAGTAACAAAACAAAATAACTGAAGTGATAGGTACAGCAAAAGGTAATACAAATATAAAAAACAAGAAAAAACACAAAATAATATAAAATGAAAAAATCTATATTGAATAGTGTTACAAAGTGATGGACGCGAATGAGAAGCCGTAACAAAGATAAGAAAAATAATTCAAATATAAAAATAAATTCAAAAAATGAAATAAATATATGAAAAATAAACTAGGTATATTGAGTAGTATTAAAAAATGATGAGTGAGAAGCTACAACAAAAATAAAAATAAAGGAGGAATAAGAAGAAATAAAAAAACAATTAAAAATAAAAACTAAGAAATAAAAAAGAGAGAGAAACAGAGAGAGGAGGTCTCTATTTACAATAGATAAAAATCAAAATATCTAAAATGCCCGAGAGGTGGATTAACTATAACGTACGTGCTCCAGTTTCCTTCGTACATTTATTCTTTTTCCTTGATTTTCAAATATAGATATTTGAAATATATTTGACTACAGATATCGATAAAAGTGAAATTTTTGCGGTGAGATTGATCCGTCCGTCAGAATCGTGTGTTGCATCCTAATCCTAGATTCTCTAGTTTATGTGTCTCGCATGTGTCAATCGCGTTGATGTGCCATCGTTTCCGAGGCTTATGTATTATGCAAGTGCAACTTAATATTAAATCGCCACAGAAATCGGTGTGCTAGTCACTTTCGCTTATTTCAGCTACTATAAAGGTGTTGATGAAAGTGTCAGAGTAAGTGAGTCACGCTCGGTGTGACAGCCGATTTTCACTAGGTTCCACACTGCTTTGCTAATATTAAACTTAATATCGTAGCGATGCAGGTATCTCGCATCGAATATCTCTTTAATATTTTCGAGAAACGTTTAATATTTTTAAAGGGGAAATTCGAATTCTAAAATCACTTACTCTAAATTACAATATTTTTTAGTTTAATTCATATCAGAATTGTGTAATTAATGTATCAATATTTTGCATTATTTTATATACTACACTGAAAAAAAATTAGCTAAATCTGAGTAAATATTTCTTCAATAGTGTCAAGTAAATATTTACTAAATGTAAACATATATTTATTTGATACAAGAACCATTTATTTGATTTAAGTATCATTATATTTTATTGAGCAAATATTTATTTGTTCTAAATAAATGTTTACTCATTTATTGAAGAAATATTTACTCAGATTTAGCTAATTTTTTTTCAGTGTAGTAATAATTACCTCAATTGGTATCGTATCTATTAATTTTACATTATTGCATACGAAATTAAAATGTAAAATTCATGTTTAATTATGTAGACCGACGAATTAGTGAATATGATAATACGAATAATAAAATTTTCGAAATTTTTATATTTGAAAAATAATTATATATTTAGATTATTTCTTATTTCTCTCTCTCTCTCTCTCTCTCTCTCTCTCTCTCTCTCTCTTCTCTCTCTCTCTAGATTTAATCATACATTGGAGTAAATATTGCTATATATCAATCAAAGATATATCCTTTAGGGTAAGTCAAGATGAATCAAATCAGTATTTGTTTATTGGTAAAAAAGTAATTTTATTATAAAATTAAATTCTGTTATTAAGTTTTATTATAAATTTTCATAATTTTTACAACTTTGGCTTAGATTTCATATAACAAAATAATACATAAACATGGTATTTCTAATTATTCATGCAACGAAAAAATCAAGAAGGTAAGATTATCTGATTTGTCCGAAAATGAAGGGCAAAGCAGATTATTAATTTACTAGACTGAAACTCTACATTATAAATTATAATTTGCATATATTTCAACCTTTTTCTTACAAAGTCATAAAACTCGTGATTTTTTTTGAGATCGTGATTTTATATAAAGGACAAAATTACCTACTTTGTGCACTCACGATCTTTGCACTTGTATAATTGACTGGTACTGGATACGCAATACAGAGAGAACTGTTATTTATTATTTCCAGAGCAGAGAAAGCACGCCGAAGTAACTAGCATGATGATAAAACAGTTTGAAACAAAAAAATAATAATATTAACAAACAACGACTGTCAATTAACTATTTTAAAATTTATAATATTGATCCGATTTGCCTTATGATCCGATTCGCCACGGTCTAACTGAACTTACAAAGTGAAAGTATAGGTAAAGGAAAAATAAATTTGCAGACAATCGAATGACATTATTAATCAGATCAATGCAATTTTCTTAATTGCCGTCTTTTAGCTTGCAATTCTGCGATCATTGTGTGATGATCGCGCAGAAAAAGACTTAATTAACGGTTAATAATGGCATTGCGCCGGATCGCGCTTACTTAGATGTTAATGTTCGGAAAAGCGTTACGATACGGCGCGTTGCATGTCGACGTTAATGCACATCATGAGATTCTCGCGCAACAACCGCCATGGCTTGCTCAGAGCTGCGTGTTTCTCTGATTGATTGTTTCACCTACATGTGCCGCAACATCACGACTGGCAAGCCTGCAGCCATAGTGTGCTACTCCGTATTGCGCGCACCAATCTTTCCGTTTTTCTCACTTAGAACACACGCAAGTATTACATTACACGCACGGTGCGCCTGTACTTTCGAAGGTAAAGAACACGCGTGATTTGTGCCCGAGACTCGGAGATTGTTCGGACGACGCTTGAGGCGATTTTGAAAATATACGTTCACGTCAAGTAGATAGGATTTATTTCAGCCGGTGAATTTTTGCGAATTTGTTCGCGGTGCGTGCTATTATGGTATGATTTATGTATAGGATGCCCAAGAAGTCACCAATTTTTTTCCTGCCGCGCGTATATTATCTGTATTAGAAAGAAACAAAAAGAACAGTTAGATTATTAATTTTCAGTTGACAGTCTGATGTAACATTTATCTTCTAGTTCTAATAATTCTCAGCAGGAACGGATATCGAAACGTCATTATTTGATTAATTTTTGATACTGAGATTCGGTACTGCGAAGAATTGAATTTAATAACAAAAATTTTAACTCTTTATAATTTCTAACGTACCTTCTGTATTCCATTGATTATACTATATTCTTTTTATTGGCACACTGATGAACGTCTGGAATGAACAGTCACACTTTTAATTGCTTCTACATAAAACATTATAATATGTCGATCTGCACCTGGTATGACCTAGTAGTCATTATAACCGACGTTGAGAAAGCGGAAGTGCGTTTTGAGCAAGGTGAACGTCTGCTATTGAATAGTGATATTGCTGGAGAAAATGATGGATATTCACGATAGAACGAACTGCTAAGGTTATTATGAATATTATAAAGATATGAAAAGTGGTGACAGATAATAGTTTATACGAGAATGGAGAAAGGTTTTTAATAATGCATATGATAATGAAAGAGAGAAAACGAAGCATATAAGTCTTTCTATCAGCATTTAGAATCTTTCTATCTTAGCTATAGATACTTTAAAATAAGGAAAATGACAAGGTCTGAATAGCTTTCAATCCAAGTTTAATATTTTTTAATAAAACAATTAGAATAACATAAGTTTTTTTTTAATACTAGGACATTTTATTAATAAAAAAAGTAAATATAATGTCAGTTGTTAGTATTTGCTGCAAATTTTATTTAAAATAATTACTAAAAACAAAATATATCAATATATAAAATATGTATTACTGATATTATTACCAAAACGTTTTTTAAAGTTTATAAATTAAATTCTAAATTACGAAGAAACGTAATGATGACTTCAATAGTACAAACAATCAACAAATTCTTATTAAATTAAATTTGAAATAAAAAATAAAAGATAAAAGATTTTGGGCCATGAGTTAAATTTTTGGAACATGTATATGAGACAAAAGGGAGTAATAGGCGGTTAAGTGTAGGAAGCTGTACAAGAGAGACAGAAAAATTGAATGCAAGGAAGAACATGAGACTCGATTGGCGAGACAGCACAAGCGAGAAATAGTTAGAAATGTAGGGCAAAGGGTTGGCGAGATCAATAAATCCCCCTTTCTTCCCCGCTCAGTTCCTTGTGTCGAGGTGTTAGGCCTATACAATCCCTCTTCATCTCCCTCATACTCGCGCCCCGTTTTCCTCTGCGTAGTCTCATTCTAAGGAACGCGAATTAATATTTCAGTCCGACCGGCCATCCGAGAAAAACGGTTTGATTAGAAATGAACGGGTATTGAGAAAGAGGACATTCAAATAATCGATTGCGAAAGATTTGTCGGAGTTTTATAAATAATGGTTCTTAAATATTGAAAATAATTGATTATTATTATTTTCACTTGAATAGTTGAGCTATTATGATTATATTTTTACAATTTTTTATCGCAGATAAAATACTGATGATAATAGAAAATTACATATAAGTAATAGTATTGATCGTAAATTTTCTCTTTATAAGAAACGAGTTAATGATTTCCTTTGTATCATCTTTCTCTCTCTGGCATATTATTTTATATTTTTTTATTTATATTTCTATATTTATATTCTATATACACGTTCCTCCTATATGCATGTATATATTATTCTTCACTCAAAATACTAATCCATTGAGTAATATTTCTTGAAACAATGTTAGAAAAAAAATATATGTAGGTAATATTGATCGAAATCGGCGAATGTGGATCATCAGTAGACTCGGATGACTATAAACGACATTACATTTCTAAACATTTTTGCGAGTACGCGTTGTTGTTTTTCTTTTTTCCAGCCTATAGTTTATATAGTTAACTACTTGGTTGTGTAGTCTCGCCCTTCCATCATTCAACTAGGTTAACCATAACATGGTAGAAGTTTCGCAACTGCTAGCCCTCTTCTTTTCCAAGTTCTCCCACGAAATGTTCGCACAGCTGACTGCGACTCACTTTCGTTTAGAAGGTAAGGATCACGTTCAAGTCTTCTTCTGCTTTTTCCAGGTCACTTTATGAATTTCGTGTGCATAGTAGCGTTATGTATTAAAGAGAAAAAGTCTCTCAGGTACTTCAATTCTGCGACAATTTGAAGAGATTATCATCGCTTTTCTTCTTTCTACAATATTGTCTCAAGTTCCATGTTTCAGGTTAATATGAGTTGATTTCCCCCTTTATTGGAAATTTTATTAAGCACTCTTTTCTCTCTTATTACTTTTTAATATACTACATTAAACTGCCTTTGTAGTTAACTCTTAAATTAAGATTTTCTTAAAGTAAAATTTGTTTGAAAATATATAATTATAAATTTTATAATCTTGAAGCACACATTCATACTAAATATATATTTCATTTTTCATTTCCAAACAGCAAGCAATAATATAGAAATTATTATTTAGACTTAACGTTTATGGTTTTATTTTTTTTTTTTACATACATTTGTGTATATATTTTAAATTCTAATATGTCATACATGGGTATATTGTAATTTTTATTCAAGAAATTGTTACATTAACCACAAATTGCATTTCGGCATGTCATACATGTATATTTATTAATATACATCGTCGCCGGTGCATGATGTAAACAACCGCGGCTATTTAGTTAACCTGCGTAGTGCATTCGCGCAAATGGTCAAATTTATCGGTTCGAAGTGTACCTCAATATAATTTACGATGGCGGTCTGAGTGATTTATATACCGAGTAGCGCGATAACTGATCCCGCGAGCATTTGTGTTTCCTCATTGCGACAATAGTAACTTTGCGAACTCGAGGAAATATATCATCCGGAAGCGCAACGTCGATTGTTTCTGATTTTCGTGAATCAGATCGTATTTTCAGTATAATAAGCTAATTACGTTAAAAGTTAAAATAATGAATTAATTGTACATTTTTGTATAGTATAATACTGGTGAGTTTAATTTTTGAAATAGTTAATGCAGAAGAAATGTATTAATCATTGCAGAAAAACAAACTTTTGATACGTATGGTTTTCTGTTACATTTTTTATTTTTAACTTTAGAACAAAATTTCTTTAATTCAGAAGATCAAGTATTTTATCATAAATAATTTTTGTAATTAGTAAAAAAATGTTTAACGTACCCATTGATTCTTATTAGTCAATACTCTTTTCATTGTTTTTATTTGATTTTAAGAGTTCCGATTTATTTAATTGTTTTAAAAAACTTTTAATTCGGATAAAGAAATAAATATTTTTTGTTCAAAAATTCCAAAACTGAAAATGCTTGAATGCTGAAAATTCAATTTAAAAAATGAAACAAATTGATGATTTCTCTTTTCATTAAATAAAAATTGATCCCAAAGTTTCCTGTGATTGGAAAGATCTTTTGCGATTTCAAAACACTCGGTATAGCGCCACGGCGCCTTTCTCCTTTTTTTCGCGGGCTCGCTCATTTCAATCCCGCAAATATTTTCCGCTTCAGTAAAATTCGAAAGGACCGAAGTTAAGGGATGAATGGGCGGCGTGGCGCGAAGGGAGCGTATTCTTCGGTTCCGCGGCGGCGGCTTCTGCGTGACAAAGTCAGCGATAAAAGAAGTATCCTCTCATCCCTTCTTGTCTGATCGGCGCCTTTGATGGTCACCATGGCAACTCTTCGTCTCTTTTGCTCGAGTACTCGCCGTTACCTTCTTCTTTCTCTTCCCGCAAGAGTTCATCCCTTACGAGTCACCCGCTCGCTCGCGTTTCTTCTTTTTCATTCGCAAACCTCTTCTTACGAATGTATGAGTATGCGATTAACAAAAGTATCCATACATCTATGTCTAGACATGCTATAAATATTGACGATTGCTTTGAGAGAAGAATGTTTGTCACGATTTGTTGAAAGTTTTTTCATCGTTATGGTATAATTAAGAAAATTCTTTAAAGAGGAGCTTTAAGGAGAATCTACAAATGTGTTTATTTAATTAATTATATAACGTTGTTAATTTAATTTCCTTAATTGTACAATCAATGTTTTTGAAAAGCTTTTATTTGCTTTTTTTATTTAAAAAATCTCATATCCATATTTGGTTCTATTTCTTTTATTTTTGTTTCATTTATTTTTACGTGTGTCCGAAAGTTAGAAATACAAACGATAAGTCCACTTTATAAATTATATCGTTTTCTCTTGGCTGCACTGGTGCACACTAAGTGCATATTAAATTATAAATTTATTTAGTCTAAGTGTAAAAATGAAATGCAAAGATTTCATATTATAAAATACATATTTTATTTAACAATACAATAAAATGTATTGAGAATTTTACGGTTTAATCTCCCAGACAGATGTACATCAAATTTACTGCAGCTTTACGTTATATTCGATCATCAAATGCTTCACAGATGAGCCGATTGTGATTCTAAATATTGTAGTCATATTTAGTAGATCAGAAAACGAAATACCATGATGCAAATATGATGTAAATATGAGAAACAAAAATCTGATTCTTAGTGTCTCATATTTACATCATATTTGCATCATGATATTTCATTTACTGATTTACTAAATGTTGCTGCAATATTTCGAATCACAATCGGCTCATCTATGAAGCATTGGATGATTCTAAGATAAACGTGAAGTTGTTGTAAAGTATATGTACATTTGTCTACTGGGAATATTTTAACGAAAAAAATTTAATTATAATCTAATTTGTTTTTTTATTTTCAGAATATATTTATTAATAAGTTTATTAATTATTTTTATGTACAAATTCTTATAATTGTATAACGTAATTATAAATATTTTTGAAAACGCATGGAGTATCGAAGGGATTTGAAACCTAAGATCTTTAGGATGGTAGCCTACCTATGCTAACGTTGAGCTGATCACACGCTTGTCTGAACACTTTTTTAAATTTGGCCTATATTGAATTTTATTTTATCATTTGTACCGATCATGTATGTAATATGCATGTGTTTATATATAGGGTGTCTGATAACTCTTCTGACAACGCTCATGGGCAGGTAGAGCGGACTAAACTGATTGTGAGACGAAAAGTCCTCTACCATTTTACAATTTGCGTAATAGTTAATAACAAGATATTAATTATTAAAAATCGCCGAATATTGGTTTTCAATAATTTTTTACTCAAGTACTATTAAAACTGTACGAAAAAATAGCAACAGACAAAATTGTTTATTTTCTTCTTATAAAATTGTGAGAATTTTTTTAGATTTTTTTCAGAATTTTTTAATACCGCATTTTCTCATGTTGGTAAAAATTATAGTGTCTTTTTTACTTCATGCGGCGTAAAATAAGGAAAAATTTACAAATCATTTATGCTTACTATGACATCACATCAGGATTACGAATTCTTTTAAGAAGATTCGGTGCATCAAGATAGATAACTGTTAGATATCCAAATTTTACAGTATATTTATCTTACTTTATGCGGCATAAAACAAAGAAAAATTTAAAAATTATTTAAGCTTTCTACAGTATCACATGATAATTGCAAATGTGCATCATTATATGATATTTCATTTAATTATATATGATGTAAATATTTCATATAATGATACCATAAAAAGAATGTTGTAAATCTGAAGATATATTTTTATACATATGTCTTTGTAATTCTATAACAAAAAATTTAATCATTCAAATAACCTAAATTTTATATTTACCTTAATACGTTTTTGCTTTTATAATGTGATAAATAATCCTAAAATTGTTCTAAATCTTAGTAAATTAAAATTTGTATATATCGTGATCATCATACAAGTCTATCTGAGTTACTAATGTTTGAGAATAATTTTAATCCTTATTGCGATGCTCTTAATGTTTTTTAATGCTTCTTTTGGAAATGAATTTTTATATCTTTGGCATTATGCACCTGCTAACGTCTGTCTAGCTGCCCCCCCCCTCCCTACTTAACCAAATCTTAATGAATAAATTATATAATAATGCGCTATTTATGCGCTTCCAAAATCTGCAAGAAAAAATTTTTGCTTTCGTTTAGCTAAAAAAAATTTTTTATGGGAGAGTATGAATAGGCTGTCAATTCCCTCGTTCCACGTGTTAATAACAACCGACTTGGAAAATCAAATACATGGGATTTATGCGCTTTCATATTCACATAGTTTTAAGTTTTGCGCTACATCCCTTAAGGCACTTCCCTCTTGGAGCAAACAGTCATATTCAACCCTAAGTCGTTTAAAATTCCAAAAAAAATTACACTATCTAACTATGCAAAATATATCTTCGATTTATGTACTATTTCCAAACAATTTTGATTTTTGCACTGCAACCTTTAAAGGAATTCCCTCTTGGAGCGAACTGTAATACATTCGTATCTAACAAGTCATTCAAATTTGTTAAAACACATGCTTCAACTGTGCAAAGTATATTATCGATTTATGCGTTATGTATTGCAAGCAATTATGTTATTAAAAGTATTTATTCGTTTCTTAATGAATAAAAATGAAGTGTAATCGAAAGGGTATTTTTACGAATATTAAGTGTATTCATTAATCGGTTGTTATTAACATGTCGGAGATGGGGGAGGCTGATTGACAATTTACTCAGCTTTACGCTGACTCCGTAATAAAATTTCGTATACGAGGAATTTTTTTATCATGTGTGTTCGTCGCACTTTGTTTAACTAAATTGATATGTATATTTGACATATTTATAATTGACACACGAGAAAATTGTACAATTTCATTTGTGTCAACTTCTTCAAAATAATGAGTAGATGAAAATGCTCGAGATATGTCACTATTCATTTTATGAGACCACAACGCGTTTTTTGTGCATTTTTGTATCTTTGCATCAAAAATTTACCGGAAACGAAGAGATTTATGAAAAGCCAAATTACGGGATAAGAACCGCGACTATCCAATTATCTCCTACTTAACTTCTTTCAAGTATTTCAATACGAGCGGAGAAAGGAGCAGAAAAGTGCAGAACTCCCACGTAGTAACGTACGCGGAGGGCCATTTCAGAAGAGTTACACATAAAAATAGAGAAACCGACAGTGTACACGTGTGCATCTTTCTTTTGCTCCTCTTCCAGTACTCCCGACTATTCCTGTCTTGCCGCGCGGGTCATTCCCGTCCGACAACTTTTCTCTTTGTAAAGAGTAACGAAAGAAACATTTCTCGTATTTTTAATTTATCAAAAAGTCTTTTTATTTTATCAAATTAATTAAAATTAACGGGTAAAAATAAAAGAGGTAGAGAGAAAAGACCCGTCACGTCGTGAATCAACGAAACATAACAACGTATCAATTACCTAATTATCAATAATTAATTTCTTTGAATCTGCGTAACTAGTCTCCAGCATACCAATCTTGAAAACTTAAAAATCAAGTTCTAAATTATAAAACTTTTCATACACATTACTCACATAGTGAATAAAATATAATGAAAATAACTGAAAAATGCGATTCAAAATTCACGTTACTTGTTCGTGGATGTAAAATTTAATGTGTCTAAATCCTCAATGTTAAGTTGCTTTATAATTAAAGGGAAAGAATGGAATTGTTTCTAAAATCTAGTTAAAGAATGTGCATCTGAGATCATTTAACGAATCAGGAAATATTGTACTTTTTTTTTTAATAGAGAGAGGCGAATTTTATTTTATAATGTGTGTTGTGTGTGTGTGTGTGTGTGTGTGTAGCGAATATATTTGTTCAGAACTTCAAAATAGTTATCGTAATAGGGAGACTATTTCGTTGTACATTTCACCGAATCTGATATTCGCGGGATCTTATCTTATTCCGCGAAATCCTTGGTTGAAAGAATCAACCTTGACTTTTGGTCGTATCCGTCTGTGGATGAATCCGCCGGTTTGTACGTTGTGCGAATAGTAAAAGCGGAATGAGTCATAACCGATCTCACGTGTTATGACTAACAACGCAGCGCGAAACGCTCCGCGTCGCATGTTTGCGAGATGGTCCAGATGATAACACACCAGCGAGACGCCATTTATTAATTAACCTGTGCTATATGTATTTGCGTGCATAACATACGATTACGTCTGATATAGTGCACTTTTATAGCAATAAATTGCGAGTTTACAAGAACGATTATTTCAATGTTGAGATGTATAGTAGTTCAGCTTCTCTCTAAGCGATTAAAAATTTCAAGCTTGGAAAACATGCAAGTCATTAATAGAGCGTTTTTATATATATATATATATAGTCTCTTCAAGAGTAGAGATTTCTTATTCACGGAATTTTAATTTAAAATTCAATCGCTGTTTTTGACATTCAAAACTTAACAATTATCAAGAAAGATTGACGTTAAATTACGATATATAATTAAGGAAAATTTACTTCCAAATTGAGATTCTATACATGTTCTAATTTGTCGTTCGAATGAGAGTAACATCGTAAATTAAAAATTTTTTTTGTATTATTAATTATAAATCTTAATTTAACTTAAAAATTTTATTTGTAAAATATTAATTTTAAAAAATTGTAATATATATAATTGATTTAGAAATTTTTAGAATGGAATGCTCAGCACTCCAAATCACCTGTTCTGGAATTCGAGTAGGTTTACGGGACTCTCGCTATGTGCAAGCACGTGCACTACGTCCCCTCGTGTTGACACATACACATGCGCATATCCGGCCGAGACATCCTCCACTATATGAGTCATTAGTGAGAACTCTGTCCATTGACTAATATGTACATACTATCCTTTCTATAATTCTTGAAAAGACAAATCATCTGTGTTTTTTACTCTTTCATTCATTCATAAACTTATCTATTTTAAGAGATAAATAGCTTCAAGATACAATTTAATCCAATAAATCGATAATAAAATACTTTTCAATTACTTGCAGAAAAGCGTAATGGAATTTAATTTATTTTAAGAAAAATTTAATTGACGTACAAATCGGTATAGTTGAAATATTGAATAATTACTAATAATTACAATATGAAATATAGAAAATAAGAACCGCATGATAAATAATAGAATGATTTAGCAGAATGTCATTCGTGTAACAAAAATCAATATATCTTAGCTTTTATGTAAGTTAATAAATTAACTATAATAAATTAATTAGTTGCAATAAATAAAAAATCAATATATTCTTAGTTTTTCGAAATGTATGATGACTTTTATAAAAAATATACTCTATGTCGATACAATACGATGATTATATTAATATATACATATATAGTGACCCTGGAATTTGATTATGCAATTCTGCTTCGATGTGCATTTCTCATGCGCCTCTCCCGCTTATGCGCTCAAACGTACCGTAAATGATAATTGGCAGTTCGGCCGAAATTGTATCTATTTAAAAACATGGGGGTAATATCGAAATAATGACGGGTTATTGAATAAATTACCCTCCATCGCGCGCCGTACTTTCAGTGCCCATTCTAAATGCAGTAACGTCTCGCCGAATAGTTTAACGGAGGTAATAAAAAATAATTGCTGTGTGAGTGGCTCCTGCGATGTGGTTCAAGGGACGTAGATCATGTCTCTACTCTCTCTTTCTTTTAAATTTTATACTCCCTTATTTACGTTAAAATGTCTACACAATATTCAGGGTTGCCACAGACCTGGAAAACCGAGAAAACCGGGAAAAGTCTCAGAGGAAAATGTAAAAAAGTCTGGAAATTCAAAATTTGCTCACAATTCCCTGAAACTGCTCCTATTCCAAAAAATCATTATAATTTTTTAAATATTATATTTGCTGTGTGTTTATAGTCAAATACGTTCAAAACTTGTGCATTTTAAACGATTTTAATGAAATAATTAAAATTTAGATTTTATTCAATATTTTTAATTGATCCCTCTTTTTCATCATAACTACATTCTTTTTTTCAAAATTAATTTATTTTTTGCTGGCTTGAATTTGCATCCAAAATTGTACTATGCTATTAAGCTTATTTTCCATTGTTTTTAATAATATAGACTAGCTTTCTTACAATCCTTGAGTCTAAATGTAAAAATTTACATATTTTATATTACTCATGGAAAATTTTCCATCTTCATCTGAAAAACCTGGAAAAGTCAAGGAATTTAAAAATTCATTTTCTGTGGCAACCCTGATTATTCTATTGGGGTCTTATAATAATAACACTCACGCAAATATTCAGGCATGTTTTTTTTAATAAATACGTTAATCTTAACGCTTGTGTGTAAAGTAAATTTGACAACATGATATATTGTCAATGTAATGATGATGCTACATCATGTTTACAACGAATACTGCACGATAAATAATGTATTAGTTATAAATATGAGAATATTGTAAGAAGTTCCAAACTACACTTTTAGCTCGTATTAACTTATATTTTAATTTATACCTACAAAGTTACAATAATTCATGAGCATAAATCGCTAATTAAAATTTCCAATTAATATTTTTTATATACTTTTAATATATAAAAACTGTACAGACAGTATATAGGTGCTTATATTATACATAGTTTTGAACTTTTCGATCCGTAAGTTACGATTTTACGCTTGCAGTTTTCATAATGATTAAATACATATTGATTAATGTTTAATTATAATCACTACCTTTAACTGATTAACATCTATTTTATTAAATTTATGATGTATTGACAGTGAAATAACTAATATGTGTCCGAAGATCGAGTATGAGCTCATTTCTTTGCGTTAAAAAAAATGACACTAAATGTATAAATTCTTAAGAATAAATTGATTCCATTTCTCGACGAATTACTCCTCAACATTTCTTTGCGATCTAAATCTAAAATGTGGTTTGCCTCGATTGAATGGGCGATCATGTATTCGTGTAGTTAGAGAGCCCACCTTAAAGGGGATGCGACCATGTTACGCGACTATCCATGAGAGCACTTCACTTCTCTTTTATCGCAGACATCGTCCAGTACATAACGAATATTTTGCGTATCCTTGTACGCGAGTTATATTTTTATTGAACAATATTAATTATTTATTATTAATTTTATATAATTATTCAATTATTATGGTAATTATTTCTATTGTATTCTGTTTATATGCGTATTGTTAATTATCTATATTTCATTTAATTATTTCTCATTAATACTAATAAATATTGTCCTTTTTTTAAAATATAGACGTGCATTATATCAAATTTAATCCATTTTTTAATTAAAGTACGGCATATTTTTGCGATTCCAATTACCAGAAGTGTATAGCTCAAATATAAATGATTTATATGAACGTATAAGTTAATTAATTCTTTTGCGACTAAATTACAGCCAATAAACGTACGTAATTTTTCTAAAGTAAAAATCTATTTTGCAAATATGCTATTTCAATCCAGAATACAATACAAATAGAAATTACGATTCTTTATATTGTTAATTGCTTTTTTTTTGTCAAATAATAATATAAATATTAAAAAATTTATCGTAAATTATTTTCTTTTGAAAATTATGCATAATGTGGAAAAATGCACATTATAAAAAAGGAAACGTAACCATTTTTAAATAGATAATTATTTTTTGTCATTAGTCTAATGAAATCTATTTTGCATATTAACTTAATGATAAAGTAATTAATTAAAATTTTTAACTTATTACGGCAAAGTATCGATTGGTAATTTTTTACATTCTGCGCCAAATCGTATGCCATAGGATGATTAAAATATGATTAATCAAGTAATAACACTATGTACACATATGATATTGAACAATTTAAATATAGTCAAACATTTAAAGATAAATTTAGGTATGTAAGTAACGTCGTCTCGCTAATTCTAAGCCAGATACAATTCGTTGGGATATTCATTTATCTAAAAGAGATATACGCTACATTTTTTTATAACTGATCTACGCCTCTTGTCTTTCACGTTCTGACATAATCCGTCATGAGGCCGCACATGCTTAAGAGCACAAAATAGAGGAGTGGCAATGACAAATATAATCAAAGAGAAAGTACCATATGAATAATCTAGCAAGATGATAATTACAGTTGTGAGTATCGTAACTAATTGATAAAAAAATATCTCAAGTAACGATTTAGCTGGGGTAGTCTTAATTAAGTCGTCCATGATGACTGCTTATCGTCTAAATGATGAAAGATAATTTAAGGACATATGGTTGGGAAAGTCGTAATGTATTTAAGTTCTTCATCACGTGTTCTAATTACAAAAAGAAAAGACGTTGTCTACTCGATGACCGTAACGAACGACAGGAAAGTAGATGGCAAGAAAAAGCTCGTCATCGTCAATTGACAGCTCTATTTATCCGCGATGCAATCGACCTGTCAACGAACGTAACTGGCTCGTAATTTTCGCTTCTGAACGCGAACATTCAGTGTCGGCAATTCGGAGCAATAAAATTTCCTTCCGGTTGCTTCAAGACGTCACATAAAGTTATATCTGTGCAAGAAGGACGCACGTGTAAATTCGTGAACGTGGACAAGTCAATCCTCAATTGGTACATCTGGTAGACACCAATATAATATAACTAATTTTTAGGCTAATAAAATAGTTTGATGATTTGGGATTTTGCTTGACAATTTGAGAAAAATGCGATATGTATAAATAAAAAATACAAAATATATTTTAATATTATTTTGATTTAATTAACATACATATGTAAAATTTTTCTTTATAAAGTTTGTAGTTTTATAAAGAACACCGTTTTTACAATCTTTTAGAAATGAATGCTTTTAGAAATCTATGAATCTTAGAAATTGAATGCTATTTTATGATCTACAAGCTATAAATAAACGTTCCGATTTGAAAATTGTAAAATGAGAAAAGTACAGTATTTCTTTCTTTTTTAAAACTTCTAGATATAGATTATTCCTCGGATTATTTTTTTTAGCAAAAATTATGTTTACGAACTATGAGCATTACTACAAATAATTTTGATCTAAATTAATTAAAAAATTGGGGGTCAGAAGATTGCGTTAGTAATAATTTGAAGAATTATGGCTAAGGTCTTTTGCCGAATATATATGGCCAAGGGTGTATTCAAATCCGCAAAGGTATATATATGTACTCATCAAATTATCGTGAGAAGAGAGGGTGGTTTAGTCAGTCGAAGGTGTTTAATTAAAACGAATTCCACTACGTCCAACTCTTTTTCTTCACGTTTTCAATTGATGAAGTTGATATTCTCATGCAACATATTGAATACTTGTAAGACATGTATCGATTATTCGAAGTTATAAAAAGTGAAAACTATTTAGAAGGTATTAAAAATAGAAATATCAATTATGTAAAAAATTGAAAATTTTTTTATAAATTTGCTTTATATTATCGCTGCAGCATTTTAGTACCTAAATAAATAATGTGGCTTCGTTATTTAGAATTAACTAAAAAATGTTTTTCAAACCGTTTATCTTCTTGAGATGATAGTAACAGTAATGATAATAAATAGAATGTAGAAAAATTTCTTACACCGATATTAAACGTAATTAGCTGATTTTAAGTTAAATTTTAAGTCAAATTAAATTAGAGTTAAACCTTAATGAATTAATACGATTAATTAAATTTACAATATCAATATTATAAAAATTGGTTGAAAAATTGCTTTTACGTCGTAAAATTGACATTTGCTTTCAATATTATCTCTATATATCAATGCGAGAACTCGCGGTTACTTCTCGGCACTCCTCGTCGATTCTCTTCTCTCGTCCATCGTCCGTGGTCACGCGCCCCGCGACAACCCGGTTTATCGGGCAACGCCCAGATACGGGCGTAGGGGCTTGAAATATCGAATCTCCACCCCCTGCCCCTCTGCTTCCCCGGCGGGAATGTCCGCGTCGTCAGCGTGCTCGCGGCGCGTTGCTATTTTTGGATTTCCATATTTCCACCTTCCATCATTCGGCTGTCGCAAACATACCCAGAGGATCCTCCGATGATACTGGACCGCTGAGGCGGATCTAGGGAAATTGTCAAGTAGACGACTGATAAAGCAAAGTGCAAAAATTGAAGATATATAATAATTTTAAGATTACAAATCTTTAGATTATTTTTGCTTTAATTTCTCGAATATTAATTTTTTTTTTGCAGGATTGATAATCTAAACTTTTTCCAGGGAAAAAGAATAATTCGATAATGAACGTTTTATTAATTTTAATGAGGCACGGGCATCGGTTATGACCGCATTGTGTAGACCTAGTAATGAAAGAGCGCGAATCTTGCGGAGCGCGAATCTCGCGGAGCGCGTGTAATTTACTCGAACGATTATCGGCGGGAATCGCATTAAATTAATTAACGGCGTCGTTAACGAGATTCCTCGCCTAATCCGTTTCTCGCGTTACTACCGCGTGCACTTGCTCGCAGGGCGTTTTTGCCTCGTCGTCATCGGGGAAACAGGCTTCCGCTCGAGTTTCACGCGCGTGCATCTACGTCCGCACGCGCGCGCGCCAAAGTGTCCCTTTTTGCGGAGCGCGATAATTAATCGTGTGCGTCACGCCCTGGTGCCTAGAACGAGTCACCACGGATTAATCTCCCGATGCGAGGCTTTTATGTTTTTGACTGTTGGATTAGTTTTTGTTTATTTGACAGTTGTGTTCAGGCTCATAAGTATACGCACGCGACGAAACCGAGAGTATTCGTGTTAATCTTTAGAAGCTACGATAATAATCAGTGTTATTTACGATAATTAGGGAAAATTTGTTCATCGAAAAAGAATATTTATACTATGTTCAATATCTGTGTAAATTGACATATAATTATTAAAATTCTTCAATGCAAAAAGATATCTGTTATTAATATAATGAAAAAGTTCTTTTCTACTATAATGATAGATGTATAAAAGTTTATTTGATATACGCTAATATTGTAGTTTTGAGTTTTGAGATATAGATTATAAGCATGGATCATTAAATTAATTTTAGTGATAGAAGCCAACTTTACGGGGATAAAGAAGGGTTTCTGCAGTATTACAACGGAAGTCTCGATATAAATCTCTGCGGGGTTAAGTTAGTAAGACAGTTGAGACCTCACGCGCGCCGCCCCTTTGAGTAGTCTGGCAGTTCTAGTCGTTTCATCCTACCGTCACGAATTTAATGAAAATGCCTTTAATTATAGTTGACAGCTCGATTGTGCGTACTACCTACATGTTGTTCTAGCCTGCGTGTTTACGCGTTTGCTCCCTACGCGTGTCACGTTGAAAATAACGGCCATCTCTTCTTTACGATTATTAAAGCATTATAACCGTAGATGCGTAGAAAAATGTAGATGGCATGATATTTACAATCCTGCTAATGGACTCGTAATAGTATACATATTCAATATAGTATGCTTTTCTTAATGGAAAAAAACGAACGAGTAAATGGAAATGGGAACGAAATCGTTTATTCAATGGAACGTCTACATGTTTTATAGGTATATAATATATATAAAACATGTAGACGATCAAAGATTTGATCCCCATTATATATATATAAAAAGAGAATATCTCCAAAAAATTCTGAAATCGTACGAGCTATAAACTGATGGATAAAAGATGACTTTTTTCAAAAAATTTTTCGAAAACGATTTAAGAAAAATTTTGCGCTGAGATAAGTATTTTATTAAATAGAAACTATAACGTAATAGTGATGAAATTAAATAAGAAATTTTGAGCACTGTCTTCAAAATTTTAGAAATATTCCTTATAAATGATAAAGAACGAGAAGCCTAAATATATATATTATTTATTATTAATATAAAAGTTATTAATATTTTTGGGGATCAAGATATCACGGATTTGTTTTATCCATTTACGTTTAATTTTTTGTATTATATTGTATTTTTATGGTGGATATGTCTGTCTATCTATGATATTCCTCAAATTGAAATGGATTACAATATAATATCGGAAAAAAATTGTGTGAAATATAACGCGTTAAAACTGATATAATAAAATTTACGTCCATGTATACATATATATATATATGTATATATATTGTTCTTTTGCATTATCAGACTCATCGAGAAGTATATCGAAAATCGGGTCATTCACGAAGTAGATTACAAAGTCCCAAAGTATAATTTCCGTGACAATATTCGCTGTTATTTGATAAAGATGTCGAGAGGAAGAGCAATTTACGTGATTTGCATAACAGTTACGTCTTACATCACTCGCTCGGCGCTTTTCTGATCTGAGCGTTACGTCGCGATCTATTCGCTTGTACCGGCGTCTGTGTTTTCTCGAGTGATTTATTCAAGGCGCCGCCTTTATGCCCTTCTTCGCACAACAGGGCTGTGCAACGTCGCTAGTTTCATTGTTATATACGAATACTTATATAGGTACGCGTGCGTGCGTATACGTATTTGTGTACATGGCACGGAGGTATCCGGGAAAATCTCCTGTAGAGTCCGGCGACGCGCGCGTGTTAAAACGTGGCGCGAGTATACGTGTATGCAGTTATCGATTGCTCCCCAAAGCCTACTTTCCGCGGACGCTTATTTATTTACGGCCCAACGCGATATATTTCGAATCGACGTCCGAATAAACGTAACGTGGGAATCGCACAAGGTTTTATTTTCTTCGTTGCAATGTAGTTTATAACCATTAGATATAGGTACCCTTTGCCGCGAGTATAATCAGTAACGCATAATCATTTTATGTGTATTATTTAGTATAATTTATTACATATATGTGCATTCTAATATGGAATGACATACAAATAGCAGAGTAATCACGCCAAATTTGATTTTCTTCTTCTTCAATGTAGAGATAGGAAAATGAAAATATACTCTTTATGCTAAATTTCTAAAAACTCAGAACTATTTCTAAATGTCTAGAGCGAACGTGTGATCGAATTATTATGTTTAAATTGATAATAAATTAAATATCGATTTTATTATTAAATTAATAATTATTTATTCTCTTGTTTCTTGTTATGGTATAAAATTATTATAAGGTGTGAAATATGTCTAATATTAAATGGAATTCATGACTACATTTATACGGATACCTTTAATTGGATTTAATATCATTCTTAGTTAGAAACTGGTCAGTCATTCTATTCTTCAAAGGAATAGCTATGAGATTGACCAATTTCATAACTACAGATATTATTAAACCCGATCAAGAGTGTCCGTGTAAACGTAGTCAGTGGCTATCGCATTTATAAATAACATATATAGAAATTTTTGGCACAATAATATTCGATAATAATTAAAAATTTATGTCACTGAAAACACATAATGTTTAATTGTAATTATATATAGGAAATCGCGTTGAAAATTTCGTGAGCCAAGTTTGACGTTTTATCTCGCCCGGATATCGGCATATTTATGCGTACAAAGTCGTCTTCCTATCTCTTTAAATCGTGTTAAAATGTCTTAAATGATATAATATAATTTCCGATGAAGAGAACGAAACGCGAGAAAAAAGTTTTTGCTACTGCAAAAAGTTACTTGACAAATTAGCTTAATTTAGATGGTTAATCGTTACGGTGAAACATTTTTTTTCTCTCTTTTCCTTGTATGACGGGGAAAATCCGATCATTCGTGGGGAGAAAGGAAATATTGTGCTATCGGCTTGAATGCCCTATATTACGGTTTCAGCCTGTTAAAGGGGTCCATATCCGATCTTATACAGCGACCAACTTTTCGCCCGTCTGCGTCACGAATGTCCAAGTATATAACGATCGAAGTTGCGGTATCGATCAATATTTCTCCAAGTAGAACGACCTGATTCTCTCCGTGGGATTGCATATCGGTTTTAAAAGCACGTCAGCTATTCCCATTCGCCACGACAGACTGTTGCTAGCGCAATTCTCCCGAAACGTCCTCGAAATGTTAGGTAGAGCGTTTAAAAAATATACCAGATACTCTGAACCGATCAATACTTGCACAGCTGTAGTACAAGACTACATTTTCGCCGACTGCGGAAATATTTTACTTTCTGTAGGATCGCGCAATATGTTCCGCGAGAGAGAGAGAGAGAGAGAGAGAGAGAGAGAGAATGGAAAAATCTGACTATTGTCCGTTTCTACCAATGCAGTTTAACTTTAATTTCGGTTCAACTAACTCTTCATCTTTTTCTAGTTTTAAGAACAAAAAAAAGGTGAAGAGTAAGTTGAACCGAGATTAAAGTTAATCCACATTGGTAGAAATGGGAATTAATCACCTATGTGAAATGTGTTATGTTTAATATAAATTATTGATATGTAATTTAATGGTTGATGAATAATTCATAATATTCCTATTTAATTGTGCATATGTTTTACTCAAGCTCTCTAATGTTTATAATAAAGTGCTGAAAACGCCTACAAAAGATAATCTCTGAAAATCTTATTTGCCATAATTATTAATCCGTACTCCTCATATAATTTCAAAATTAATTAGAATTAATTAAACATTTTGCGCATATAAAATTATAACAATTATTATTATAACTGTTATAAAATTTGATTTTATTAAATAATGTCACTATACATATATAATTCCAATTGTTTGTCATTTTTACCGGTATATTTTCATAAAATTCTTTGTATGTCATAACTCTCTAGAGAGAGAGAGAATCTTTAAAAGATATTTATAAATTTTCTAAGTGACATAACCGACTAACTCGAGGAATGTATGTGTATAGTATCAGCTCTCATTGATGTGACACTCACGAGACACCCGATATATAATCGAGTGTTTGAACGGAGCTGCTCGCCAGAGTTGAAACCGACCGACCGACCGACCGACGCAAGGTCAGGCGGTGGCCTCCAACTTCCGGTGGTGGTATCCCCGCGTACACACGGGCACGCCGTCATACGTACGCAGACGGAAAAGAGGGCACCCCTTCTCTCGTCGCGCGGCCTATTCCTTTCCTTTACGTCCTTCCTCATTGCCTCTCTCTTTCTCCCCAACGACATCTCTCTCTCTCTCTCTCTCTCTCTCTCTCTCTCTTGTCGACGAACCATACGAGACGTAAACGCCGACATACGACGAAGCCCACAATAGCGTTGACAATAGGTACGTATGTTGACAGTCGAGAGATGACAGAGAACTGCGTGTGACACCGAGAAGTACCGACAGGCGGAAAAGCACTATAGAAGTACAACTAGAAGTTCGACCTGGATGGGTATCGAGATAGATAGGGGGGTTGGACGGGACCGAGGAGGGTAGTATCCTATTGGGTGACAAACTATTGTTTCCGCGCGAATTCATGTACAAAGCGATTTTCCGAAGCGCTTCACTGTACCGCAAAAATGCATTCAGACTTCGTAACCGCGGATGACCGGGTTTTTCGAGAATAATATGTAGTTCTCTTTTGTTGTGTATTTTTTATATTTTTCTTTCTAATACGAGCTACCGTGCTTTTTACGTTTTTATATGCAAATAAAAATTTTACGTAAAAACATTCAGAAAAGGAACAATTTTAATATACCTACAATATTTTATTACATACTTTTTATTGTATTACGGTAGAATTGTTAAATTATGATATTTACACGTGCATAACGTAGCAAACGGTTTTGACATTTTTTCAAAATATAGCGCACCTATTTTGCACGACCTCCATTCGCTATATGTATAATTTCACGTTTTAAAGATCTCTATAGAGATCGCAAAACAAAGGCATACGCTGCTGCGCGTGAAATGTATTCCTTTCATATATTTTTCTCAAACAAAAGGTTTTTTTTTTAATTTTCGTGATTGCGCTGTTCTAGTTTCATTTCTATTCACACTCTAGAAAGTGATCTATCTTGCGCCATTTAATATAAACAAAATACAAATACATAAAAAATTTATTAGCAACAAGGTTGCGACTCGTATTAATTACTTGTAGATGAGTCACTTTATTTAATTAATTAGATTAGAGAGAAAAGATATTATCAAAGTCCGACCGAAACTTATTTGCCGAAATTGAACCAAAACACTCGGCCACATGTCAATTTCCGACATAAAACCGAAACTGAAACTAAAATAAAAAAATAGGAATCCTATAAAGGCCATATGTATAAACATGCTCATATATCATATACTTTTTCTTCATAAATATCATAATTTTAAATTTATTGAAACAATTAAATTTCAGCTGAAATCGAAAACCGAAATTTCGATGTGTGCCAATTTTGGCAAAAGAATATGAGTACTTTTTCTGAACATCATAATTTAATTATTGTAACAATAATTATACACATTAAAATTAATATTTATGAAGAAGAACTACATATATGGTTTCAGTCGAAACTGACACGTAGTGAATGTTCGTTTTCAGTTTCGGCAGAAGTTTTGGTCGTACTACTTTAGATATTATGATGCGCAAGTATCCTACCTATAAAATATTTTTTAAATTTGTGTTCACTGTCTAATAATTGGATTCTATCATAATCGTTACGAAGAAAATTTTTTTGTTTTATTCTAACAATACGTATATTTTTGTTTATTATTATATTTTAGAATTTGTTGTCAACCTAGTAAAAAAGATATATATTTATAGTTCGGAATTACATGACGATAGCGTTTCGTGTATTTCTTTAATCTTTATTATTTTAAAATTTAGCTTATTATTATTATTGTTGTTGTTATTTTATTATTATTATTATTATTATTATTATTTAGCTTATTATTTTAAAATTTAGAATCAATTAATCAGATTTTTTTCGGATTTTTAAATAGAATTCTATATTTTTTAATTCTATTTACAATTTAATATGCCGCGATATGTACGTACATATGTATAATATATCTTCATTTGTTACAACAACGAAATAATTCAAAAATTAAGTTTTTCAGAAAACAAGCTTGAACATTTTGAATCATTAACATTTTGAAATATTAATCCTAAAATTAATATTACAATTTTGATGTAATAATTGCTTGTAGGAGAGTAAAAGCATGTACTTTTAAAGTATATTTTTTTCTTTATATGTATGTTTTTTACAATCAACTAAAAAAAATAATATTAATTTATGTCGTTGTAATAAATAAGTGATATGCGTATTTTAATATATACTTTTAATCTATATTTTATAAAAATGTATTTTCTAATATTTATTCCCGTATTTTATGTACATATACGGCATATAAAATTACAAACAGAATTATATCCTAAATTTTGAGATAAATCATTTAAAGTGCGATTTGATTCATTTCTTCATGGAACAATTTAGTTATCGCGTAACACTTTCATTTTGCGTTCATCGAATTCCGACAATTGCAATTTCGCATGCATTGCGCAATACAGGACGCTTTAAAGCGCGCGGAGAAAGAAATAAGCTCTTTGCAGCACTTGCTGTGTTCGCTTCTTCGGACATTCTATCGTGCAACTACTTACTACTGACAGGCAGGTCCAGAAAGAGGTCACCATCACTAGCTAGCGTTGCGCCGTTCTCGTCCTCGCTACCTTCATTTCTCGGCGCCTCTCCCCTCTCTCTCTCTCTCTCTCTCTCTCTCTCTCTCTCTCTCTCTCTCTCTCCCCCTTGCTCATTGACTCTCACAGAACCATGCACACTGCACTCACCAATGCAACTACTCTTGATGCACTCAGCAGCTTCTCTCTCCACGCGGCCTATTTTCGCGAAAATACGCGAACATAAAAAAAATGCACATGGAAAGACAGAGCCGAGAATTAAAAAGAGAAAGAAAAAATATTCGAGATTTATTACTCTGCGCTCTGTAGAGTATAAAAGTGAGGAAAAATTATGAATATTCTAAATAAAAATTTAGTGCTGATCGTAGATCGCATAGAATAATAGATTTAAAATATATACCTATATGTGTAAACGTGTATTTTGCATAATTTAATAATAAAAGATATAAAATTTAAAGAGTTACACTTTCCAAATAGTAGCTATCTTTCGTCTTTGTGTATTTTGCACAAAACGAAATATTTAGCAATGTAAAAGGTATATAACACATAGGCAAAGAACTGTGAGAAAGTTGGAAGTGCGGAAAGAGAAGAACGTCGAGAGCGAGGATGAGAAAAATGAAAAAAAAATTCTTTTAGATTTCACAGAAGCACGCACTTCTTTTCCTCTTTTCCTCTCTTTTTCTCTTCCTTTATCGTTTGCTTTACTCCTTTTTCGCTCGTTCTCTTTCCTCTCTCATCTACTCGTAATTCCCGGGGAAATAGAGCTCCCATTTCAAGAACGCACTCGTCCCATACGTGCGTGTGTCACGCTTCGTCCGTACGGACGTGCGTGCCTCTCGGATGCACACGCGCGCTCGCACTTTGCGCGAGCGCTTCATCGACGATGACGACTCGTGTGAATTTCGCATGAAGCACGCAACGACGAGAGAGCGTCCTTTTTATCCGATCGTTCCCGCACATTTCCCGCATTACGTTCTCTCGTAGAAAATATGACCCGCCCTACACCCTGTTTCCCTTTTTTTCTTCTCTTGTTCCGACGAAAACGAAATCTCGCCGTGCAGGAAGATATATCTTCGCTCCGCGTCGCCAAGACTTCACTGCAAGCTTACACAGAACGAGACCGCAGCCTTTGTTCTCGGTAAAATGACGAAGATTTTTGTGTAAATATCCCGATGTGTATATGTATATACTGCGCTGAAAGCATTCTTCTGTTATCGTCATTTCGACATACGTAGTATACCGTTGCGTTCTGCTCCGTAAATTATAATCGACGTCGTCGGCAGTATATCGTATGTTTGAATGGTACGCAATAAATATCTCGATTAGTGCGAAATTTATTACAAAATGGATATCGATCTAAATGGACTGGAAATAAAAAGCCGAGTATTACTTGCTGAAACATCAGAAAGCATATTTTAAACGACGATAAACTGGAAAGAATGGTAATAGGTTAGAATAAAGATAATGAAATAATTTCACCTAAAATAAATTAAATATTGAAAGACTTCTTTAATTAAACACAAATAAGAAAATGGAATCAAGGCCATAGGAGTCAACCTATAGTAAGTTGTTTGTGATGCGAGATATATTTAATTATGACATTATTCGAGAAGTACGTTTCGACTCTAAATTTGAGTCATCTCCAGCTTAAAATTATAATAAATATATAGGGTATATAGGATCGGTTATTATGAGCACCTTAAGGAAACATTTTAATATATCTAGCATACTGAAGAATAAAAAAATCTTATGCATACCATTTGATAGATTTGTTGATGTTTTATGTATCTTTCAGTTTTTGTTAGTATTGAAATTGATTACTTTAATGCAAATGTTGAAATGGTGGCGGGTGCTTTTATTATCTGCTCAGTGTTCATATTACCCTCTGGATAGGTTAATATGAGCATCCTTAGGGGTAATATAAGCGCAAATATTTTGTAAGAAATTGTGCAGAAATGAAAGATTGAAATATATATATATATATATATATATATTTATATACATATAAATAATGTGAAACATTTGATTGGCATTATTTTACCGTACATTTAATAGCTATTACCAAATTCTAAGAGGGTCCAATCACTGCTGAAAAAAATGTACACTAATGTACAGTGATTGCTAATTATGGCAATACAACACACTTTATTGCTAGAATTGTTATTGTATTGTTAATATTGTTATCTTATCTAATGCCACGTAATATTAATAATTGCGCATAATATTGTCAAATATTGTTAATGTATTGCTATGTACTACTAAGTATTGCTAGCATATTGCTAGCATATTGCTAGTACTGCTACTACTAGTATTGCCTGTTTTATTACTGTACTGTCGCACTATATTTCTAAAGAAATATATACTGACTGCCATAGTGGTTGACCCCTCGCCAGACTCTTTTTTCAGTGTACAATAAGGAATAATGAAGATGATCATAATACATGACCGTGCATACTTATCTGAAAAACTCCCGTGTCTAATAAATCAATAATGGTCTTGGGACTTTACGGAGTTAGAATGGCTCAATATTGTTTACTTTATAAATATTAACATGCAGAACAAAATATCTTATCTCAATATAGATTGAGGACCTTTTATGAAGTTAGGGGAAAAAAAGTAAGAAATAAAAAATAACGTACCTACTTATTTAATATGATAAATATCCGAAGTACGTAAATTTAGATCAAACTTCGCAGCATATTGGAACTTCGCGAAGCAGATGCATCTTTTTACAACAGTTGGCACTATTAGTACCAACCATTACAGAAATATAAAGAGTGCTCATATTACCTATGGTGTTCATAATACCTGATCCTACTCTATATGTAAAAATACCGTATTTAAAATAAACATCGCCGCAAATTTTTTGATGGTTTGCTGTATGTGATCCTTCTGGTGAGAATATGAGAACACGAGCAGTTGTCCAACACAGTTTCATTGCTGAGTTGAGATAAACCTTTAGCTGGAAATTGTTATTGAAAAAGATTAGAATAAAACTTTTTTTTTAGGTATATTTCTATATAAAAAATACAATTTTAATTCGATTCTACAATGATAATAGACATGATAATTATACGCTTTTTATTGTAAAGGACAATTTTTTACTTCAGGCACCTGTTCTTTAGATTAATTAATTTTTTTAAATTCAATTTTGTTCTTTATTTTAATTTAACCTTTTCAGACCCAGCACAATTATAATGTGCATAAAATTTGAAGACATAATCCGTTGAACTTATTTAATTCTATCGACATCATCTGAGATTTGGTGTACATAATAATGTTCGAAAAATAGTCAAAATTAAAAAAAAAATTAATTATTAGTATGAATGATTAATTTAAGTACGCATGAATTAGAAAAAAATTTTAATATAGTTTTAAAGAAATCAAGTCTGTGTGAAGGGGTTAATATTATTAAAGGAAATTTCTTTCTAATTAACATACCAATATCTAATATCGCACTAATGAATGAATATTTACGGAATCGACAAATTTAGTTTTATACAAGAGCGATATAATCCAAGCCAGAACAACAAAATCACAATAGCGTCAAAATGACATTAAAATGAATCGTGATTGATTGAAAAGTGTTTATTTTTAATAATCAATTTTGTAGCTATTTTGACATAATTATGATAACTTGTGCCTTACTTCAAAGTTATTTTGAGAGATCTGCGCAAGAAAATTTTAGAAATTAATGCACAAACTTAGCTCTATAAAGCTAGCAGTACCAAATCAGCAGAATCAAATCGGACCTATCGAAATTTTTAGTACTCATTTTGTACTAAATTGCACCATTAATGATAATTTTGTACCGTGTGCCATTTCGAAAAAAATCGTGGCGTTGCTGGCTTAATATTAAGCTAGCAGGATCAATGCAAAAAATAAAAGATAAAAAGAAAAATAATATTAGAAATCAATACGATTGAATTTGTACTATTTTGTACTGTCAAAAACAATTCTATATTATGTCATTTTCAAGAAAACAATGACGTTGATAATATTTAAGCTAGCAGGACCATAAAAAAAACAAAATGAGGGAAAAAATTAACACAACTGAATGTGTACTAATTTGTACCATTGAAAGTAAGTTAATATTTTACATGTTTTCTCCTTAGAATGAGAAAAAATTTTGTAAAAAATTTTGTAAAAAATTTTGTAAAAATATCATATTCTCATTTCAATTATGAAGTAACCCTGAAAATTTCAAAATAGAACTTGAATTTTTTAACTATACAGTCCATTCGAGTTCTATTTTGAAATTTTCAGGGTTACTTCATAATTGAAATGGGAATATGATATTTTTACAAAATTTTTTAATTAATGAGTTGATGATGAAAAATGTTCATAAAAATTGTAAACAAATGGAAAATGATTTATTTATATGAAAATAATAAATTAAAAATAATCCAAACATAGATCAATTTAAGATCTTTAAAATCGGACTTTTAATCTCGGCAAATCTTACATTTTTTTTGTACGATTAATTATTTTAACGATATAATAATTTGAATGTTCCATGAATGATGTTTTTTATAAATTTACGCAATTTACAAGCATCAATAACTTTACAAAAAAATCTCATATTTTTCTCACCAAACACGTGTCTTATTATTATCTGTAGAATATGTTATGTGTAGAATATGTTAGTAAATTAAAAAAAAATAAAGTGATGTTTCAAAGGTGCACGATTTGAAGTAGAATAGATTGTAAGTATATACTAATAAAGTCATTTTAAGGAGAAAACATGTAAAATATTAACTTACTTTCAATGGTACAAATTAGTACAAATTCAGTTGTGTTAATTTTTTCCCTTATTTTGGTTTTTTTTATGGTCCTGCCAGCTAAATATTATCAACATCATTGTTTTCTTGAAAATGACATAATATAGAATTGTTTTTGGCAGTACAAAATAGTACAAATTTAATCGTATTGATTTCTGATATTATTTTTCTTTTTATCTTTTGTTTTGAATTGGTCCTGCTAGCTTTATAGAGCTCACGAACTTCTGACGTTCACAAATTAATTTCGAAATTTTTTGGAAGTTCTAAAATTTTCTGGTTTTTTTATCTCTTATTTTCTCTAAGAGAATGTGGTAATAATAATATTATAATGAATAATAAATGATAATAAAATATAATATTATAACAGTAATAATATTATATAATAAGAATGAGTATTGTAATGATAGACAAATCGTTATTTGCACGTATTAAGAATTTAATTGTGAAATTATAAATGAATCAGTAAAAAAGAAAACATTTTTGAATATTTCGGTGGCATTCATTTTGATCCTCATATATAAAGCTGTTGTGTAAATTGTCAGAACAACAAGAAATGCCAAGGGATACCGCATTGCGCGCATCGTTGCTCTTGAAATCGCGCGTTCATTCGTGCGTTCGCGGACTCCTACTGCACGCGTGAAATGAATAAGAGCAAAACTAATGACGTGGCGAGAGATTCGGGACAGTAACGGTTCCATCGTCACCAGCACACGGCACTGAATAACTGTCAGTGCCGCCAGCGTGAAATGAAGAAAGAGCCTGTGCGACCCGATGAGAACGCGGACTCCCGTGAACTCGTCGCCTCTCGTTTGTCTCTCGTGCATTTGCAACGTAACGGCCGCGATGCTTTCAGTCTGCCACGTGAAAAGTGCAAAAAAGTATCCGTTTATTTTCTTTAGAAAAACGCGAGACAACGTCCAACGCGATCAACTTGAATTAAGTTCGAAAATCATTGTTTCTGCAGTTGAAATCAATTTTTTTTTCTATAAGTTACAGGCAATCCTTTATTTAATTCTGAATGATCTGTTCGTTATTCTCTAAAATTCTTTGTCATAGTTTCACATTTTTCTTTTATCGTAAAACTTTCTCGATTCGTATTTCTCTTTAAGATTATTACACAAATAATCTAGATCTCTATATTGCGATAATAATCTGGAGAGAAATGTTTTATGTGATGTAAAGATAAATTTTCTTATTTAACATTTTATCAAAGTTAAGTAATTAGCGTCTAATAGCAATATTTTATGGTGAATTAACAGAGTATTTGATTATTATTTATATTTATTTACAAATAGGCGACAATTATATTCATCTTAATTGTAACTTTTATAATAAAAGATGCACTCATACTTACTTGTATTTTAATTTTCTATTATTCTGTGTATTCTTACCAAAATCACATCGAGCATTTGACATTTGTCATGCCGAGGGCTTGTGTTTACTTACAACACAATGTGTAGACAGATGCATCGTTTCACGCACGTTGGAAAAATTTTTTGTTCCACTTGTTGATTCGGCTCGCACTCGAGTGTAGAAGCACACGTTATTTTAAACGGATGAAGGCCCGTCGTTCGTTTTAATAACCTTGTTACGTAGTGCTTTACTATCTATGCGCGTTAATCAAATTATTTTCATTACCATTCGAAACAAATTGATTGAAAGAGCGTCCATCTGTATTCGTGGTATTCGCGCGCAATATAATATAATCTGTTAAAAACTGTGCTCGATCTCTCACAGTAATTTAAAACTGCTCCCGTCGTGGTGTTTGATGATAGCGCGTATTAACGATCGCGCGAAATCACGGAAACCAAGAGCACTGGATGTTGTTTTCATCACGTAATTTACATCGATGAACTCGCGAAATTTTATTGACACACAATTCAATTTGTGTTTTCAATAGAAAAGAGTCGTATTTAAATATTCGTTGTTTTTAATTATACGTTAAAATTTTTTCGATAATTTGGTATTTTACGTCGGAAAACGACCTATAATATTTTTTGCTGGACGTCTCTAACTTTTTATAAATAACTTCTTTATTAGTAATTTAAATTTTCCTCTTCTTTTTTTGCTGCGTACGATTGCGACTTTCGGAAAGTCGATTTGGAAAGCCGCTGTGGTTTCTATTCTATTGGTGTAGTGCGGTTTCTCCTTTATTGTATTCATGACGTCACAGTCGTTGACTATTCGTAAGCGCCGGAATACGCTTACGTACGAGGGAAGTGGCATAACAACTCGACATTAAGAGCCGACAGAGCGGACAACTAGTCAGTTTTTGACTGACGTGTCCTCCAATTTAGTATTTAACGATAAGGCCACAGAAAGTATTGCAAAAATAGACTTGGGAAAATCAACCAGGCGAGTCAAAAGGGGGGATGAAGTAAAAAATCAATTTGCATTTCTTCATTTGCATTTCCCTCACAGATCACTCGAAGAAAAGTCGTTCAAATAGCATCGTTGAATATATAAAGAGAAGTTATTCTGTGCTTTCGATTATCGTAAGTGACAAAACGGAATAAAAAATTGGAAGTATAAATATAGTATATAAGTATAAATATATTTTATTTCGAAGAATTCGTGAAAGCGAATGTGATATGTTTCGTTATAAAGATATGAAAGTGTTACTCTGTAAAAATGAATCAGTGTATTATTTACCGACTTCAGTGCTACACTTATAACTGATGCAATCATCAGCGAATATTTACTGTTTTTCACTAATAATACACTGATTCACTTTTAGAGGTTATGATTTTTTGCAGATTCAATTCAGATCTGTACATTCTGCACAGACTGTGTGGTGTGACTTATCGTTGAATTATGCAGATCGATATCGCGAGTTAGATTACTTATTTTTTATTTTAATTTAAAAAAAAATAGTATTGAATTACACCCAGAGAAAAGTTTCTTCGAGTAAAAAAAATTTGTTTGAATAAAAATAAAAGTTGTGCATTGCTAGACGGTTAAAAGAATAGTTTCTTTAATTTGAACGTCACATCTTGAAATCAAATAAATTTTTCTTTGATTTAAACGTTATTTCTTGAAATCAAGTAAATTTTTATTTTCCCTCTCTCAAAGGTATTTTCACTTCAATTTAAAAAAATTAATGAAAGAAACGATTTCTTTAATTTAAATATAATTTTTCTTTGAGTGTACAACATACTAATTTTTTTAGAGAGTGCGTGTTGAGCGAATAATTGATTTCTTTTCATATTTAAGAAATTATTTGTATAAATAAACATTAAATTATATATTCGGGTATTATCGAAATCATTGATATCTTAATTATAAATTACAGAGATACTTTTTTGCATAAATAATAGCACTTATTCGAAATGGACGAGAAAGATTATTTTTTATGTAGGTAGGAATGGTAAGGGTAAAAAATTCTAATCAAGTGTCTATGAATAAACTCACTGAGCTGCAGTTTAATTGCGGATGGACCATGAGTTTAATAGCGCAACAAAAGAAATTTAATGAGCGGTAAATGAAGACTCTTTAACCCGAGTCCGACGCGATTCACCTCATGTCAGGAATGATCGACAGCAGGGAGTCGCGTGCGGATTCACCCGAAATCGTCGTTTTAGCCTGACAGGATGCGACAGTCGAGGGAAAGTTTACTTCACGCGCGCCTGACAAGCGCGCGCTGTTTCCACTGCGAATTCTCTCGCGCAGTGAGAAGGGAAATCGCGTTTCGCGACAGGCAGCACGGGGAGCAGGTCGCGGATGTATGTATGTGTGTGCAGAAACGAGAGACGCGACTTACGTCATCGCGTCCCCCGCGGATCGAATATTGAATCGGAACGGCGCGTTGTTACGACCGGCGAACAAGGCCGGCGAAATAACAGGAAGCCGGCCGGCCGTATCGATATGTGCACGCGCACGGCGCTTGACAGGATATTGACGTGCGCGCTCTCTTTCTTTCTCTCGTTCTCTCTTCTTTTCTTTCTCTTCTGTGCTGAAACCCCCGCTTGGATAGTTGGCATTCGTATATTCCGTTCCCATGTTTGCGGCCAACGAGGCCAAAATGAAAAATCGATGTCGCTATGAACAAGGTCGCGCGTCATCCCCGTAGACCTATAAACCTTTCAAGATACAGCTGCGAAACGGCTCTTCTTTCAATTGAAACCTCTTTTTATCGATTAAGATTCCTTAGAATGATATTAATATTGAGTAAAAAAATTATTTTTCTTTTATATTTATATATAGTGCGCCTTTCGTAATGTTTTTCTGTAAAGCAGATAACATGAGACTAATAGGATTTTAGAATCGATCTATAAATTAAAACATTATCTTACTCAATTAAGAGAAATAATTATGTTTTCGGTTAAAGCGGATCTTAATATAAAAATATTTAGTAAATAAATACTTAAGTATTTCAATACGAATTTATATATACATATTTTACAAACTATATGCGCTAAAATCTTTTCTAGTGTATTAAACATTTTAGAAACTATAAATAATTTATTGCAAATTGCAAAAAATATCACCCCAGCCGTGAGATAATATTTTTCGCAATAACTTATTTACAGTTATTAAAATGTTTATAATAACAAAATTATCAATATCCTTCTAATGCTTATAAACATCAAAAATTATTAAATTGCTTGTCAATTTAATACGTGATATTACTAGTCTAGTTCTATTTATGATTGCGTTTCAAGACTGGAAAAGATTCAGTGCGCAGGTTGCAGAATTGAATATGTATAAATTCATACTGAAATACTTAAAGTACTAACATCCGCTTTGACAAAAAATAGTATTATTTCTCTTGAATTCTAAATGATTTATTCTCGTCAGTCTAATACGAATAATATAATTAATTATAATTATTAACGTGCGTGTTTTATCATAGTACAGTATAATAATAATAATCAAATCGTATTTAATACTAATAAGGGAACCACAACTCACCGATTTTGACAAGCTTTTGATATGTTGTAAAATATAAAAAAATATCAGATAGAGGTCTACATTTTTTTTATCAATTTATTTCAATTTTTAGTTATCAAAACAACAAAAAAATAATGGATTTTTTATTTTCAAGGTTTTCGAAAAATATGAATACACTGTTATTAAGAATATAAGATGCCGTAAAATTTTCGTATTAAGTTTTTTTTTTTTATAGTTTCGAAGATATTTGCTGAAAATGAAAAAATCTGTCATTTTCGACGATTGTTAGATTTCTGGAAATCTTGAGAAAAGGAGACAAAAAATATATGGGTTTAATATTTCTTTTAAATATAATATATTTTTCACAATATATCTAAAATCCATCAAAATCAGTGAGGGACAGTTCCGACGGTTTCGTCGTTTTAGAACTCTCTTATTTGTGCCAATTTTTTCAAATGCGATATCTCTAAATATGATTTTATAATTCGAGCAAATCAGGAATTAAATTGAAGCTAGAAAGAAATGTCTAAGTGTTTAAATTTTATCATAAATGATAACAAAATTCTAATAATAACACTCTGTTTATATTTAATATATGCGACGTCTCGTCAAAATATGCCATTAAACGTCAAAACGAACGTCCATTCTCTTCGAAACGATCAATAAGCGATAAAATGCTATCAATTGACATGACATGGCTCATTCGAAAATAAACTTTATATAATTTAATTGTAAAATCCGAAATCTTTAATTTAATAAATTTAGTAAAAAAGGTAAAAATACATTATAATAAATACAACGAAAAAGATATGACGTAGATGTATCAAGAATTTTATCTTAATAATAATTTTTCTGTTAATGTTGTTGCATTTTTTGAAAAAGTTTATTTTTCTTAAATAGATTCCAGTATACTAATTTAAAAGACAATAATTGAAATTTCTATATTTTAGCTAGTTTATGTCACAGATTAACGTCTGTTTCTTTTCTTTATAACCGTGCTATATTTTCTCGGTATTGGAGGCTGAGTTCTCTTAAGGGATTTCACATCACGAAGCATATAATAAAATTCTGTCGCACCTCTTTTTCCTCCTATCCAAGTCTCGATGTAAGCAATAATAAAACGTTTTCATCATCGTCGCGACTAATCGCGTGCAAGCTTGTTTATTTTTACACGTCGACATTTAACATCGTTAGCCATTTACGTGTATGTAGCGAAATATTACACATTACGGATAATCATAATTTTATCGTTAATAAATGAATGTATATTATACGTATGTAAGTAGCACTTATTTAAAATAATGTTTATAATTTTTGCAAGACCAAAGAATGTTATTTTACTTTGCTAAAAAATTCACATTATTTATTTATTGACTGCGAACATTCTCAGAGGACACATTAGAAAATAGCAATGATTTTGTTTATCAAAATGTATAATTTTAACAGTTATTTTAATTACGAATAAATGAAACTAGGCTCTCTTCTCTTTGTACATATTTAATCAAACATATTTTCTCTAAGATTCATAATCTGACTATTTTAAAATTTTTTTGCATACGAGCTCTCTCTCTCTCTCTCTCTCTTAGTTATTATTATTATAGCTAATTATCGAGTATCTTATCAGTAGACGATGATTAGTGAAACGAAGCCGCCCAGTTCCTGATCTCCGTCTGAAACAAGCGCGAGTCTGGTGCCACACTGGGAGCTGTCTGGTAGTGGGGACACGAAAAGGGACGAGGGGGGACAGAATGGTGCTTAGAGCTGGAAGGGGGTCAGAACCAGTGGAGGGAGACCATTCGTCCATGGTCGTAGGAGAAGGTTGTGGTAGGTCGCGATGGCAAAATGGCCGATCAGGATGGTTACCCGGGAAACCATCTGGGCGGTGCTTGGCGTTCACCAGAGGCGGAGCGTGATGGCCTTGGCGGCCATTATGGTCCTCCGCTCCGAGAGATATCGCCACCTGGTGAGCGTCCCCCGAAACCAGGGGTTAAAACCAGCCTTGATACCGGGAATATTACCACCCTCCGGGACTGTCTGGGATACGAATGGGCGAGAGATCGCTTTTGCATTCTGGGATAGTTTTCATACTCTAGACAGTTCTGGGATTCGTATTATGTGTTGTGAGATGATTCGTTCTGATCATTCGAAATCTGATTATTCTGTCAAGTTGCTTCTCTCAAAAACAGTATATTCTTGATTTCTTACGAAATTTCTTCTGACGAGTTGTATAAACTGTACTTCTACTTAATTTATTTAATATTGTCAGCAAATTGTTAAAGTCCATTTCGCCATGCTAGAGAAAGGAAGGATGAATTTTTCCTGTTGTCATCGATTATTGCTATAGAGTACTTACTGGAGTGTATCTTATATGAATCATATTAATCAGCACTTCTCCTTTAATTATATAATATCTTCAGGGAGAATTGATTGAAGTAAATTTCACTGTTTGAAAGAAATGAAGGCAATTATCCAGTCATTATTAATTCAATCGACTATATTGATTATTCTCTTTCTTCAGTTTTCTAAAAAAATTGACTAAATTATTACATAATTTAATAATTTATAGTAAATTTAATAAGAGGGAGGGTAATTACCCTCATTTTTTTTACATTGCAATAATTTACTAAATTGCTACAGAGTAGTCAGAATTAAATTAAATATAAAGTAGTAGTTAATGTTTTTTAAAATAGTTTTTAAACGAACCCAATTTAAAGAAAAATGAAAATATAATAAACTGTATTTTCGTAATGATCAAGATACCACGTTTTGCAACAAAAAATTATTGTCCGATTTCGCAAAATTGTGAACAGTTTTATACTAAGAATATTATTTTATATTGTAAAAAAATATTCAATATAGAATTATGTGACAAGACCAATACATATAACACTATTTATATCAAATTCTGGCGAAAGAATGAAAGTGATACCTAATAGGACTCTCGAAATTCTCATGCTACAGCGATTCTCGCGATTTTTCAGATCGCCATTAATATTTGCAACACGCTTCGTCGAACGCGAATTCTTGATAAACTGGGAAGGAATTCGTCGCGCCTTGGATTACGTCGTTCGGGCGGCATCCCCGATGCGCGGGTAATCCGAACACGCGGGACACGGAAATATAGAAGAGAGATTCCTGCGAAAACGGATTACAATTCCTGACATAACCCCGCCGGTGTCGAATACCCCCGCGATTCGAATTGCGTGCCAGCAGCAGCGCCATTAAACGCATCTAGTGCGAGCGAACGGGCTCGAGCGAGCGCGATATCGCGTTATTATTAATCATCCGTGTATCGTTTACGTGGCGCTTCCCTCGCCTATTATTAACGGCCGTTGCGCCCCGTAGATATTTACTTATTAATTAACCGATTAACGTTTCGCAATTATGCGCCGTCACGCTCCACTCGCGTACCCGGAAACCGCGCCTTGCTCGTACCTCATCTCGCGTTTCTTACGCGTTCGATTAATAACGGCCGCGAATTATTATTGATGCCAACGATGTGCCACGGTGCCGATAGTCGGAGTATGACCAACCCGCCATTTCCAGACACATCAATTAATTTCCTGCAGTCATACAAATGCAAATTTATGCACCACGCCGTTTCTTTCGATTGTAAAAGGATAAAGCGCCATCGATCGATGCGTTAATAGGTAGTTACACAATTATTATTAGATATATTACCGACGTCCATAAATTGAGTCATCGCACGTCTTTATTATTATATATATTTGCAGAATTTGCTGATATGTAATTTTTATTGGTTTCGTTTTATATATTCAATGTATTCTCTTCTTTACATTTTTACAAATCATCTTTTCTCTCATATTTCAAACTTTTGACATGTTCCATCGTTTATCTCTTAATCTTAATCTTATATACAATATAATTACAACACGCTGTAAATTATACATGTTTTGGCCAAACATCGAATTGAGTATTTGCGGTCACGGTGTGACGATTTTGACGAGCACGTTTCGCCCATAAATGCTGATTTATCAATTAATTGGCTGACGCATCGTGACCGCACCGAGTCACGCTCTCCCCTTACGATTACGATGACCCCAGTGTGCCAGACAGGCGAGAGGGTTGCATGATATTCCGAGGGAATCTAAAACCGGATGCGAAGTATTCTATAAATATAATACGCATACATTCTTGTGTCGATCTGTACACGAAAAGGATCTTTCTCATCTATGTAAACCGCGCAAACATTTTGTGATATCTCGACGTATTGTATAATTTTATTAATATAATATAATTATACTATATTATATTATATTTATATTAATATAATATAATTATAAAGGCCTCGGTGGTCTAATGGCTTAGGACGCTCGTACGGAATACAAGAGATCCGGGTTCAAGTCCCGGCCGAGGTAATATTTTTCGCAATAAATTTATTTCAACACATTGTCAATTTAATTTAACTTGTGATATTATTGCAGTAGTTTAATTGCGTTAGATGAAGTCCGGAAAAATTTCGACACGCAGTATGAATAACTACAAAAATACGATATATATGCATGTACATATACCAGATAGGATATAGATAGTTCATTAGGAATTATTTAGGCAAAAAAGATCTAGTTTTGACCGTCATAGGCCTAAATATGCTGATACTTAGTGTTTAATTCTTGTCGATCCGAATAAAAAATCTTATTATTGATAATATAATTATACTACCTTAAATAGTTGAAGATGGGGATTATTTCAAGCTTTAGAAGTTCTGCGTGATAATGGCGCTGATATTTTATTTTTGAATTATTTTACGAGCGAAAAGTTTAATAGAAGTCCAGCTTGTAAAATTTTGATGTAAATATACACTTTATGTTATTAAATTTGAAGAAAATCGGAAAGAAGTAAACATTTATTTAATTTTAAACTAAAGTAGAGCGTGCACTTTCGCAGAGGCCATAGAATACAGAATGACTATCCGTCATTTGATTCGATAAATCGGCTCTCCGACCGAATCCCGGTCGCGTTGACAAAGCCCGAGAGTAAACCGAGCGTGCGGATCCTGCTACATCCCGCTTCCATGACCCCCTCTCGTTATCCTAGCAGCCAGCACTTTCTGCTCCAGGCCAGAGGTTATGAATAATACATATTAATTGCACCATTTCCATATACCATCCTCTCTCTCTCTCTCTCTCGCGCTCTCTCATTCTCTCTGTGTAAATATATGTACGGTATAGTCGAGACAATTTCACCATCGACGCTCAAATTCGTTGCGTGCGTTTCTGGAGGAACGCGAACGAGAGACTCGATAAGCGTGCATGAATATCACGATAATAGGCTCTGATAATTAACTGGGTGGTTGTTACGTGGATAGCTGAAAAGGTCCCGCCCCGTGCATCGTTCGCATGATAACCGCTCGTTGTCGAGAATGGTTTAATCCTTAACCCCTCATGATTCCGTGGAATAAGTAGAACCTACACAGATTTCATTTCATTATGTAGCACCTTGTTATTTTGAAAGTCTCTAATTAACAACGGACAGGGTACATTGTTATGTTACAACTTAAAAAAATAGCTAAGCAGAAAATTGTTCTCGTAATGCTGTTTAATTAAAGGGATTATTCGCAAAATGGTTTTTATATTACGTCTCTCACAAAGATATGTAGCCTCTATATTATATATCAGCTGCAAAATATTAATTAAGATATTAATTATTTTAACAAGGAAAAAATATATGGATACATTGATTTATTTCAAAGTTATATTATCAGTTCACTTTCGTTCAGAGCTGAACCGTCACAAAGCTTTGTTTCTTGAGCTTTGTCTCTTTTCGAAATTTCTCACCTATATATAGTCTTTTTATTATATTACGTATAATGCAATTAATGTAAGCGTTCGATTATATGTGCTTGTAGATCCTCGTAGAGTACGACGACGTGGAATGGCAAAGGAGGGAGTGGCTGTCACCACATAGGGATGCCGTATTTTCCTTCTTTCTCATTGAAAGAGGTCTCTATTGGGCTGAACGACCTGACCCCAGGCACGCCAGTCTCATCCCCATCGATCATCATAATCACGCGAACAATAACCACCATCAGCACCGCATTAACGGGAAATCGCTCAGAGGCGCCACGGCGGTCGCCGACACCGTTGCTTGGCCAGCTCTTGTAAGTTGTATAAATAAATTGTGTATATTTTTCATGAATGTATTTACGAATCCTTGGATAATCTTGTTTTATTTTCTCTAAAAAAAAATATCAATATTTTTTGTATCAGTGATTTCTCATTATTGGTTGAATAGTTTCCAAATTAGATTGTAAAAAAAAAATAAAGAGAGATACTCCTCTTCAAATATCCACTAAATATAACTCGAAAACGAAAAACAAGTTCTTTCTTTTTGTTAATTGCATTATTAATTACAGAACTTTCCTGCCTTGTTTAGAAATGTAGATTATAGAAATTATACGATATACCGTTAAAAGAATATTTTTACCACGGTTTAAATATTATATGATACAATATTCACGCCTGAATGCGGCAGTAATCTGTCATGTGTGATTTCCTTCGAATTATACACAGAAACTGTCACGATTTACCATTTTTAATGCAGATCTCTCATATTTTAACGATGATAATTGAGAAATGCTCGTGATACTATTCGAATATTAATCAGTTCGTGGTTAATTAATGAAATACTCAATTCTCCAGTCCGTTGAATAAATTTTACATCGGCACAATTCAACCGCTACAAAACGGACTGTCGCATTCCATTGGCTCGGCGCTCTTTTTCTGATTAAAATTTTAATGCTTCGATTGAATAAGCTTAATCATTTTGTGAAAATTCAACTACGCAAAAATAATTACGTTTATATATTTAAAATTTTTGCCTCCTTTGCAGTTTTTTGTAAAGAAATATTAAAAGGTCTGAATGCCACGTTGTATAAATATTACTGAAATATCATTGCTGTAATTGTCAATATCTTTATTTCTATTCCTTTTACATGTAGATAATAATCAATTTTTATTTAATATCTGATGTCATCAGATTAAAACTATTATCTATATACAAAGAAATTATAATATTTATATTCCATTTTGTAAAATATAAATATATTTTCAAAATAATTCTTATTTGAATATGCCATAAGCTAATTTCATTTTTATTCTGCAAAATTGATTGTAATTTTTAATTAATTCGTTAAAATTAATTTATGTAAAATTAAAGTATAATCACTCATTAAATAAATGAATTAAATATCGTTCTTTAAAAATGCTCTGGCGTAAATTTTATTATTATATTATGTCTTTCAAAATGATATCCAGCTTTTTAAAACGTTTTAATGTAAATGGAATTAGTTAAATGCAGCATGCGCACGTTGAACGATAAAAATATGCTGCTTGGATGGATTGGATTAAAATGTTATTTCAACTGGAATAGTTATACATATAATCGAAAATTGCGTGTTTATTTTTAGACTTTTTATCCTCTCGTGGCACGCGCCGAGTTGCACGAGGACGCCATGCCGATCGAATTTATGCAAGATCGCAAACTGGACTTCGTCGAATACTCCAAGCTGAAGCCGTTCACTGTAAGTCACAAATTTTAGTTATTCCTATTATTTAAAATCAACCGCTCTCTATCGAAGATATCAGCTGTAACGTCATCATAATATGACGAATGATCTTTGACTCCGTAATTACTCTGTAATCCATGTAAAGTGATAAATTATGTTTGTAAACAAATACTAACATAGCGTTAATGTTTAACTTTTAATACAAGTTTTTTTGCTATTATACTTTACCACACGTAATAGGTTATTTGTGTCTTGAGTTAATTTTCATTACTTTAACAAATATTGTTAAGTAATTATTATATATATTTTAACATTTTTAGAAGGCATTTGTAAAGTTGTGTATTAAAAACATTGTATATCCTGGATTCTCCTAGTTTTTTGAAGAAAAGCAACATGTAGGGTACGAATGACCTAATTGTGTGTGGTTGATTATCCTCACAGTTATCAATTTGCTTCAATATATTTATTACTTATATCAATTTTACTTTTCTTCATATTAATTTTAAACGATTATTATTTATAGTTAATACGGTATTAATTTGATATTTTTCATGCTTTATGAAAGTTTAACGTGTGACGAAGGTAACATTTTTGTTTAGCAGAAAGAATTGATGATCCAACAATATTCTTTAATTAGCTGTTCACGTGCTTTGTGAATATGGGTTGTGAAGAAAACGTAAAAGCATAAAACTCGTGCGCGTGACGAGAAGTACGGTGATAATTTTCGCTGACCAAGGTACATTGACGCAATCCGTTATCTCGTTTCCCTCCTAATTTCCTCGCCGTTGCGGTGTCCTGCACATTTCACGCGCGAGATACGATAAAGGATCCCGAAAACGATTAAGAGCCCGCGAGCGGAGCGAGTTCGGTCGGCGAACGTGGTATAGCGCGTCACAGCGGCCACTTCCGCTTTACGACTGGAAACTTACTTCGTTAGGGCCTCGCTAGGAACTTAGTTAGAGAACAAGTTCCGGCGCCATTGGCGCATCCGACACCCCTCCAGGGCAACGGATGCGAATGCGAGAGCGCGCATCTCTTCTTCTCTCCTGAGTCGTACCGCTGCTGTAAGTAATCTTTCACGGAGGGGCTTGTTGTCCAACTTCTCTTAAGAGCTACGCGGAAGAGCTTCGACCGAACTTACCAGGTGGAAGGAGCAGCCGAACTTTGACTCGAGTTCCCGTTTCACTTTCGCGTGTGTGCAGGAGTTATGTTCGCGAGCGTGACAGAACTTTTCGCGGATTATTCCTCTCTGAACTGAAAATTTTATTCTTTCCCGATAACGAACGAAATTGGAGAAACTTATTAATGGGAAGATATATGTCTTAATTATTTAGGGCAAATGTTGGAGGTTACATGTGGAGCTAGAAAGTAAATTGTAAAAGCAAAAGAATTTAATACAATTCGATACGTTCTTTACAATTGTTTAAATTTATTTGTTAACATATTGCTATTTTATCAACAATAGAAATTTTACATGCAATGTTATACTTTTTTTTATAACTGGCTGTTTTTATCATTTTATTTATCTCATCATGAATATTTCGAACTAAACTTTACGAACAAATTATCAAATAACGCGTTTTCCTGTTTCTTTTTTTTTTGCATTTATTTGCTTATTTAATCCAATTTATCGGTTATTCATTAAAAAGAGAAATTAAATCGATGAAATTTTCCGACACGAATGTGGGAGTTAATGTGCTAATTACGAATGTGATAAGCAAATTCCGGTATTAGTTTTTGACCTTCGATGATTAGTTTGAGGCAGTTGTAATGAATGAGCATGCAGAAACTTCCGCGCTCTTGTCGAGCTTGGGGAAGCTCCCAGATAGGGAAATACGAGCCACTCGACCGAGATAATAAATCGATCAGACCGATCCCTCTTCGCGAGGGTGAAAGAACAGTGCGCGTGCACGTTTTTGTGTGTGTGCGTGCGGCAACTTCGAAAGTTGCCGCGTTTCTGTTAGGGTAGGAAGAGTTGAGCGAGGTGGAATTGTTTCCAAGTAATTAAACTACCGGGAAACTTTTACCGTTAAAACTTTTTCCCGCTTCGGCGACGGTATACGTTGTAAGTCGTTTACGTGCGGCGAGAACTTTCAGTCCGGCGGTCAGGTTCAGGTGTGTCTCACCTTTCAAATCCGCCCTTTATCCTGCCACGTGCGACTTATTAGTCCATCTCAAACAAGACGTATCATCTTCGTAACTTGTGCATTAAGGATACCCTGAGAAATCTTGTATGTTATAACAATGCAAGACAAATTGCATTTTTTCAGCCTTTTGATTGAAATTTAACATCTTAAATCGATCGAATTTAACATCTTAAATTGAGACAATATTTGACGCTGACTTTTATAATAAACTCAAAACAATCTCAGTTTTAATTATTTATTGTGGTTTGACAAAATTATTCATGAAGCTATATATATCGTCACTCTGAATTCTTTTTGTGGTTGTAAATTGATCCTAATTTGAACAACAAATCTCTTTCAAACAGCTGTAGATCTTTTCTTTCAACTTTACTGCGGACCGGCGCGCTCGTCGAGAAAAGGAGTAAATCAGCGGTTAAATGCAAAAGGAAAAAAAGATATATAAGTGTGTGTGTACAAAAGGAGCGAAGAAATGGTGCAAGGGGCCAAATTCGTCCGGGGGGCAAAGTTGCGCGCGAGTGAGCTGACCCTGAACTATAAATGCGACGAGATTTTTTCTCCCCGTTGCATCGCATAAGTACCTAACATGCGTGCCCTTGCGCGCGACGTCGCTTTCGCTTTGCTCTCGTTGCCGTAGGTGCCATGAACGAATGCTACCGCACTTTACATCTCGCGAATATTAACCATCCGTCTGGATCTTTTTTGATATAAGCAAAATTTTACTTTCAAATTTTTTCGAGATAAAAGAGATCTAGGTTCCTTTACTGAAATATTTTGCTAAAAAACTTAGTAATGTAATAGATACATTGAAAATTAATCTTGATTTTTCTACTTTTTTGAAAGCCTAGAATAGTAATAACACTTAGACTGGACAGAGAGAGTAACAATATGATTGCAGATGGAAGATTAAATATTTATATGCATTGGCAGTAATAGTATAAATTATTTTATAAATTTTGTTTTAGAGTCACTCACGGTTTAAGAGCAGTGAATTTAGAACTGACTAAGAAAAAACTGTAGGTCCTTAGAAGTTAAAAAAATCAAAGGAACAATATACATATATTTTCATTTTCTAAAGACTTTTCTTAATCTAGAGTTTTTTTCTATATATATCTAGAGGATGGTCTAATGAAAGGAAATCTTCATTAGAGAGTAGATTTTAGAACTGCATTATATAACTTGTTAAGAAAAGGTCCCGTACCCATACGGCTGTTTTTACTTGCTGCCGACGTCAACTGTTAAGTATTAGTTTAGCGACTCGCATCAGTAACTCGCGCGTACGATCATCGGAGAACGTTGGAGAGCGGCCAAGATGAGGCGCCAACGTATTCCCGTTCTGTCTAACGGTCCTTAGCCAAGTGTGACGGCACTGCGTTATACCTTCGGTCTCCCCTCACGCGATCCTCGGAATCTTACCTGAAAGATCACTGGTAGAGAAATATATGTTATTCCTTTTACTTTGACGATTAATACTGTTCGCATCTAAACGCACGAACTGATGTTTGAAATGTCGCGAGAATCTGTACATAAAAGAATTATGTAAAATAATTAAGAAGTCTATTGCCTTATCTTAATAAAATCTTGAATGATTTATTTTAATTTACATTGAGTTGGCGAAATAGCACACTAATAGTGAATGCAGTTGAGGGCACTACTGCGTATTTATTAAAGTCGTTGTATATTGATTTTATTTGAGTGTAAAAGTGAATATATTTCGAATTATAATATATATAGTTTACGATTTCACCTAACAATGCAATAAAATGAGTACAAGGTTTGACGGTTTAATTCATTACGATAGCTGTAATACCAGTGTTTACTGATTGTGAGTGCGTTCAATCGTTCTCTCTCTCTCTCTCTCTCTCTCTCTCTCTCTCTCTCTCTCTCTCTCTCTCTCTCTCTAAATTATAAGCTAAATATTAAAACTTATCGGCCAAGAATTTTTGTATGACTTTGGCTCGTAATCTGGTGGGTGTGCATTATTCTTAACCTGTAGAAGACCGGAGACCCCTTTAGGAATTCGACACTGGCGCCATCTATTTTGCCACTCAACCCCCTGACATTGATAAAAAAGTTCTAGCCCTTAAAATAAAAAAGTCGATCAAAAACATGCCGGTCCTCAGAAGGTTAATAGAACTTATGTATAATATTTTTACAACAAAATTATAAGTTTTGCAAGCTTTATAATAAATTATCAGTTTTATGTTTCGAATTAAAAAATATCAATATATTTGAACTTGAGGAATCTGTTATTAAAATATTCTCAGATATTTTACTATCCCAAGGGCTTGATGCTTCAAAGCTTAACTTTCTACAAACTGAGCTTATACCCATGTAATACCTAGTTACGAAACAGTTCCGTTTATAAATGATGTTATAACCTACCTGCTGTGCGTGTATCGGCCATTGGGAAAGTTTAAATACGAAAACGATTAAGTATCGTAGCGGTAAGAGACTGGCAGAGTTATTATATCGAGTAATATCGGAGTTGACATGTTCATTATTGACTAAATTTTATCGAATAGATACAGACGCCGATGTAAAAAATAATTGCACGCGAGTAATTTTATTGCGCGAGTACACAAAAACGGTACACGTGTATCTGTCTGTGCGCCTTCAATTTAAACTTTACGACAGTCACCTGCCCATAGTCATTTTATCTGTCGGTGCTTTGGTTCCGTGATTGTACGGTGAACGCATCGCGATTAATGGCGGACGCGTTCTTAATTAAGGAACTCCTTAATTAATTAGCTGCCGCGCCAGCAACTGCTAACGAGTACCCGCGGCGCGTGATAGAACGATAACAGTCGACATTAGTGTGGGTCGTGATTTTCCGACCGATAATTTTCATTTCGAGAGGTATTTGCTTAATAATTGGAGAATTCGCTCAAAAAGAAGCGCACAGACAATTTTTATTAATATTAAAATCTGTACGATATAAAGGAAATGTATTATGAAATATGTAATAAGTATATTACCAAAAACAAAAGTCTCTGAAGATAATGTTACAAGCAAAAAACGATATTATAGATAATATATTTTGTATTTATAAATCACATGTTTTATATTTTTTATATTTTTCTGAGTATTAAATTATGTAATGTATAATAAAAATATATATATAGTTATACAATATTTCCAAAATGCAATCTGTATATATTGATACGAATATATTATCAACGATTAAGAGCTTTCATAATATTAATTTATTTTAATTTTTTTATAAAGTGTGATTGTGGAGACAGTAGTATTTCAATTTCTTTTAATTTTTCGAAGTATACACTTTTCTATTTCTTATAGCGATGAAAAATAATTAGTGAGGTAAAAACAGAGTTTTTAAGAAATGAAGACAAACATCAAATTTTTTTTACTTGAGTAAAATAATTTTTTGAATTTAAATGAAATAAATAAATATTTTTTACGAGAGAGAGATATATCATACGCAAGCTGCGAAATTTATTATGAGGAAGACAATGCTCGTTTCAATGTTATTTAATTTAGCTCAAGAACTTTGTAAGAAAGTAGTATATTATACATATGTAGAAGGTCGTGCATGTTATCGTGGACGAAGTTTTGCTTGAAAATTGCATCGCATTCGTGGAGAGGATTGAAATTACGAGAATACGATCGGAGATGGGATTTAGTTGACTCGCTTTGAACGAGAGAAAACCTCTGGAAACGATCTTTTGGAGCAAGCAATCCATAACGTGGGGTCGTAATCCATAAATAAGGATACCGTTTCTCTCGTTCCCGTGCCGAATGACATCCCCAAATCGAATTATCGTGCGTACGAATAATTCAACGGCCGACAGATAATCTCGTTGACCCCGAGACCAATCCTAGTCGTTCATTTCCACGTTATAATTGGTGCGCGACGTGTCCAGACAAACGTTATTTCTCGACTCGATATCGACGTTTAACGACGATAACGGCTTGATGAACGAAAAATACGTTTTGCGAACTGCTCTTGACGAGTGTCTCTCCATAAATGCCATATGTTACGCGAAAATTTTCTATTGATTGTGCCTCTCGCACAAAAAAAACTTCTTCTGAGTTTGCAGGGAACGATTTTACAATGGATACGAACGACTGTAAGGACGATGGTTGATAGTTATTTGCAAGCACTTTCGTTTATGATGGATGAGAAAATCGCGAGAAATTATGCTATGTGCACGAACACGTGTACAATAGCGTGTACCAATCTCGCACGAAGAGATAATTTAGACGATAATTTCGGGATGTTAGAGATACTGGACATTTATCTAAACGCATGTTGCATGTTATATACACAGGTCTAAGAAAACTTTTATCTAAACTAATATCTCGCTTAACTTTCGCAAATATAATATGATTGTTAAGACAGCTCTTCAATCATGTAGTATTTTCCTTATAAGATTTTACATTCTATTTCTGGGGATGAGAAAAACATAAAATTGGATAATTTTTAATGAAAGAAAACGAAGTTTTCGAATCTGAAACCCATGACATTTTTGCAATACGTCATTAGTGAGAGCAAAACGAGTAAAAACTGATATATTTTTAATGAATGTTTTTTATAACTCTGTAAAAAGTTTCGTGGGATGTGAGGACTTTGTGAAGAGCATAATAAGACTGACGTAATTTTAATTATAATGCTTAGCAGTCTGCAAAGTTTACGTTGTACTTTACATATTAACGATAGGGATATCAATTTGCAAAATACATCGAGTTCGAGATGTACGTCATATTTCCAATCCTACAAAGCAATTATTATTCGTGTAATTACGCCGTTCTCTTTGATCGCGTGAAGCTGCTTTTCCATCTTTCTAGCATTTATTTCGTTCGATTCACTGGCATAATGAAGGCTCCAAGAATAACCAGGAAAAAGTTGGGCAAAATATACAGACCACAGCGGACATAAGATAATAACGGTTGAGACCGAAGTTAAGTTTATATCATCAAATCTGGTCGAATCGTAGAGCCTCCTGCCACGAGGTCGTCGTAGTCATCCGTGATTTTTTTTCATTTACAGACTGCTCGATAAATCTTTAGAGGCTATTTCTGTATCAAATGCGACGGAGCTTTATCTCTGCCAACAAATTTCTATAAATTATTATAACTCTGTTTCTTTATTATTTATTCTTGTTGATTACGTAATAAATTAAATTTTTGAATTATCTCGAAATCAAAGAGAGAAGAATAAGTATATGAAAGAAAGGAATTGACCCGCATTGGAACTCCATGCAAAGTGCCTCGTGAATCGCGTTCACGACGAGCATTGCACGGACATTAAGTGCTCTCGACGCTTCGGTAATAACGTTCTAATTGCCGTTGTATTACTACCATTAACGCGCTTCACGCCGTCACGCTGTGCGCAACGATTGCATAACGCGTGTCTGACGTAACGGCGTAGTGATGACGTAACTTAAATGCGAACACGAGCGGTGTGCTCGCTCGACCGCGTACTCGTCATCGAGAAAAAAGGAGTGATCGCGAAACAAGGTGAAAATTGACATTATCCCTCCCTCTTTGAATCTGCATGACATTCTTAAGAGAACCCCATTATTATGAAATATTATAAATGCACTCTTCAACAAGGAACCACGTTAAATCGATAACGACGAAATGCAAACTTATGTAACTTTACCAGAAATATTCGCAGAAGCATTTCTAAAGAAACGTTTTAAAGTCTAAACACTTTACTTTCAAACTCCGTCGAGTTTTCTCCTCGGCGATTCTCTCCTGCTTGAAAATCGCGCCATTTTCAAATCAACCATGCAAAATTGATAAAAAGAGTTCAATTTTAAAATTATGCACGGAGTTACATAAATTAGAAAATTGTTTTAATCTAAAAAAAATTGTAATCTTTCTGTCGTATAGTCGACTTGGAAATGACATTAAAAGTTATAGCCATCCATTTGCACGTCATATAAGATTTAGTTTATTAACATGTATGTAGAGACGACAAAACGTATTATGTATTATGTATTGATTAGTTACAATCTTTGACTATATTTATAACTCGAGAAACCAGACGATGATGTAATTAACGTTTTTCAATGTCACATTTTGATTGGTACTCTAATGCATTAGAAATTATCGAGGTATCCATAGTTATAGATTTAACAAAGGGATATTAAATATTCGATATTAATTTTTGTTTTATCGGATCTAATTTCTCGACAGACACTCATGCTTTTAAGAGTATGCATAAAATCTTCTGACATATCGGTTATTGATTACGTAAAATATGACGTTTCTGTGTTCTCCTTAACCAGATTTGATATCTATTTCAAGTTTCAGCGCATTGTTTCTGTTGTTTTGTCGATTTATATATATATGACAGTATTAATACACAGAAAGAACGATTTTACTGAAATATCTAAAAATTTAGTTACAAATCCGAAAATAATTTTATTAATTTATTAAAGCAAAAATTTGTGTAGAAAACTAAAACGTTAAAAGCAATGCTATAAAAAATTTTAATATTCTAACAATTAACTTGAACGTTCTACATAATTATTTTGACATTTTAAAATTTATTTTTATGTCTACATATATCTAGCTAAACTTTTATATACTCCATCTAAATCAAAATCGTTCTTTTTGTACGTGAGATAATAATAAAGTTAACGAATAAGATAAAGTGCACATTAGCTTCTATCTTTCAAAACACAATAGGATATTATACAATAGCCGAAGGTTCGAATATTTTTTTTTACATGTATTTTTGTAAAATAAAAGAAAATAGTTAAACTTTTATTCATATTAGAGTTATTAATTATATTTTAAAATTATAAGTACGTAATATAGTATAAATCGCAGTCTGTTTTTAGAGTGAAATCCCGTGCACTCAGTTTTTCGTGAAGTTTTTATCCTTTTTGTTATCTCTTATAAAATTGCGCGGATTTTTTCCTTCTTTATTTTTCTAAAATCGTAGACACGTTCTCGAGCAGAGGAGAACAGTCCGCTCTTCTTAATCAAGTTCTACGGACGAAGCTTCAACCTCGGTCTTTTTTGTTCGTCTTTACAGCAGGACTGGGAGCTGACTAAGGGCGCAATGCCCTGGGGAAACGCCGTTAGAAGATGGGCCGAGATGCAGGATGGTCAGAGGATTCTGTTGACTACGCCCAGCGTTCTGGTCGGTTTTAGGGTCGAAGTTTATCGGGCGGAAGGCACTACACAATGGTACACAGCCGTGATCGTCGGTTACAACGAGTCCACTAAGGTGAGTTAGCAAGGTATTAATAATAAATATTACAGGGACGTGTTATCAGTAGATTAGAACTGTTCTGCAGCAATTCTTGAAGGACTCCCATATATCTTGTGAGTTGCTTGATCTATATTTGATTTTAAATTTGTCAACTTTTATCACACACACACACACAAGATTTAATACAAATTATTTATAAATTAATATTTTCGAAAGAGAACGATTTACGGTATCAAAAATATCACTTAAGTAAACCGGAAATTATAGGCCTTTGTTTTAATTAATAGAGTATCTCTATTTTAAAATGTAAAAATTCGGTCAATCGGTATCGAAAGAAATTACAAGAAAAGGAAATTAAATTTTCTTCGATAATGTTCTATAGTTAGACGATGCTTATTATTAATCTGAATTAATTCATTGATTCCAAATTAATGATGAACCAAAAATTTAAAAAGAATTCCAATTTTAATGATAATCCTGCAAGATGACATATTTGTGAATTATTAAGCAATTAGTAATTAGAAGCATGACGTTATGAACATTTATTAAGGCTATTTCGGTGAACTTTTAGATTCATATATCTGCAGTGGAAAATTATGGAATTAAATATAACTTTATATATGTAATATATAATATGATGTACATGTATGTGTGTGTGGTGTGTGAATATATGTATATCTAATAATTTAAATTAAGACATTCTAAATTTTCTCAAATTCTACAGATAAATTGATCATTATGTGTTATTAACCTCTTCTTTATTATATAAACAGATTTTGTTTTTATTTTCATTTTTTAATATCTATTTTATATTAATTTTTTTAAAGTTAATTTTGACATATTCTCTTTTCATTACATTTATTAAGATATGTTTTGATACGAAGCTATTTGTGGCGATTTGTTGTAACATTATCATTGTTATTTATTAAAAATAACACATCTTGAAGTGACTTAAATGAGTTTTTCAATTTTCTTTTTTCGGCCGATATTCTCAATATTTTTGCCGTTAAACATCCTAAGGTAGAGAAACGAACGACAGACTCATGTCGTCGCGAATGTAATCCTCCTCGTCTTGTCTCTCGGTGAGAAAGCTTCCGATAATTTATCCTGACAGTGGCGCAGCATTCCTATTGGAAAACTAAATCCCTGAAATAGTCCGCGACGAGAGAATGTTCCGGAAAAGGCGCGGAGATCGAAGGGCGAAGGAACATAAAATATCGGTTGAGTTGCTGAAGAAGCTTTTGTCGTTCGCGCGCTTTTTCTTTTCTGTCTCTTTATTCCTTTCGTATACGTATATATGTCAGTCTAGAATATTTCTTGAAAGTATCAGCAAAATCGAATCGATTGCATGTTGAGGTTTATTCGAATAGTCTTCGTTCTAACGTTATCTCTTAAAGACTTTAATGAAATATCGCGAGGCGAAGAGCATCAAAAATTGTATTGTCTTCCATTTTTTTTTTGTAAAACAAATTAACGTAAATGTTAAATTACGAGCCTTATTTGATTCTTATGTATGTATTGAATAATAATAATAACGTAGTCTGTTGTACAAAGAAAATAGAACAATAGTAAAACAAAACACAATAGGTAGAAAACATATTTAGAAGGTGAGGTATCAGTAATGGAAAACTAAAACTTGAACTATCATTAGATAAACAGAAACTAGAAACGCAATAGATTACAGTACAATAAAAATTAAAAAAATATGAGTTATGGGAAATGCAGACAAGAAATAAATTAAAAACTACACAGTACACTAGAAAAAAGAAGTGTTTAATTTTAAAATATTAAAATGTTTTATTTCTGTCTCCATTTTTTAAATACTTCGGTTGTTCCATCTTTAGATAAACCATATGTGGTGGTAATTTACCTATTGGATAAACAAAAGAGTAAAAGATTAAGAACATAAGAGAATAAGAGATTAACGCAGTGAGCTGAAGTTTACCGAAAGATAGAACAATCCCTCTTTAAAGATGTTTTAAACTTTTTCAATAAACAAAGCACTATGTTTGGATTTAAAACAATATGATGTGGTTTGTTTATTGAAAAAGTTTAAAACTAAAACATCTTTAAGTGTTAAAAAAATGGAGACAAGAATAAACATTTTAATATCTTAAAATTACTTCTTTTTTGAGTGTACAGAAATAGTGGACAATATAAAACGATAGCGCTATTATAGGAGAGAATAAAGTTCAAATACATACAGTAATAAAGTAGTAAGCAATAAACATGAGAATAAAAATAATTACACATTAGACGCAAGTGTCGAGAGGCAGCAAACTTTAATACAGAAAAAGAATTAAAGAAGCGAGGGGTAAAAAGAGAGAAATGAATTTTTTACACTATTCTTCTATGTATTCATTTTAAATAAATGAAAATAAGAAGAGAATTTTTCAACTGATACTTATTTTTGCAGACATATCCTTTTTAATTATTATTAATTATATGATAGTTGTGCATCTTGAGCTGTGATCTCGATCAGAACTTTTATAAGATGAAGTCTAAATTTTGTACGAATTTATAAAACTTTCTATTTTTAAAGTGTCGAAACTGTCAATAAGAGTGAGATGAAAACGGAATTTGTCGGAAATCATATCGACAGAGAAATCCACACATATAGACATTGCATCGCGATCGCACATCGTCTCGTTCCTTGCGACTCTGTCTCGCCGCTGATCAGTTAAGCTGATCAGTTAAGTATTGACAAGAAGAGGCGTTGATCGTGACGAATCTTAACGAGAAGCCAGACCATCAATCGTCCGATCTCTGACCCGCGAATTGGTAGATAAACATTCCGTGGTTAATCGGGCGAGTCACGAAATTTCTCGAAAGAATTGAAATCAATTAACACTCATTATGCAATCAATTTTTCGAAATTGCAAATGAAATCGTTTATGAGACTCGAGATCGACGAACCTAGAAAATAATTGAGCGTCTCGACCCGTATCACTGCTACTAGCAAATTATTTATCGGTTGAATTAATAGCAAGGATGTGAAAATCATTAATGGGAAAATTAACGTTAAAAGCGCTTTATAAATCTGTCCAGGACAATTTATAAGTTTTAATAATACTAATTTTTATTGACCTGATTATTAATTGATTATTCTTTTAGGATCTGACTGTCACCGACGATACGGTCCTCGAAGATCACAACGAGGATCCCACATTAGTACAAATGCGGCTGATTGGCGATGGAGGTGAGAAACATTAGCACGAAATAAAACACATACGTTTAATTAATAGCATAGCGATTAAATTTATATTAAAAGAATTTCCAATAAAGTTCAATTTTCGCGTGAAAACATTGATATTAAAAAAAAATTATTGTTCATAAATGCTGTTTAACGTTTAAAAAACTAGAAATGTATATTAAATAATTTATTAAATATTATTTATAACATCGTTTTTTTCAAGCGTTATTTAATGTTGCTTAATTTGAAATTATTACTTTGTAAATAACAGTTTTTTTTAATTTTCCAAATTATGTATATTTAATTAAAATTTTATAAATGATATCATCGAATAAGTGGAATAATTGTGAAGTGTACTGAAAGTGTTTTCGCTTTTTTTCCTCTCTTACTCAGTCGTCGAGAGCATCATGAGGGGCGAGGTCGTCGGCATGACACCAAGGAGGTCGAGGTCATCGACTGCTCTGACGCACGCGCTCGTTGTGGTGAGTGAAATCCAATTTCGTTCTATTATTAAACGTTCTGCATAGTTTACGATCGGCAAGTATCATAAACAGTAAGTGTGTATTGACGCGTCTTTATATTCCGTATATAATACCTCATGTATATAATGTATTTAAGTCGTTATAACGAAATTGACTTAACCCATGTTTTCCGGGCAACCTACTTTTCACATTATATAAAATTATTTTATGACCGCATTTGTGCATTCAATAAATGCGTTAATATTTTATAAATTTTCGCAAATTTCATTTAGAAAAAGTTTATTTTATTTTCAATTCATTCATATATATTTTTTTATATATCAGTAACGGTAAAGAAACACGAAGAAGATTGTGTGTACAATAATGTCATATTACAAATCTAAATATGTAATAAGTGCCTTTATATATGTATGATTTAATTTTTTGTCTAAAAATAACACACTGTACTGCGTATATAAAAATGGATTTAAACGTGAAGTGTTGTTTCAATTTATTCAAACGTGTAGTGCGGTGTTATTTTTACACGGAAAACTAAATCATGCATGTATACAAGGGCACTTATTACACTGTAAAAAATGCAGTGTTTAAAAAATGTTTATGGTTAAAACATCTCAAAATAAACGTTTAATAATAAAAAATATTTTAATTTTAAACGTTTTAGTATATTAAATCCAAACGCGTAATGTTTTATTTATTGAAAAAGTTTAAAATTAATACATTTTAATATCTTAAAATTAAACACTTCTTTTATAATAAGAGTACACATTAAAATTTGTAGTATTCGCTTGTGCACATATGATAATTCACTTCCATAAGTAAAAGAGCACATTTATTTTGAATTTCAAACCTCTCAAATTTTCCGTTTCAATTTCAGTCTTTAAAACGTATTCTTCATAGTTTGAACTGGTACCTCGGTCTAAACGCAAAAAAAAGGAAAAAAAAGTTGAGAGATGGTTACACTAACGCATGCACTTTATGACGTCGAATATTTATGGCGGCGCCGCTGAGTTGGCGCTAATCTAAATTTCTGCAACGCTGCAGTAACTAGTAGACGATGTTTTGCGAGGCATTTATCGGCGAAATGATTCGCGCGACCGAGAGTCACGAATTAAGGCGCGATAATGTCGCGGGGAAGCAAACATCTTCCTCGCGCGTGACGATAGCGTTTGCGGCCGTCACATGGTAAACCGTAATTGGAATCGAGTCGATGTGCCATTCCGAAAGGAAACCGCTGCCGGTAATCGTGCCTTGGTATGCTTTCGCAACGCGTACCTCATCGTATACACTCACGATCACGTTGTCGGCGTGTGAATGCACGAGACAAGCACCTTCTGATCGCTCACTCTCGTCGCTCACTCTCGTCAGATTTGTATACATGAAGATTCAATTGGTGGGTATATACTGGGGTAGAAGATTTGCCGATTTACATCGCAATTTAAAATGTGATATAATACATTTTACCAGACGTTTTCATTAAATTTCCGTACGTTCAATAATTTATCGGTATTATTGGGATGTATGCTCGCGAAAGTATTCGTATCGTTGTTTTGAAACCGTTATCAGCGGTTATTGTGTTACTTGAGCTTATAGATAAGCGGCGTTACGGAAAATAGGACATCGATTATCGATTGCGCAAGATATCTTAAACGAAACCCAGTCTCATTACGTCGTAACAATCGCCCTGATACTTTTATTATAAAATAAAACTAAAAATTCCCCGGTCTCAAACATTCGATTGACTGTGTAATTGGCTTATGAATGTGGAAGAAAATCAAACGCGTTTGGAAACACATTAAAAAGAATTTCTATTTATAAAAAGTTTATTACATGAAAATATATTTGAAAAGCACATCGAAACTTCATGATTTTATATTTATAATATAATATAAAATATATTATCTCCTTGGAAATCTTTTGGAAGGTAAACATCTATAGAGAGAACAAGTTTCATACATTAATAATAAATTTTACGTATTAGTAATTGATTAATTTTAATATTGAAATAAAAAGTAGCAATATATAAGATAACCTCTCTTTTTAGCTTGTATAAAAAGATTGATTGTGTAGATGATTATATGTTAAAAGAATACAACAGGAAATATCGAGGAAACTGTTGTCATGTTTCGCGTTTGGATTTTCAGTGTACAAAGCCTACGCGTACCGAGCGTTTCCCTTTAACGTGGGAAATCAATAGAGTCGAGCTTGCAGCACCCTCGGGCTTTCAGGAATCGGGAAGCCCGGAATAGAGTCCGTTGCTACCTTAGCGGCCGACTTCCGTTCGTCGTGTTCGCGAATGCCCCACCTTTCTATTCCTCTCTCTTTCTCTCTCTCTCTCTGTCTCCCTACTTCTCTCCCTTTGTCTCTTCTGTCTCTCCCTTCGCTCGATTTTCCGTCGAGACGGCAATCGAGGGCATAGTTGTCGTGCTTGCGTGCTCACGCCATGAATTTCTCGTCGCGGGTGAGACGTGCGCCTCCGGATTCTAGATAACGGCAATGGTCGAACTAGACGGCGATAGAATATCAGGTCGCGACAGTGTGCCACGGAACATTTACGAATATGAAATTAGATTCGTTTTTGGATCTCTATTCTCGTAGACTAAAATTTTAACCAGCTTTAGTCTTCCGCGATCTTCCGCCGATGATATTTCGTGTACTATATCGGACGCCGCGATTTATTATTCTCCATAAATAACGGCTCTCTCGCTACAGAGAGTTAATTAATACGGACAGCGGGTATTTTGCTCTTTTCATAAATGCAAATCAGACGCCGATTCGGCATTGTTCTCCGGGATCAGTGAGTGCTATTCCACGGTTTGTTGTCAAATTTGTCGACATAAATCTCGCGATTTATCGCCTCGACGGTTGGATCTGCTACCTCTGCTACGTACGACGACAGGGATGCGACGAGAATAACGGCGATCGTAATTGCATATTCTACCCGGAACCGCGTGCTGCGTTGACATGAAATCGTTATTAACTGTCATGGAGATTACATATATGTATATAAAAACACACATATGTGTATATAAAAACACATATGTATATAAAAACACACATATGTGTATATAAAATGTGTATATATATACAGGATATCTCAAAATAATCGCCAAATATTTCATGGGCAGGTAAAGCGGGCTAAACTGAGTCGAAAAGTCCTTTATCATTTTGCAATTTTCGCAATAGTTAATAAGATATTAATTATTAAAAATTGCCAAATATTAGTATTGAATAATTTTTTACTCTAATACTATCAACTTTATAGAAAAACTGCAAAAGACAAAGATAATTTATTTTTTTTCTCATAGAACTCTAAGAATTTTTTTTTAATTTTTTATCGACTTTTTAGTATTGCATTTTCTTATTTTTACCAACATGAGAAAATACGGTACTAAAAAATTCTGAAAAAATTTTTAGAGTTCTATAAGAAGAAAATTAATGATTTTTGCCTCTTGCAGTTTTTCTGTAAAGTTGATAGTGTTTGAGTAAAAAATTATGCAAAAGACCAATTTTCGGCAATTTTTAGTAATTAATATCTTGTTAACTATTGCGAAAATTGCAAAATAGAAGAAGACTTTTCGATTCAGTTTAGTTTGCTCTACTTACCCATGAAATATTTGGCGATTATTTTGGGACATCCTGTATATATAATATATAAAATTAAGCAGTGCCGCCGCAAGCATCGGCTTTTTCCGATTTCAATGTAGAATACTTATGTATTCTGAAATACATCGTTACGATCTCATGCAAAAATAACTGACGCCACTTGAATGTCACATTTGTATTGATTCACTCTCCGATACATTTCAAGAAAGACACTCTTACCTAACCTAAATACATGCAGATGTCCATCAAACCGAGTCTCGCTGTGAAGCTTTATTTATTTATTTAGTATTGAAATATATACGTATTTATATAGCGATGAAATAACGAAACAATGAATGTAATGGTTACCCCGTTAGTTTGCATTGAAGAAAGATAAACGATGAAAAGTGAAATCTCTCTTTCGAATTTGCGCCTTATAGAACATAAAGAATGTTTGATAATCCTCGAACACCTTGTACCCTTCCTTAAGCGAACTCGATTTGATTTCATGTCGGATATGCTCATTCGTCTCAAGACTTAGTAAAGTGCGATTCATCGACGTGGCTTAGTGCATTCCACCACCTGACAAAGGTCACGAAAGAAAGTAATTCCTTGGCTGGTTCCATCTTGCTCTCGTTGCTAGGAGGATAATCGCGGGGCGGAGATGGATTTCGCGACGAAAGAAAATGATTTATGAATGTCCCCGGAGACAAGAAGAGGGAAGAAAGGGGCCATGAAAAGCCCCTCTCGCATTAAAGAGAATTGTAAGATCGAAGAGACCGAATTCGGAAAGTTTCCTCAAAGTTTCCTCGAGACACGAAGAAATCTGGAAGTGAGGGAATAACTCGTTCCTCCTTGAAAAGCGGTACCTCAAACTCGCGCGAGAATCGGGCGCCAAAACTACGAAAGAGAATTGCACGTTAAACGATCAAAAGTTCCGGGGTTGTCAAAGCGAGGATAGTTCTTTTAAGTTAAGGCAGCCGCCAAGCCTCGAATGGTACAGTTCCCTTGATTACGGCCGTTTCTAATTTTCCACCATTTCTCAGCCATCCCAGCCTGAATCCACACAGGCTCTAAGGTGCGTCCACAAGTTTTGCGCGAATTATTCTGCTTGTTGGCGTAGGAAAATTACCGTCGCAACTCTCACGATTAGATCTCTCATACTTCTTGCGAGAACGATTTGCTGCGTTAAATCGCACTTTTACAGGTTCCCAGTCAGCACCGAAGCGTTAAAGGTCGCGCATTATCTGAACATTAAGGGTAGCCGCTCTCTTTCTCTCTCACGCATAAAATTCGCATACGATTCGCGGTATGAGGTTTGCGCAATCTTAACCGTTCTCGAAAATGAGATTTTAATAACAGCGTGTTTACCCGACGTTGCAGTCAATTATTGGAGATTGATGGTATTGAGTTTGAATAATAAATCATCGAATACTAAGTGATAATCTTCAACATTATGATTGACGATCTCGATCTTTTTTGAATAAATTGAAAAATTTATATTTCTATAAATTTTTGTAAATGTATATAAATTAAAAATTTATATAATTAAAAATTTTTATGCTGCTTAATTAAATAGTATTTTTTTGTATATCGTTTTGTGCTGAGAGAAAAGAAGATAATCTCTATGAGCTTGTATACTAGCTTGTGAATTAAAATTGAGGAAACGCCCGTGGCGTTCGTCTATTTTCGCGATGCGTACAGGCACATCGTAAGCTGCATACAAACTTTCGTCTCGCTCGTGGTAGTTATTCGTGAGTCATGCCGAGTACTTCGGTCCGCGAGCGACGCGACGTCGTCGGAAAGTTCGTGACTGGCTTATACGAGTTCGAAAACTCGTGGAAAGGGATTAAACCTTGCGACTACTGGATCGTAATAGAACTCGCACGCGAGAGTTCTGCGAAGACCGATCATTAGGAGAGCTTACGAGACGTCAGACGAGGTCGCGCCGACGAAGAAACTTGTCTTTGACATATCAGTCATCGTGACTTTGCTTTCCTTGTCTTCGGAAACTCTCATTTGTTTACTTTTGAACTCCACCGACCAGATATATTTGTGATGTATGTTCGATTTAATAACGATATGATGAGGATCGAAGATTTTCCGTTGTATATTTGAGATCTCGGAATCTTTCAATTTAATTTTAACGACTCTTCGTCGATGATACCGGAGGAAAATTTTGTAAGAGAAATAAACTCAAGATTATACGTTTCAATTATTTAGAATTATTCAGAATTAAATAGGTTTGTAAATGAATCTTGATTTAAAATTCCGTAAAAAAAAACGACTTGGGATTGAATAAGAGCATGGTTTAATTTTATTTGCTTTGTGCATAAATTACGAAGTTCCTATTTTCGCAAGTGTTAACAACTTTTCATCCTACTGGATCACTTTTGTTCTTTTCTTTGGCGGCTCCAGTTTTACTTGGAACTCAAGTCGTGACCTCGATTATACCATACTACCGCAGCGAGATAAAACCGCGTCAACATCGCCGAGAGAAGAGGATCTTCCCGTAATTTCTTCTCGACCGTTTCCCTCATTTCTCATTAAACTCGTAGACATCTTCCGCGGAGGATGAATACCTAGATCGAGACGTTCAATTACCGAGCCATTCCTGTGCCGCAAAGTGCGCAACAGTGTTCCCATGGCGCCTGCAACTTTCGTATAAACGATACTCGTCGCCATACTCTTGGACTCTCTCGCAAAAGCGGTTAAATTCTCGAAACAAGTTCCATGAGCGGGCGAAAGTTACGCGCTCTCCAGAAATCCCGCCCTTTCCAAATCCAACCTTCACGACAACTATTTTCACTGATGTTCCGACGGAATCCTACTTTTCTTCTCCTCTTATTTGTTAGCTGTAACTTTTATGAGTAAGAAAATAAAAGAATAAGGGATCATATGCATATTTTCTTAGAGGATAATCCTAAACACTATTATTTTTTAAATAAATAATTATTATAATGCACATTGGGTATGTAAAAAAAAATATATATATTTTACATAGTAAAGTTTTTGAAGAATAAAAATGCAAAAAATTTTAAACAACAATTACACGATTTTTCTAGTTACTCAATAATATTGATCTACTAAAATCACGGATTATCAATTCTTTTATTTTGGAATTAGTTAATGTAAGAAATTAATAAAACTTTAAATAAATTATAATATAATATGAAGATCGTGATTGTGAATCACTTCAAGTTTCGAATTAAAGTCTAGCGAAAGATTACTGCAACTGCGCCCCTATCCTGATACTCACAGGTAGATTCTATGTAGTCGTACTAGTAAATGTCGGGCAAGCTGGGCAAGCACCCCGCTCCGATTTGAAGCAGTTGGCTGGTCGCCAATCTCTCCCTCAAACTCCCTCAAGTTCACCTGGTACGATCGACTCATAAGCTTTCTCTCTCACCTTCTCTCTCTCTCTCTTTCTGTATCCATTCGCCGATCTCGTTCCCGCCGTCTCATCTTCTTTTTATGCCTTCCCGGCCCCGGCCGCTTTAGAGGATCGTTTGGCCAATAGGGGTGGTTGGCCGAGTCTGCACGCCAGCCCAAGGGAAACGACTAAACCTTGCGGCATGTTGAGCGGGGACAGAGGGGTGTCAGGGAGGGATAACGAACGAAGGACACGGGCGGGCGAGGAGAAGGACGAAGAGACCAGAAAGGAGAAACAGGAAGGGTAATGGCACGACGAGGCAGAGTGCGATAGTGAGCCGGTGGTTTGTGAGGATGAGAGTGATGGCAAGAGAAACACAACGGTGGATTCGGGGGATGGATAGGGTGAATGTGGGAGAAAGGGGAACGGCGTGGCTCAGTGCTGCGAACCCAGAATGGGAATCGGCACTCGAGAATGGTATAAGGGGGTGCGTAACGTGGAAAGTAGGTGGGGCAGGGGGTGGCTGGCTGGCTGGATGGTCGGATGGGGGTTGGGGCGGCGGTCGGTAGCTGTATTGATTCTCGGGCAGGTCACGCGGGTGGGGACCATCCACCGGCGCCGTTGGGGTGGTGGCGACGCAAAGGGCGGGGGGCTGGGGGTGAGCAACGCCGGATGGTTGGTGCGAAACACACCCCTACCTGTCTACTCTACCTACCTACCTACCTATCTACCCGGCCGGGCTAACACAAAACATCACCCTGCAAATTGGTTAATTCCGTGCCAAACCTGCGGAAATTCCACCAAGTATGTATCTAGCGGCTTCGTGACGTCGTCTGCTCCTTCCTATGCCTTTTTCTTCTTATCAACGAGGAGTGGAGTGTGGGAATCGGCCGCGGTCCCCCGGATTGCCTTGCCTGCTCGTCCCGTCGTTCTCGTTCTTACTCCAGTTTGCCGCGAAGTGAATTCCAGGAAGTCTAACCTGTCGTTCCTCTTCCGCTCGCTATTCTGTTTACATCTTGACGTCGCGACAAGGATATAGACGACGAATTGACATTCGGTCTCGCGAGAAATTGAATTGCGGTCTCGAATTGGCACATTCTCTTTAACTCAGTTTACGCCGAGCATCGTTTCTTATTATTAATTCCTTACGTGTCTCTTAAATTAAGGTACATATATATATATATATATACATTTTCCTCTACGTTAATTTAAAAAAATAGTGTAACTATTATACAATAAAATACAATTACGCGATTAAGAAAAATAAATTGCATGTTTCTTAAAGATAAAAAATTTAGGAAAATGAGGTAAAGTTTTTCTCGAACATCGTTTCTATTATAAACTTGAAATAATAATGGTAAAACAGGAAGAGAGAAATTGTAAACATAATTATGGAATTTTACAAGTAGGGTATATCTCGTGGGATATAATAGCAAGTTTGAGGTTAAATCGCTAAGCGTCGAGCGTTAACCCCGTCTGGCACAAAACCTCAAAACCAGCGTGGCGAGTATAGATGAATTCGTCAGATATCATCGATCGGGATGCGTCTGGTCGCGCTAATACGCTCGTTATCAACGATCGGAGACGGACGTGAACGAGCTGTCGTTCACACGAGCGTTAATTACAGCGTTAATAATCGTCGCGCGAAAAGTGGGTTTCGTGTCGTGTCCTACAAACATGCCACGTAACTTCCGCTAAGCGTCCATAATATAAGGTAATCCAACTACGGTAAAAACTTTCATAGAAGTTTAATTGCACGGAGAATTGAAAGAGGGGGATCCCGTTAAGATTACTGTGTTAAAATCGACGTATCAACGTGGCAAAATAACTGTTATTTTTATCGATTTGATTGCATCCGTGGCTGACAAGATACGTGGTAAGTGTTACACGATCTTGTCTTCTCGCAAATTTAATTATTTGAATTAAAGGTCAGTCAAGAAATTGCGTTAAGTAGACTAAACAGTTTACGTTTTTATGTTGCGAATTATTGGCTGCGACTTTAAACGCATTTTTAAATGAAATTTTAAAACTCTTTCTCAGTATTTCGTTGTAAATACATACATTCAGTTTCTTTTGCGCTCAAAAAGCCGTTTAATTATTACTTTAGACATTTAATCGTTCTGCGATCGATTCATTTCTGCTACAGAGATTTTTATACCGATTGAATTTCCCCGAGGAGCGCGACAATCATTTATTTCTCGATTTCTCCACGTGGAAGGGGTTGACCCTGGTGGCGTCTCCTTGAATCCTGCTGGGACGGCGGGGGGTGAGAGCTGTTTGTGTCACTTCACCCGCGATATTGTTGACACGCGAACAGGAGTGTGGCACGCACACATTCCCACATTCTGCACTGTATTGGCGTCTATTTGATCTCACTGTGTTGTACGTACATATATGTATGTATGAATATGTGTATATGCGCGCGTTTATCCCCATTCTGAGGAAGACTTCTGTGGAAGCTGGCTGCGCGGTACATACACATACACCCTGGTATCCTCACAGTCGTACACATGTAGGATGTTGCGCGTCGGTTGGCGCCAGAAGGCCTTCATCGCCCGTTCCACCTGTTTGTGCGGGAGTTTCCCCGCGAAACTTTCAGTTGCCGAACAACAAAGTTCCCGGCTGGCCGAACTACTACCGGGAACGGGAGGCGCGTGTTCTCTCCGCTCTGCGGATCGATACTTCGTAAGCCGCATAAATAAAGCCACGCCGCGCGCGGCTGCCCGGTTCTGCGTGTTGTGTTGCGACTTTGTGCCGGCTTCCCACCTCGATCAACGTTGGTAGTTTGGAGTCGTGGCGTTTGAAGAGAGAGGTCAGTTGTTGAGAACGAAATGCCGATGGTTAGGAGTACGACGGTTACGCCGATTTCGGCGGAAAATTGCCAGAGGAATATAATAGCGGTCGGACGTTTTTATGACGAAATGCAATAAACGACCGGTGGACCGCGGGAGAGATTTTTTTTTTTATAAATATGCGACGAGAGAGAGAGAGATGATTGTATCCTAGTCGTGGGAAATTAAATAACAATAGTTTTATTGCATTTAATTAGCGAGGATGATACATAATAGAAATACTATGTACACGTTTTCTGTAAAATTTAGATATGTACAGAGATAATATAGGAATGAATAAAATAAATGATATTATCTTTGTTTTTTTTTATGTAATATTTTAGAGTACTGCATTAGCGTTAAATATTTAAATACAATCATGTTTATTTGAATTATACTTGGAATGAGATATTTTAGAGTATCTTAATTAAATAATTACTATTTAAATCATATTATTTAGACAATCTAACGATTGCATTTCATCGCTTGTTCATAGTTTTCAAATATATACATATATATATTGTCAATGTTATCTTATTATGGAAGTGTGATGATTTAATGAACTATTCTATTATTTTAATAACTATAGAGGTATATAGTATGTTATATAATTTCTCTCTAAAAGGTCAATGTCCGAGATTTCCATTTTCATGAATTATTTCATGTGTGTACTGATGGATCGTTGATGTCGACGCGTTTGTCGATCTATCTACTGAATAGCAGTGGCTATCAAAATGTCATATCTAATTTCTCAGATTAGAAATTTCTAAATTATTATTATTCGAGAACTTGTTTCCATCTGGAATCCCGGAGTTCCCTGGCGAGTAAGAAAGTTGCGGAAACAATGAGACACGCGGATCCATAAAGCTCTTCTCTCAGATACATATACACATGGGTCTTTCTCTATTTTTTTTCTTCAGCTCTTTTTACCCTCTTCTTCTCCGTCCTCGTTCAATATTGATTACCGATAAATTCCACGTAGCCATACTTGACTAAGCGTAAAGGTAGCCATTTCGTTCATGGTTCGCCGATTCACAATAGGTTTCCGCCTAGAATCCTGGCTTCTGTTCACGTACACACGGCGCAGAAATTAGTAAATGTACGTAGCAGATTGTCTGCTGCTAACAGGAAAGTGCCCCTTTATCCCAGCGAAGATCTATCTCAGGTTTACTTAAATAATTGCACATCTTTCTTTTCATTATTCGATATCAGGTAACATATGTACAATACCATGTAATTCTTGTTCGTTAAATTGTTTATCAAATAGAGAATCAATTATCGCTTGACTAAATTGGACCTTTTACAAAATTAAAAAATTCCGCAAGTAAATTAAGAGACACGGGAAAAACGATAATAAAAAAATTTAACGAACCTCCGCAAACTACGTATTCCGCGCAAAGTTTTTTTGTCGCGGAAAAATTTTATTATCATCCAAGCGCAACAAAAAAATGCATTCCCAAATTTCGACCAAATTGCATGACCAGATCTTGTAATGTCTAAATAAATTGCAGCCGCGGGTAACATGAAGCAAGGTTTATACGGCATCGTATATTGCTCGAAAGTTAAAACTTTTCGTGCGCGATCGCGTTATACGCGGGATGTAAAAGGACCGTGATCGGAAGCCGATAATCCGGTAGTCACTTTGAATGCACGTAACGCCAGCTCGACTCTTGATGGCGGTTCTAGAGATTCGTCGGTCGCGTCTCACGGTCGAATAAATCGGAACCGTGTCCGCAATCACTGTGCGGGGGAATGGAGAACGCGACGGCGCATCGCATTAAGAAACGCGCCGTAAAATTGCCAAGTTTTTCTCTCGGCATGCTCGAATGGCCGAATGCCACGCTGCTTGAAATCGATATTTGCTCCGCTTTGCCGAGTCGTGCAACGAAGAAGCTCCGAGCGTAAGTTCTTATTGCCTCGATATAATGCGAACGATGCGCTATATCGCGAGAACCGATCCTGACCTACATCGAAGAGCAGGAGGATGGCATTTAAATTTGTGTCTTGTACGAGGAAATTTAGTTATTTCATTTTATTATTATTCTAATGGAATAAATTTTTTATGTGCAGAGGAGGGAGAGATGAATAATAAATTTATCTATCAAACGTAAACATTGGAATTAAAATTTTATCTATATATGGATGTTCGCAGAATCTCCAGATTTATTATTGATAGATTTTATAATGAATCTTATTCGGTTAGACATTAATCTTGAAGTCAAATTTAGTCTTAAGCGCTAGGCTCTTTAGAAAAAAAGAATTTGTGACCTGACAGAATTAAATTGTGAAATTACAGAATTAAATCAATAAAAGATTTTAATTAAGCGAATTTTACATTTTTAGAAAGTCGGAACGTAATTAGCAAGATTATTAATTCTGAATGTAACAGAAAACATTTCGCATATAAATTTACATTCTATTTTAGCATATGGTACATTCAAATATTAATATAACGAGCTGTCCTCATTGAATATGATATTCGTGACAACTGAATTTTTATTATTATACGTTTTTGTTTTCAAATGTCTCTCAGAAATTATAATCCGCAACCACGAATATTACAAAGTATTAACGAGATAAATATAATTTTCAGTTACAACATGTATGTGCGCGTGCACACGTTTATTGCATCTATGTACATATACATATATATTGGAAGGATGAAAAAATATCTCTTTGTTAAATAATGATTTACTGCGTGGTTATTAGGCAATATCAAGCTGTAATTCAAAACCACTATCTGTATGTCACCTGTTGGCACGACAGCATAATTTGGCACAATCTCATGCTACGCGAGGTCGAGTTGAAGTGATGTAATATATCTATCCTACTAGCTTTAGATAACGCTCAACGGTAGTTTAAGTATTCGTATGAAGTGTAGCCTTATCAAGAGTCTCAGTATCAGTGTGCGATGAGTTTAAATTCTTATGATAAAACGCACAAAAATAACGTGATATTATTGACGTGAATGTGTAATCAAATAATCCAATAACTTTATTATCGATATTGTGGTCAGAGTTTTTTGAGTTTAAAATAGGTCATTTGTTCAGATAAAACTTCTCTAATATTTCAATATACATAAATTGAACATATTAGTAATGATTAGTTTCGTATACAAACAGTATCTTCGATCTAACATTAGATATCTATTTTCTATGTAGAGTATTGATGAGAGAGAGAGAAAGAGGTGATATAACATAATAAGATCCTAAATCTCGATACTTTTAAAACACATGAAGAAAAAGATCTGTATAAATTCCGAAAGTGTTCGCTTCGTGTTCCAAGCATGTGTATTTCGCGTTTAATTTTCTCACCGAGTGTGTTCGATCGTCCCACTGCGTACGTTCAGATAAGAGAAATCGTTTTTCCCGTTAAAGAAGCGTTACCCGCGTCTGCAATTTATATAATTGAAAATTTCAATAAAATGAGCGCTCGTGCAAGCGAGTAATAGCTTCTCGGAGAGGTGACAGCGTCTTCCAGAGCGACGTGCGACGAATTCCACACCACGACCGCGTAATTCAATTAATTACGATTCTGCAATCGCTCGAACGCAACTTCTCGTTCGTGAAAGGGTCGCCCTTCTCTTTCTTTCCATCGGCACACCCGTTTCGCCATTTCGAGCTCCGGCCAAGCGGACTTTTATGGGGCTTGATTTGCGTATTCGCCGTTTGTTTGTGTCGTACCTGACAGCTGCGCGGTGTTATGTATGTCGATAAATTAGCGTAACTTATCGAAATACATTGATCGGTCGTACTGAGTACCGTATAGGTATTTATCATGATGCTAAATATAGAGAGAAGATTTATGGAATCATTGTTTAGTGAAACAATACCGAATTAAAATGCCATGAGTTAATATTTTAATTTATACTCTCTTTTGGAGTAAATCTCACTCTGTAGAGTGAAATCTCTCATTCTTAAAGAATGAAAAAAGAGTCACTCTTTAAAGTGAGATTCCACTCCAAAGAATTTAAAGAATAAGAATTAATAAATAAGTAGAATGAGACGAGGAGAAAAATGTTAGAATAACACGTGTAATGAGAAGAGAAATGAATAATAGATGAGGGAATTCAAAATAAGAAACTTAGATAAGAAGAACAAATGTACTAAGTTGGCGCAAAATTTAAGACAAGCACAAATTGAAGAAATGCAAATTGACTTTTATGTCGTATAACCGTGGTTGAATAAAATCGAAAGTCACACGTAGACTCGATGAATAAAAAGAGCGTGTACGAGAGACGAAGATAGATCTGGCAAAAAGCTAGACCAGAAAGGCGGAGTGAAGAGGAGCAAGAAGGGGTAGCCGTCACTTTATCGCATATGCATCGTCGTGGCCTGCCGAGTTTGCAACATTATCGTCACTCGCGTGACGCTCCTGGTTTCGAAGGCGGCTGCTCCACTCGTGGGATGACGACCGTGCGCACCGGGGCACGGTGCGAGCGAACGAGCGAGGAGAGGAAAATAGGGGTAGTCTAGGGATGCGAAGGGAGAGGTACGGAAGGGGGATCGGAGGGATCGACCCTCCATCGTTACTCGTGCGGATAGGAGAGCGGGGAAGAGTCCGACGGCGGTGGCGGCGGCGGCGGTGGCGGCGAGCATGCAGTTGACGAGCTGGCGGTTGGGTGGTGGAAGCTGGCGTCGGGGCCGCTGAAGGAGAGGGAACCTCACGGGGTGACGGGCGTGTTGGGGATCGGGGCGAGCAGGGGGCCAAGCGATTCCGCAAAGCTCGTGCCAGTAGACGGCAGCACTGCGGCCCGGGCGTATCGCAGTTCGCGTCTGATCGTCAGCAACGCGCTTTTGTCTCTACCGCCTGGTCGACCTATCGTCCGTCGTCTCGAGGGTGAAGGTGCCTGCCCGACGGTACCCCCTTCGCTCCCCCCTCTACCCCACCCCGCGTCGCTCGTGCGTGCGCGCGCGCGCGCGCTCGCGCACCTACCCCTTCCTCCGTCCCTTTCCGCCAACCGACGAGGTGGTTCTCCTATTGTTGTGGTCTTGACCGGCCCGCGCGCGTCACCGTCGAGGGTATACATCGCGGCCGGGACCAGCTTTTTATCCCGTGTCTCTATCCCCAGAGATTAGCGTGCGCGATTTGCAGTTGCAGTGCGATCGCGAGAGCTATATCGGAAATCGCGAGAATATCGGAGATAGAGAGGGGTGGGAGATAGAGAGAGAGAGAGAGAGAGAGAGAGGGAGAAAGAGAGAGAGAGAGAGAGGGAGAGAGAGGTGATTGTGACAGAGCGACGACACCGGCTGGCCGAACGGATCGCGAGAATTCTGGCGGATTCGTGGCATCCAATATCCGGTCGATAATGCGTCATCGTCGTGATGCAGCTCGGTGACAGCTGAAGAAAGGAACTTTGCACACCGCTCCGTTCCCTTGGGGTACATGGGCGGGGACTCTGCACAGCGAGTTTCGAGCGATCAGTGACGATAGGCGATGTCGATTGTCGCCAACGCGGCGGACATTGTCTTTCATGAGAAAGGATCTAGTTTCTCGTGCTTGAAGATTAGTTAGGGATTAGTCCGAGTTTGGTGCCCTTTGCTCTGAGAATAATTGAAGTGCGAGTTTATACCTGGTTCCTCAATCGATATTACATTGTCTCAATTTGTACACGAGTGGAAGCTAACATTTTTTTGGAATTCCTAGTTGTAGGGCTATCTAAAGTGAAAAAGCTGTATTTAATATCGATTGATATCTTTTATTAATGTTTTAAAAATGAGATAATACTGAGTGATAATTACAATCGTCAATTGATTGTTCTTCGCGATTGATCTATTTCGTTTGTCAATTAATTTTGACATCAAAGTTATGAAGATATTTGTTCTTCATATTTATTGAATTACATCAATACTTAACAGTATTATAAAATTCGCTTCGATCAATTCGCAAACTCATTGAATGACGATACTTTACATTCTGGGAAAGGGATTCTCGCTATTTAAAGAGCAATCGAAAGTTCATGTTTACTGAATTTACCAGGTTTTAATGAGACTCGTCTCTCCTGAACGAGGTCACGATCCAGGAATCCAACTTTTCCCCCCTCGGGAGTCTTCCACTCATCTTTCTCGCTCGTGCTTGGCCTGAGATAAATCAATTTATCCACCGAATCAACTTAGCGCTCCGATTATCTACTCCTATACGTTATAGTGAACACGTTTCAATGCCACGAATCTTCCAGAAGTCGTTCGCATCTGTCATCGGTGGGGACTGCGCGCGTACATCGATACGATTTTTTCAGTCGAGAGAGGTTCACCGTCGTCGACCCAGCCCTTAAAAGGGAATCTTAATGCAAGGACGACCACGTATATATATACGTACAGCTTAATTTTGTGCCGCGCCCGTCTCGTGCGCGATTGTTAATAGTCTCGTCGCCCCGCGGAGAACCCGTCGTATGATTGTGTGCTGTGTCAAGTCAGTGAAAGTCAAGTCACGGGTCTGCCCCGCTCTCTGCCTCATGGATAAACGCTCACAGTGACCGACCGGCCCGGACTGGTCCCACGTCCTCGACCTCGGACGACGTAAGTGCTTCATGATGACGTGATCATACCGCCGGTGATCATTCCTCTCGAGATGTGCCCTCGAGACTTTTCTGCGTCTCCGAATGACAGTGAAATATTATCCGGACATTTTAGAGCTGGAGTAACTAATGGCGCTCATTGACGGTTTAGAAGTAAACGACGAAAGAAACAAGTCAGGTCATAGTTGGCTAACGTCAAGCCGAAATATCATTGAGTGATGATTGCGCCAGTTTTAAATTAAAATCTTTCATTTCAGTTACGAAATATCTGTTACGATGATGAAACTTTGGCTCTGGTAAAAAGAAATATCAATCTATCCCTTATATAAGTTTTATAAGTAATAAATTGTTTTTTCTCAACTGAAGTAATTAATTTAACATCAACGTTGCATTTGTCATTGGTTCTTTTGAGTGCATATTGGAAGTTTATGATGTATTTTTAATATCTAGAGGTCTATTTACTCAAGTTTGACACTTATCTCCGGGCAAACGTGTGAAAGCGGAAGTTGTTTGAAATTGAGCGGAGTTTAGCGGAAAGCGAACAGTGGGATCATTGATTTATTTGCAACTTAGACCAAACTGTCTGCATGATGAAGTTCAATCAATGATTCAAAGTGATAGCGATTCCAAGAAAGGATATCGCGGTCGGACTACTCGGGCAGCATATCGATTTGCTCGAATGCACTTCGGTATTTGCGAATCGTGATCGGACGTTCGCCAAACTAATTACGTGAAAACATCTCGGCCGGCACTCCGCTGGAATGGCCGTAATCGATAAAGTTTAAATCATCCCGGGAAAAACTTACTGATATTAATTGTTAGCATAGTTGAAATTGCGATGCGTCAAATCTCTTTTCCAGCAAACGATTCGTTCGAATTATATCTAAACTAAAATGTTTTGTCCATTGAAAGTTATTCTTCTTCCAATCCTCTTAAAACTCACTTCCATTTGAGGTTTAACGGCAATCGCAAGACCAAATGTTTACTCCGGATTTAATTTCTTCTCGAAAACGACTCTCCTGCATAGCAAAAACTACCCACAAAGACAATCGCCATTCTCAATTCAGCGATCAGTGGGAAGATAGTTTCGCTATCGGGTTTTAGTATCGAGAGTCATTCCGAAGGATAAAAAGCACTCACAGCAACCGCAGCTTTTAAACGAGGCAATTCTAAATTATTGCACTGCGAAATATCGGATAAAAAAGAGTGCGAGAGTATGTCGAGCGCGTCGTAAAGTATCGAGACCGATATTCCGATTCGCCATTACGCGACTAGCACTTTCCGACATAATTCATTGTTTTTTCCGTTCAGTTGTTGTTGGTATCGATCTTTTTGAACGTAATTTTGCGGGATTTTGTCTGTTTTTACTTAGATTCTCATCGACGTCGACGATAACAGATATATTCGTAGATATATCGCACGGTGGTAAACAATAAAACTTACTCTACGGCATTACCGATAAACAAGCAATAACGTAAATGACAGTGGCGATAATTGAAGTGTTGAGTGACTAATAAAGACAAAATTTGCGACGCGATGTATCGCAATACGTAATTTCGTAACTGCGACACGTTTTAACATTTTTACAAACATTTGTAGTATGCCACCTCAAAGTATCTTTAAAAACTCGCCATTTACATGAAATAATGTTGAAAACTTGCCATAGAGAATATTGTGGAAAACTTGTAGACACATAACTGTAATAAGTGTAAGTCTTACACATAAGTGTAAGACTTACTGAAGACCCTACTTTACGTTCGAATATATTTTTATAGAATTTATGTTTTTTATCAGATGGACATTGTTCATTTCAAAATATTCTCACACTATATGAGACATGTTATCGGCGCGAAGCGTTGTTGAGATTATTTCGAAAATAGCTTCGTGTCGAAGCAGCGCTGACATTCTCCGAATAGTTTACCCACGTAAGTTATCGTTATTTGAGTCTCCAAGGAAACCGTATTGGCGATAACGGACAGCAATAATTGTCGCGGAAAAAAACAAAATAGAACGAGTTTTCCACCCATCATCCATTTTTTCCCCCATCAAACTACTTGAATGCCATTTTTCACCTTTTTTTCTTTCGTCGCTGTCGTCTTTTCTATTTAGTGCGCGCGGGTGTATACACGCGTAATGTGATTAACGAGTACACGAGAGAATTGTCACGGACAACGGAAGAAGGAGACAAAGAGGAAGAGGGAAAGAGAAAGAGTGTGAAGAAACAAAGGTACGATGAAGAGAGGGACCAGGGGAAAATACGCGGGCGAAGATCTATTATGACGCGCGCGGGGGAGGGAGATAACAGAGGAGGAAAAGAGGGGAAAAAGGGAGCCACGATAGACGGAGGGTAAGGGAGAAGCGCATAGCGATAAAGTGAGCGCGTGCAAGGGGGAGAGAGAGAGAGAGAGAGAGAGAGAAGGAAGGGAGAAAGAGAAAGATGGAGTGAGATGGTAGGGAAAATGAATTCTCGTTGGCAGTCAGATAACCCGGTACGATCGATCGGCGAATATCTGCCGCTCCGACGGCGTTGTACACACGCCGCGCTTACACATAGAAACACGCGCCCCATGTACGCGGAAACACGGTTATATTATACATGGCGCAGAGACACGCTTATGTACCG